>NC_050573.1:151885885-152194323 GCF_011100635.1 Trichosurus vulpecula
TTGATGCCACAGTAAATCACAGCCCAGGCCAGCTCCACTCACTTTCTTATTTTAGCCTGAAAGACCATACACTTGGCTTGGTTTGCTAAGAGGCAATCCAGAGAGTCCCCCTTTCCTTCAATGCTGTGTTCTGGTTTGAACCACTCCCTGATTCTTTGCATCTCTCCCACTTGTTCTTAATTTTGTGCCCTTGCTTAAGGCCCACTTTGGTCCCACAAGCAACCTTCTTCGACTGACTCCAGTCCATGGTAATAACTTCCCCCTTTTCCCTCCTTTATATCTATACATTCAGTGTAGACCATTTTGCCACATACTTCAGAGAGGCAATAGTGTTCAAGCTTTGGGGTTAACGCTTTACAACTCTTGAAGATGACTCAGTGGATGGAATGCTGGATTTGGAGTCAGGAAGCTGAGCTGAAGTCCTGCTTACTAAGTATGTGACTCCGGGCACATCACTTAACCTCTATCAACCTCCATTTCCTCATATCAAATAAGTGGTTTGGACTCTACTGGTCTTCCCCTTCCTGCTCTCAATCTATGATCCTGTAAATTGTGGCATGTTCACATGCCAGTTATGCTACTCAAACTTCTCTAAATTTTTCTCAAATCACTTACATTTTTTATGTCTCAGTTTCCTCACCTTGAGATGGGGCTAGACCTTTTATTCCATTGCTAGAGGGAACTCTTGATAAGGAAAAGTCCTCTACCAACACAGCTGCATGGAGGGCAATGAGAGATGAGCAGTCCCCCAGTAATCATTGAATATCTACTGTGTGCCTAACATCATTTGTCACTGTGGTAAAACCAATAAGTTTAAGAATTAGTACTGGCTCAAACTTTACCCAGGGTAAATTCAGTTAATAGGGGATGGGGATGGTCAATGTCCATTCACTTCATTGCTAATTACTGTTCTAGTATCTATCTGCCCTGAAGATTCACAATAACATGAGTGGAATCAATATCTAACAATAGAAAATAGTACAAAATAAGATGCTGTATTTTTTTGATCCCACCCACTCCCCTCTCCCCCAACCCGACTATCCCCAATTCTGGTACCTACTAAAATTGTTCTTTGCCTTCAGCAGAGTCTTCAAGGATTTATCCAACTTTTGACACTTTATTCAGTCCTGTACTGATGGAGGAAATTGTATGATTGCTCTAAGATGCTCTCCACAAATTCAAGGCACTAGGTACAGATAAACAACATACCAAGATATGGAAAAGACTATGTCCATTGGTGGTTGAGTCGGTGTCAAATACATTGAAAAGTTATGTTGAACAGGAAAGGTGCTATCAAACTAGAAACAAGTAGATATCCTATTTTTCAAAAAGGGGGAAGGGGTGGATTCTTCAGCTTTTCAAATCAGCAAACTTGGATTTGTATCCTGGGGAAGTTCTAGAATACATTGTTAAAGTCATGGTTTGTGGGCACTTAGAAAAAGAAATGATGGTCACTAAAACCAACATGGCTTCATTGGACTGATTTCATTTTCTTTTTTTTAAATGTGGTTACTAGGATGATAAATCAAGGAATACCATAGACAGAGGCCATGGGTTTCTGGGAGGTAATTAACAAATTTCCAATGATTCTTGCTCTTGTGGATGAGACAGAGAGATCTGGGGTAGATAATGACAAAACAGTTAAATGAATTTGGAGCTGGTTGAGTAGAGATTAATGGATTGAACATTCTATAGGCAGTCCCTAGTAGATTGTCTTAAGCATTTTTGCTTGGCTGTATTACAATCAGCTTTTTTCATATAAGTGACTTGCATTAAGGCATAGATTGTGTGCTTTTAAAATTACTGGATAGTAGAAAGCTGAGAAGGATAACCAGAGGGATAACTGTTAGATTTTCATTGTGAGTATTTACACCTAAGAAATCAGCAAATACTACATATCTGGACTTGATTTTTTGTTCTGTTGATTGTCTAGATTTAAGAGAGTGTTGGGAGAAAATTTAACAACGCAAATTAAACTTAGAAGTGTGTCATAGGTACTTCTTTTTCCCTGGAGAACCAGTTGTTAAACAGTTACTAGGACATCCTTGGTTAGATAACTGATGTGGTGAATAAGAGAATGGAAATGCTTAACAAGTCATGGGCCAGAACTAATTGAATAGGGATAAATGTTATGCAATTGGATTGCAAAAATAAATTTCCTGGATAGAGATTGAAGATGATGTGTACAAAAAATTAGGGTATTTTAGTGATCTGTAAGCTCAATCTGAGTGACATATGGGCTAAATAAAAGACTCAACAAATGTAATCTTAGGCAAGGTGGCACAGTGACTAGATCACTGGACCTGGGGTCAGGAAGACCTAGGTTCAAATCTGGCCTCCAACACTAACTAGCTGTGTGACTCTTGGCAAGACCCTTAACCTCTTTCTGACTCAGTTTTCACATCTGTAAAATGGGGATGATAATAGCACTGACCCACAAGGGTCGTTGTGAGGATCAAATGAGATAATAATTGTAAAGAGTTTAGCATAGTGTCTGGCACATAATAAATACAATGTAAATGTTATCTATTATTATTATGAGTATCCATGGTTGGTTGGTTGTTGTCCTTTGTTCTCCAAGAGGACCAAAATGACATCACTGTAATGTGTCTGACTGTGGCCAATCCGGCCAATATGAGCTCCAAATGCTCTACCACAGGTTGGCACAAATAGTCCACATGAACATTTGGGGTGGATACTCCAAATTTGCACATCCTGCATTTCCTTTGAGCTGTTTCAATTCTGCTTTGCTCATAGAGCATAGCACCTTCTCTGATGTGGGCCGAGAGTCCTGTGCCAGTGTCTCCCATGTCACACAATCAATTCCAAAGTTCTTGAGAGAGACCTTGAGAGTGTCTTTGCACCACTTCTTCTGACTACCATGTGAACACTTGCCCTGTGTGAGCTCTCCATAAAATAGTCTTTTTGGCAAGTGTACATTCTGCATTTGAACAACATGGCCAGTCTGCCAGAGTTGTGCTCTCTGAAGCAGAGTTTGAATGCTTAGCAGTTTAGTTTGAGTAAGGACCTCAGTGTCTGGTACCCTATCTTGCCAGGTGATCTTCAGAATCTTCCTAAGACAATTAAAATGGAAGTGATTCAGTTTCCTGGCATGGCACTGGTAGACTGTCCAGGTTTCACAGGCACACAACAATGAGGTCAGCACCACAGCTCTGTAGACCTTCAGGTTGGTAGTCAATCTAACACCTTTTCTCTCCCATGCTTTCCTTCGGAACCTCCCAAACACTGAGCTAGCTCTGGCAATGTCAACCTCGTTATCAATGTGTACATCCCTGGAAAGTACACTACCAAGGTAAGGGAACTTATCCACAGCATTCAAAACTTCTCCATTTGCTGTAACTGATGGTTCCACATATGGATGGTGTGGTGGTGGATGATGGAGCACCTGTGTTTCCTTGGTGTTAATTACTATCCATACTGAGTGGGCAGGTCCTACTCTATTCTGCCCTTTCCACTCTGGAACTCTATGCTTCTATGAGAAATCTAAAACATTCCATCCCCAATGACTTCAATACTACCCTTTGTTGCCCCACTGAATTTCCACCTAACCAGCCATTGCAAGTGCTAAAATTGTATCAGCTCTATCAACTATTTTATCTGCCCCTAACTTCAGGGCCCAGGTCACTGTTAGGGGAAGATGGAGAACCCTCCACATCTGATTCATTATGGGTACATCCTCTTAGCAATGATTTTACTTAACTCACTGACTACCTCATGGCCTACCCACAGCAGTTATTTTAGACCCACTTCCTTTTGGTCAGGCTCTCAATTCTTCCTCTATGCCCCCCATTCTCAGCATGTCACTTCACTTCTCACTTTTACTGAGAAACTTGAGCCCAGCTGACATATTCCCTCATGTATGATCTAAGAGGGAGGGAGCATGAGATAGTCTGGAGCAGAGGGGGAAGACTCTCTGGACTACTTGGCACTTGGAATCCTTGGGGGCATGTCCTCTCTTTACCTCAATATATTTACTGATATCCCGATCCTTATCCTTACCTTTCCCTCCAGACTCAGGAAAAGAGATTTTTCTTTTTCTCCTCTTCAAGTAAAAACTTTCATCTGCACTGTGGACCCTACTACTTTCCACCATTTCTAGGGCCTGACTTTTGAGATTATTTTGTATCTGGGACTTTCAACCTTCTTCTTTTCTGTATCATTGATCCATTCAGCATTAAAAAACTGCTCAGCTCTCCCTTAACTTTAATTTTTTTTGCTTCTATTTAAAGCTATCGTCTAGTCTTTCTTCTCTATTTCCCATCAAGTGTCCAAGCATGTGAATTATAGCTATTGCTGTCATTTTTTTTACTTCTATCATTCTACTGAAACTTCCCTCCTAGGGGTTACCTACACACCTCTTCTTGTCAAATGCAATGACTTTTTCAGTCTTCACATTCCTTGACTCAAGTAAAAAATAATTTGCAGTTATATAGCTTGTAGATATACCAGAAACACTAGACATCAAATAAAATATGAGTTTTAGGAGTCTTGTACTGTCATGTTTTTCTTTAGGTATGTTGTAATATTTTAAAGTTATTGCCCAAATTGATTTATTCACTACTGATTTATTCTGAAAGACTAGAGATGTTTAATGTACTTGGGATGGCTTTGGTTATGATGCCTCCTACATTTAGAAGGGGCTTGATTTATGCTTTCATTTTTGTCTTATAATCCAGGTAGAATTACCATAGAACTCAATAGGAACCTCAGCATTCTGATAATAACAAGGTGAAATTGTGCCAATTCAGGCAGTAATTCTTTTCCCACAACTTCTTTAGGAAATGTTACTTTGCTCAGAAAACCGGATGAAATGTAATGCCTCTAGGTAGGAGTTTCTCTAATTTGTGGAAACTCTGTGTGTCTGAAGGATACTGTGAATCCACCACACATAAAGGCTTAAAAAGAATGTCTAAAATAGTATGTTATAGGGCTGGTTTAACTTCCTGTGTCAGATAAAAGGTATGCTTGAATTTACACTCTGTAAATATTGGCTTCTCTCCTCTTATGTTTCTGATCTTATGTAATATTTGATACTGTTAATCATCACCTACTTTATTTTGAAACACACCTCTCCTAGTTTCTGTGACACTCCACTTTCCTGGTTCCCTTCTTATCACCTCATGTTATCACCTACGTGATGCTGGTTAAATCACCTCACTTTCTTGTGACTCAGTTTCCTCATTCTCCAAATGAGAGGGTTGGGTTACACGGCCTCTGAGATGCCTTCCAGCTGGAGATAAAGGATCCTATGCCTAACTTACAATATGATCATAGATTTAAGCTTTGAAGAAGCTTAGTGAATCATCTGGTCCAAATACGTCATTTTGAACTTGAACAAAATGTGGCCCAGTAAGTGACTTGACCGATATCACACATGTCTAGTAAACACTGGAGCCAGCTCATCTGATTCCAAATTCAGCCATCTTTTTATTATGCCATTGCATTCTCCTGTGCTCCTCCACTCATATCACTTCCTGATAACTATTCTCAAAGCAGCCGATAAACATTTATTAAGCACCTACTGTGTGCCGGTGCTGTGTACTACGCTAAGTAATGGGGATACAAAGAAGGCAAAAGACAGTCCCTAATCTCAAGGTCACAATCTAATGAGCAAAATCTACATTGTGTCATTCCCCTGGCCCCAAATCTATAATGGCTCTCTATTGTCTATGCTATTAAGTCGAAACTCCTCCTGCTGATTCTAAAGGCTTTCTATAACCTGGATTATACCAGCCTGTGTTGTTGTTGAGTTATATGAGTCTTGTCTGACCCTCCCTGCCCCTATTTGGAGTTTTCTTGGCAAAGATACTGGAGTGTTTGCCATTTCCTTCTCCAGCTAATTTTTACACATGAGGAAATTGAAGCAAACAGGGTTAAGTGACCTGCTCAGGGTCACACAGCTAGTAAGTATCTGAGGTCAAATTTGAACTGAGGTCTTCCTGACTCCAGGGCTGGCTCTTTATCCACTGTGCCACCTAGCTGCAGGTATAGGGAACTTCCCAAAATATGTATAGCAAGTACTCTTATAGAAAAGGTATTCAAGGTAGACTATAGGTATCAGGTATAGGACAGGTATTTATTTTCTAAATTATTTTCTAAACTATAGAAGCTATATAAGATGTAAAAGACTCAAACGTATATATTAACAAGTAAAGACAACGAAATAATCTCAAAAACCCCATTATACTCCCCCAGAAAGTAAAAGTCATTTTCAAGCTGGCTAAACAAATAGGAATTCACCTTCGACCTGCCCTACCTGAGAAACCTATAAAATCCATATCATATAGTTAGCCAAGCATTTTTTTAGTTCTTCTGCCATAGGATGATCCTGGTGGTGGTCTTCTTCTCTTCTAAGAAGTATATTGCTAAGGAAATTAGGTTCCTTCTGGTCAACCTATGCCTTGATCCCAAATTCAAGAATTCTCAACCCATTAGATGACTACCACACCTGTAAAAATCCATTTTATATTATTAGTTGTTAGCATGTCAACTCAACAAACTTTTATTAAATGTCTACTATGTGCCAGGCCACGTGCTAAACAGGGAGGATACAAAAGAAAGCCCAAAACAACAACAACAAAATCTCTGATTTCAAGGAGTCTACTCAGGGAGACAACATGCAGACAAGTGTGTATAAACAAGATATTTATGGCATAAAAAATGGGTAATCAAGAGAAGACATTTGTATTAATGGGGATGAGGAAAGGCTTCTCACAGAATATGAGATGTTGAGTCTAAATCATTATTTATTTATTTAATATTTTTAGTTTTCAGCATTAATTTCCACAAGATTTTGAGTTACAAATTTTCTCCCCATTTCTACCCTCCCCCCCACTCCAAGATGGCATGTGTTCTGATTGCCCCATTCCACAGTCAGCCCTCCCTTCTGTCACCCCACTCCCCCCCATCTCCTTTTCCCTTACTTTCTTGTAGGGCAAGATAGATTTCTATGCCCCATTGCCTGTATATCTTATTTCCTAGTTGCATGCAAAAACTTTTTTTTGAACATCTTCTTTTAAAACTTTGAGTTCCAAATTCTCTCCCCTTTTCCCTCCCCACCCACCCTCCCTAAGAAGGCAAGCAGTTCAACATAGGCCACATATGTATCGTTATGCAAAACCCTTCCACAATACTCATGTTGTGAAAGACTAACTATATTTTGCTCCTTCCTATCCTATCCCCCTTTATCCAGTTTTCTCCCTTGACCCTGTCCCTTTTCAAAAGTGTTTGTTTTTGATTGCCTCCTCCCCCTATCTGTCCTCCCTTCTCTAGTTCCCCCTTTTTTTATCTCCTTCCTCCTTCTTTCCTGTGGGGTAAGATACCCAATTAAGTGTGTATATTATTCCCTCCTCAGGTCAAATCCGATGATAGCAAGATTCATTCATTCCCCCTCACCTGCCCCTTCTTCCCTCCCAACAGAACTGCTATTTCTTGCCACTTTTATGTGAGAAAATTTATCCCATTCTATCTCTCCCTTTCTCCCTCTCTCAATATATTCCTCCCTCATCCCTTAATTTCATTTTATTTTTTTAGATATCATCCCTTCATATTTGACTCACCCTGTGCCCTCTGTCTATATGTATGTATGCATATATATGCATATATATGCATATATATATATATATACACACACACACATATATGGTTTTTCCAATGAGATATTTGACATTGTCTTCCATTTTTTCATTCCTTTGGTTCTGTTTTATGATATCTTGATTTCTCATGAAGTCACTAGCTTCCGCTTGCTCCAACCTAATTTTTAAGGTAGTATTTTCTTCAGTGGTCTTTTGGACCTCCTTTTCCATTTGGCTAATTCTGCCTTTCAAGGCATTCTTCTCCTCATTGGCTTTTTGGAGCTCTTTTGCCATTTCAGTTAGTCTATTTTTTAAGGTATTGTTTTCTTCAGTAGTTTTTGGGTGTCCTTTAGCAAGTAATTGACTTGTTTTTCATGATTTTCTCACTTCATTCTCATTTCTCTTCCCAATTTTTCCTGTACTTCTCTAACTTGCTTTTCCAAATCCTTTTTGAGCTCTTCCATGGCTTGAGACCAGTTCATGTTTTTCTTGGAGGCTTTTGATATAGGCTCTTTGACTTTGTTGACTTCTGTCTGTATGTTTTGGTCTTCTTTGTCACCAGAGAAAGGTTCCAAAGTCTGAGTCTGAATCTGAGTCCATTTTTGCTGCCTGGCCATGTTCCCAGCCAACTACTTGACCTTTGAGGTTTTTGTCAAGGTATGACTGCTTGTAGAGTAGAAAGTACTTTGTCCCAAGCTTGAGGGGATGTGCTGTTGTTTTCAGAGCTTTTCTACACAGCAAGTTCTGCCACACCAGTGCTCCTCCTCCCCCAAGAACTGCCAACCTAGACTGAGACTCAGATCTTAAGCAGGCTCTGTACTCCTGCTCTGATCCGCCACTTAATTCCTCCCACCACATGGGCCTGGGGCCAGAAGCAACTGCAGCTGTAGTTCTGTAGCTGCACCACGTCTGCTGCCCCCAGGGCAGTGCCAAACCTCGAACTCCTTCCACTCCTGCAGCTTTTCCCACTAACCTTCTCTGTTGTCTTTGGTGTTTCTGGGTTGAGAAGTCTGGTAACTGCCACAGTTCACTGATTCAGGGCACTAGGGGCTATTCCACCTGCCTCCCAGTCTGATTGGTCCAGGCACAGCCCACGCTGGGCTCTGCTCCGCTCTGCTCCCTTCTGCTCCCAGCTCCATGCATGATAGACCTTACACAGCGACCATCCAGGCTGTCCTGGGCTGGTGCCCTGCTTCCCTCTGCTATTTCATGGGTCCTCCAGTTCTAGAATTTGTCCAGAGCCATTTTTTATCAGTGTTTGGAGTGTCCTGGGGGAGAGCCCTAGGCAAGGCCCTGATTTCCAGCTGCCATCTTGTCTTCGCCTCCCAGAATGAGATTTTAACTGAGACCAGAAGGAAGCTAGAGAAGTCAGGAGGCAGAGGGAAAGTGAGGAGGGAGAGAATTCTGGGTATGAGGGACAGCTGGTGAAAATGTGGTAAGTAGGTAGATAGAATTTCTCCTGTGAGGAACAGTAGAGGGGACATTATCACCTGCCATATGTACTGCATTTGTTGGTTGGTTGTCCTCCTTTGTACACAAAGAGGACCAAAATGACATCACTATGTTGGGGTTAAGGTACATATAATGCGTCCTACTGTGGCTGATGACATCGATACAAGCTCTGAAGGCTCTACCACAGGTTAGGCACAAATAGGCTATGTGAACATTTGGAGTAGAGATATCTAAAAATGTTGCATTTGAGCTACTGCAATTCTGCTTCACTTTTAGAGTGAAGCCTTCTTTAATGTAGGCACGGCATGTTGGCCAGTCCTGTGCCACTCTCATGTCTAACAATCCATTCCAAACTTCTTCAGAGAGACCTTGAGAATGTCCTTGTATCACTGTGTGTAGAGGTGACCAAGTATTCAAGGACTATGTTTGGGTTTTTTGGGGAGGGGCAAGGATCATAGCTAAGGAGTCAGTCAATATGTGCTCTTAAAAGTAGATGAGATAGCTCAGTCACCATTGCGTAGTACCCAACAAGGCAGGAAAGGGAGCAAATATTCATTACTAACTAGCGTACCTTGGAGATATTGCATAAAGGAAATATCACAGTAAAACAAGTCACATGAATTTTTTGGTTTCCCAGTACATATTAAAGTTCTGTTTATACTATACTTTATTAAGTGTGCAATAGTAATATGTCTAAAAATGTCCATACCTTAGTTAAAAATATTTTATTGCTAAAAAATACCAACCCTCATCTGAGTCTTCAGAGAATCCATCTTTTTGCTGGTAGAAGGTCTTGACTCAGTGTTGACAGTTGCTGACTGATCAGGGTGGTGGTTGCTGAAGGTTGCGGTGGTTGTGGCAATTTTGTAAAATAAGACAATCATGAACTTTATCTAATAGTTTGACACTTCATTTCACTTGAATGCTTAGAGGCCATTGTAGGGTTAATAATTGGCCTGATTTAATATTGTTGTGTCTCAGGGAACAGGGAGGCTCAGGAGAGGGAGAGATAGAAAATATCTGTTGGAGCAATCAGAGCACAGACTTTTATTAAGTTTGTCGTCTTGTATGGACGTGGTTTGTAGCACTACAAAACCATTACAATAGTAACAGCAAAGATCACTGATCATGGATCACCATAGCAGATGTAATAATAATGAGAAAGTTTGAAATATTGTGAGGATGGCCAAAATGTGACACAGAGACTCAGTGCGAGCACGTGCTATTGGAAAAATGGCACTGATACATTTGCTCTACGCAAGATTGCCACAAACTTCCAATGTATAAAAAATACAATATCTGCAAGGCACAATAAGACAAGGTATACCCTTACTATGTGCCAGGCACTGTGCTACGGGCTTTACAAATATTATTTCATTTGGTCTTTACAATTACCCTGGAAAAGAAGTATCATTGTGGCCCCATTTTAAAGAAGGGGAAACTGGGGCAGACAGAGTTTAATGACTTGCCCAGGGTCCATAGCCAGTAAGTTCCTGAAGCCAAATTTGAACTCCAGTCATCCTGACTTCAGCTCTAGAACTCTATCTACTGTACCACCTAGCTGCTCTCCTGCAAGTTTCTTAAAGATTTATCAGGGTCACATTAGTCTGTCCATATACATATATGTGTATATATATATATATATATATATACACACACACACACACACACACACACACACACACACATATGTATGTGTATATATATATACATATATATATTTATATATATATATATATAATCTATCTTTTCTAGAAGCAAGAAGTATGAGTACACTTGTAAAAGGTTGTTCATTAGATTTCCACATCAGTTTAACCCCAAAGAATGAACTTATGATTAAGTATATATGATTTGTTGCTTAGTCACTTTTTAGTCATGTCTGACTCTCCATGACCCCATTTAGTATTTTTGGCAGAGATGCTGGAATGGTTTTCCATTTCCTTCTCCAGCTCGCTTTACAAAAAGGAAACTGAGGCAAACAGGATTAAGTGACTTGCCCAGGGCCACACAGCTAGTAAGTGTCTGAGGCTGGATTTGAACTCAGGAAGGTGTCTTCTGACTCTGGGCCAGGCACTCTATCCTCTGCAACACCTAGGGGCCCCTAAGCATTAATGATAGTGGTTTACATTTTTTTTCTTTTTCTTTCTTTTGCTCATGGTATTATTCTTCGCTGTGAGGAAAAGGGGCATACTATGGGACAGACTCCCATGCGCATACAATTACAAGGGTAAGTTAGTTCCATGCTATTCAAGACACATCTAGCCAAAATGTGTGCTCTGACAAAGAAACTTTTTAAAACCACCGCTCTATGGTGATCACCAAGTTGCTGAGGCAGCCTCATTTCTAATTACCCAAATCCCCCAGTTGCCTCATTCTGGAAGCTTTGGAATATAAATTTGAGTTACCTCTCCGAGTTGCTTGAACAAACCACAAATTTTGAATGATTTCCTAGTTTAGGTGTGTAATTATAAGATACTCTTTGTCTCTGCTTCCAGAGGCACCCAGGCCTAGACACTGAGTCATCCTTCCTATACCTTGTTACCCTCTCCTCTAACGGCTGATCATCACCCTTATATAAATAAATTTGAGGTCAGGTGTGTGCATTTGTGCATGTATTTGAGGTTGTAGAAGAGACAGGGAGGGTGCTCTGATTTCTCTTATATGCAAGTCTTTTTTTTCATTTTGTCAGTGGTTTTCAAAATATTTCAGCACCGGAAAGCAGTAAAATCAGGAAGAGAAATTTTGAAATGGAATAAAAAGACAGGAGGAAGCTGAAGCTATGCTTCTCTTCCCACCTGTGTTTCCTATTTTAAATAGTAAATAGTTAGGAACTATAGTTCCTATTTTAAATAGTTAGGAACGGCACGGTTTAGGAAAGAGGATCCAGCCCAGGACAAGTCCAAAGCATGGACAGAATTGGCCTTTTACTCCACAGGGGAAAATAATGGCTTTGCTTTGAAAGCTGCAAGCTGTGTGTTAGCCAAAGGGGTTAAACCACTTCCCAAACAGTTTTTAACTGAACTCTTGCCCCAGGGCATAAGAAATCTCCCTCTCTAATTGATGTCTTTAGTCAATGCCTGCTTGTAATCAGGAAGATTGCACTTAAAAGGTATGGAGGCCAGTATTATTATTTGGCATTAGAGGATTTTGCTTTGTAATTATGAGGCCAGGAGTCTCCAAGTGCTCCACAGGCTGCGGAGTTTCAGATATCATACAGAAACCCCTGGCAGCATCTGCAGGAAAGCTTCTGACCTTTGAGAGGGTGCCCGTGCAGCACACAACCCCAGCAAACACTTGTCTGCATGATTTGCTAGCCTGGTGCACGGCAGGTTTTTCAACTCTCGAGCCTTTTATTTACTGCTCAGCACATATTAGAGTAAATTAGAGAAAAAACTGGGCCAAAGAGAGGAGGACAGTTGGCAAAAATGTTCTAGAATTAAAAACAGTTTGGTATGATAGATGAAATTGTGGATTTAGGTGAAACCTCGAGGCAAGGAAATATATTTTGGGAGGTGGATGTCTCTATTGCTTCAAAGAGTGACTTCCATTTATTCTGTATATATCTTGCATGTATCTTGTTACTTACATGTTGACTCTCCAATTAGATTGGGAGTTCCTTGAGGGCAGGGACATATGCATATCCCCATTAACAAGGTGCCTGACACAGAGTAAATGCTTAATAATGCTTGTTGACTGGTTGACTGACCATTCCAACCCAACTCTCTCTAGAAGTCTAATCCAGTTTGTCTCATTACCTATTAGATATCTCGATTTGGATGCCTTCTCAATTCCTGAAAATCTATGTGCTAAGAAATGAATTCCTTCTCCTTTTCCCCAAACTTGACCCTTCTCTTAACTTTTCTATTTCTGTAGCTTGGCTTTAGTCACCCAGGTTTGTACTCTCTGAGTCTCCTTTGACTCATCCTTCTTCCTCATTTCCCAAAATCCAGTTACTTGATGAGTTCTGTTTATGTTACCTTTGTGATAGCTCTTTCTTCTAGTCGTCTCCTTCCCATTTCCACTGCCACCACCCCACCCTAAACCTGGCCTTCATCTCTCCTTGGCTGAATTATTGTAATAGTTTCTAAAGTAGTGTTCTTGCCTTTAATGTACTACCTATCCAATCCATTCTTCATACTGTTACTGTCATGTTACTCCTCTACTTAGAAATCTCCCATGGCCTCCCATGATATATACTGTACACAGTATACATGTATACTGAAATTCAGTATACATTCCTAAACTTGGCTGACATTCAAAGTCCTCCAGCTTATCTTTCAAGCATGGACAGGGTGCACCTGCACACTCTGGGGAAGTGTGGTCAGAATCCCCATTTTAAAGTCTCCTGAGAGGAAACAGAATGGCCAACGAAGATCCTCCTTCAAGGTGTGCTAGCATATCCTGTAGATTCTGCGCAGGGTTCTACTTTATATATCTACTCTCCTTTATTTCCTGTACATTGGAATCAAATTGAGCTTCTCACTGACCTCCATATCAAACTGCCCACTCTAGTCTCTGTGGTTTTGTTCATGTTGACCCCCCTGGACTCCCTACTGATATCTGTCTCTCGACACCCTCTCTTTACCCAAACCTCTCTTTTGTTCTTAGTACTCTTTCCCTTATATTTAATTATGTTTGATGTTCATCTTCATTTTGAAGAGGACCAATGACATCATGAGGTGATGTCTTGACATGTATGTGAATTGAAGTGAGGTGGAGCTACACAAAGTTATCAGCCTCACTCTCTCTTGCAGAGTCATTGAAGTCAAGTGGCAAGAAAAAGGACGACTGGTGATGGTCTGGGAAGCCTTGGACGACTTTGATATCTTCAATGTCTATCCAAGCTCTAAGTGCTCCATAGATTATGTGGCCTGCTTCAGCCACCTTCAAGGTCCATTGGAACAAACTGTTCCCCAGGGAAAGTCTTCATATGCTTGGGGTAGAGGTCCATCTAACTCACCAATGGATTTGTCAGTTACCCTCAACCTATCTGCAGAGATAGATTTATCAGCATGTGACCACTATGCATGCTACAGCTTCTTGTAGCCACAGGTGAGGGCTGGGTGAAAGTGGACATCAAAGGTTGATGAGCAGCCCTGGAAAGGGCTGAGTAAACCCTCATACCAGAGGTGCTGGTTCTCCCCAAACACCCTGGTGCTCCATATAATGGCATAGATGTTATATCATTGATAATAGTCACTCCATATATTCAAGCAGTTGACAAATCAAGGCACTTCTATCCCCACAACATCACCGATGTCTGTCTACTTCTTTCTACTTTTGCAGGCATCATTCCAGTTCTTATCCTTTTTCACATCTCTGCCTTTTTGAGGCAGCTAAGAAGTGCAGCTGGGCCAGACTGCTGGGCCTGGAGTTAGGGAGATCTGAGTTCAAATCTGGCCTCAGACACCTAGCAGCTGTGTGACTGTGGGCAAGTCACTCTGTCTACCTCAGTTTCCTCAACTGTGAAATGAGGACAATAACAGTACTTATCTCCTTGGGTTGTTGTGAGTATAAAATCAAAGGAGATGATATTGGTAAAGTGCTCAGCTCAGTGCCTGGGCCATAGCAGGCACTTAATAAATGCTTTTTTTTCCTTCCTTCCATTTCTCCTGGACTATTATAGTAGCATCATAGTTGATATCCTTGCCTCAGGTCTCTCCTCACTCCATTCTATTCTCCAAACAACTGCCAAAGTGATTTTCCTAAAGTGCAAGCCTAATCCTATCGTCTTCTTACTCAGTAAACTCTAGTCATTTCCTTGGATCCCAAGGTTCAAATATGGGCTTTGCTTTTTTTAAATATCTTCACAACCTGGCCTTTCCTGTATTTCCAGGCTTCTTATACATTAGCAGCACTCTCCAATGCATTCTTCAACTCATTCATACTGGCCTATTTATGATTCTTCATACACTATGCCCTATCTCCCTTCTCTGGGTCTTTGTGTTGGCTGTCCCCTATGCCTACAATACTTTTCCTTCTTTTGTTTCTTCAAGACTCAGCTCAAGCATGACTTTCTGCAGGAGGTCTTTCCTAGTTGCCCAGAGTTTTCATGTTAAAGATTATCTTCTATCTACTTTGTATGTATCTAATATAGACTTATACATGTATGTTTTCTTCCCAATTAGAATATAAGGTTTTAAGTGCTCTAAATCACTATTGACTAGAGGAATGCAAATTAAAACAGCTCTGATGTACCACCTCACATCTATTAGATTGGCTAATATGACAAAAAAAAGAGAAAATGATAAATGTTGAAGAAGATGTAGGAAAATTAGAACACTAATGCATTGTTGCTGGAGTTGTGAACTGATCCAACCATTCTGGAGAGCAATTTGGAACTATGCCCATCAAGGGGCAACCAAACTGTGCATATCCTTTGATCCAGCAATACCACTACTAGGTCTGGATCCCAAAGAGATCATAAAAAATGAAAAAGGACCCACATGTATAAAAATATTTATAGGACCTCTTTTTGTGGTGACCAAGAATTAGAAATTGAGGGGATGCCCATCAATTGGGGAATGGCTGAATAAGTCGTGGTATATGAATGTAATGGAATACTATTGTTCTGTAAGGAATGGTGAGCAGGCAGATTTCAGAAAAAAAACTTGAGAGATTTACACAAACTGATGCTGAGTGAAATGAGCAGAACCAGGAGAACATTGTACACAGTAACAGCAACATTGTGCGATGACCAACTCTGGTAGACTTAGATCTTCTCAGCAATACAACGATCAAAGGTGATTCCAAAAGGCTCATGACGGAAAATGCCATCCACATCCTAAGAAATAACTATGGAGTCTGAATGCAGGTCAAAGCATGCTACTTTCTCCCATTTTTTTCTTTCTCATGGTTTTTCTCTTTTGTTCTGATTCTTCGTGATTCAACATGACTAATGTGAAAATATGTTTAATATGATTATATATGTATAGCCTATATCAGTTTGCATGCTGTCATGGGGAGGGGGAGGAGGGAGAAAAATTTGGAACTCAAAATCTTATAAAAGTGAATGTTGAAAACTATATATATGTATATATATAATATATAATTTTTAAAAAAGAATATAAGGTTTTGAGGAAAGTGAGGTTCACACTGGGAAAGTGACGATTTACCTGTTCATGACCACCACAAGAGCATATGTCAAAGACAGAATTGAACCAGGGATTCTGATTTTAAGTCCAGCATGCTTTAATTGTGTAGGCAAGTATTTGACTTTTGACCGATTGTCATACATCTATGACCCAGTATCCCCCCAAGCCTAGGGTGGTTTTATGTCCCTGAATATGTGGAGGAAGAGGTGACTCCTGGCAGTTTGAGACTATGCTGAGTGTAACACTGCACACCTGCCATAAGGTACTTATGGGGAGTCGGTTTCAAGACTTTTCAGGAGAGATGCATGGCATCAAGTCAACAAGCATTTGCTATACACAACAAGCATTTATTATGCACTAGGCGATGTGGGAAAAGTTGAATATACACATACAAGTGGAAAGAAAGGCAGTGCCCTCAAGGAGCTTACCTTCTAATGAGGAAGGACAATACATAAAAAGTAGATGAAAAGGGGCTGAAGGGTGGGCCCAAGGTACCTTGGGAGGTCCAGTAGGGAAAGTGTAACTATTCTCATACTTATGATGTCCTTGAGTGAGAGTTTCATTGGAGATACTAAATCTTGATATTCTGTGAACAGGACACTGTGCTAAATTGTAGAGGATATAGCCACAAATTAATCTCTGCCCTCATATCTGGGGACATGTAATTTTGCTCCAATAGAATGAACTCCAGTGGGGGGAGGGGGAGAGGAAGAGAAGAAAATAGGTATTTGTGTAGCACCTACTATGTGCTAGGCACTGTGTTAGCATTCTACAAAAATTATCTCATTTGAATGGAATGAAAGAAGGAAGTCATACAGAGAGAAAGACTTTGAATGGCAGACTAGAGCCCTCCAAGCCAGGGACACATATGGGAATCAGCCTCATACTTGTTCCTTTACTTCCAGGGCTACAATTCTAGCAACTGCTGAGAAAGGACCTCATACCTCATACCGTAACTTTTTTATGGAGCCTGTACATGTTGGTTGCTTCATATGGTGGGGGAGCTCACTGAGCCAAGCAATTTCTTTTGTAACAGAGCAGAATTTACAAATGTTAAAATATGAATCTTATCATGCTAACCCAAAGGGGCTGAATTTATTCTATTTTAAAGTCAATCCATATTTTGATTAAAGAGAGAAAAGGATTTGTTCTAAAGTGAAAGGCAGGCAGTGGCTGACTTAAAAGAGTTCATAGGATTTAGCACTGGAAGGGAAACACACACATGGAATCTCAGAGTTGGAAGGGCCCTCAGAGGCCATTTATCCAAACCATAGCCATGTAACAGTCCCTCCTACATCCTACTTGGCAAGGGTTGTCCTGCCTTTGTCTGAATACCTCCAGTGAGGGGGAACCCACTACCTGCTGACTCTTTTCACTTTGAGATAGATCTTACACTTTTGGATAGACATGTAGTCTCATATGCTCCAAATCTCTCTTTGTCTTTCTTTGTACATCTCTTTCTCTTTCCTTTCTCTCTCTTTTTCCTGTCTCTCTTATCTCTATCTCTCTGTCTCCGGGTCTGTCTCTCTCTGTTTCTGTCTGCCTTTCTCTCTGTCTCTGTCTCTCTCAACAGGTAAGTAGAATAAATTAAATAGGAAAGCCAGGATTTAAATCAAGTTCGGATTCCAAATTCCATGCTCTTGGTTGAAAACTGGCCTCAGCTGGCTTCCAGGCACATTCAAGGCTCCAGAATAAAGTAGGTCAAGAGTCTATGGAGGAAGAGAGACTGAAAATGAAACTGTCCTCCAGTCTACATTCTGGGTACCAGCTAATGTCTTGGGAGAGGTAGCTTTACAAATACTGAAGTGTTCATCCTGGCTATTGGCTAATCTCCAAAGGGGCAGTATTTACTCCAGCTGGGATTGTGTTCTGTCTCATGAACCAGAGCATCAGGCCTTCAGTAAACTAGAGATGAAATAGGAGGCGTTTCATTTCATTTCATAACCCAAAGTAAAGTTCTCTCCCTGTTGACTTCTGATCTTCGAAACCAAATAGCTGCTGAGGGGGATAAAGTTTGAAAAGGGGAAATTTAAGCTGGGTTTAAGGGAAGGATTCCCCAGAGGTGAGTATTTAAGTTATAGAGGAAAAAAATCTTTTCAAACTGAGTGGTGAAGATTTCACCATTTACTACACTTAGTGACCTGGTAAACAGTGGAAGGATATCCCCTAAAGACAAACCACAGTGTCAGCAGTTGCATAGCCCACTTGACAAACTGGAATAATACCAGCTGTATCCCTTTTACTTTCTCACTTTTAAATGTCTTCATCAGCATCATCCAAAACATTTTCTCTTTTTCTGGCTGGAGAGGGCCTCCTTTTGGTTTGGGTCACAAAGCCAGCAACATTCTTAAACTCTTAGGACCTGAAGAAAAGGATCAAGGGAAATCACCACCTATAAATGCAGAGATAAAGTCAAGTGATTACATAACCCTTTGGAATTCCTCATTTTATAGATCTTCCTGGAAATGCTATATTGTCTAATACATTCATGTCCTCTCTTGGCGGTCATTATCTCCTCCTGATCCCTCTTTGCAAACCCCTCCCCCTTCTTTCTTCCTTCTTAAGGACAAGAGTAATATATGGCAAATCCCTGGTAATACTTTTCTGAGGCTTAGTTCCCATACAACATAATTCTCTTCTTGCTGGGTGGGTGTCCCAGGCTCCCCATCAGGCTCTGGGATAAGTTCTGTGTCTGGCACATGGCTCGAGTAATTTACTGCAACAAAAAAAAAAAAATTGTCTCCTGTTCCTGGATTGTCCAAAGATCCTCCTAACTGAAGTCTTAGTATAAGAACAAGAAACAAAAAGAAAAAAATGGAGTTTTATTTGAAAAGATTAATCCAGAACCTTTTTTTTAAAAAAAAGCTGTTTAATGTTTTCTAATATTTGGTTTCTAGAGATGGGTGGAATCTTGACACTTGTCTCCAAGCAAGACTGAGTTATTTCACTAGACTGTGAGCTCCTACAAATACCTTTTGTATTTCCTTTCATCCTTAGCATTTTGCACAGTGCCTGATACATAGGCATTTGGTAAATGCTTATTGACTGACCGTCCCAAAGAAATGAAACTGTCTTAATTGTAAAGACCATCAAGGAAGAAGAATCTGCTAAGTCCCTTCACACTTGGGAAATATTTCCTTCCTTTGGATCTTACAGCCATTTCTTTTAATTTGGACTCTTTTAATTTTAATTTTGACTCTACTGGTAGACAAATCAAAGAACAGCTGGTTGTCGTTGTTTGTCCTTTGTTCTTGAAGAGGACCATGACATCAGGGAGTTGATTCCATGACATGCATAATCATGCATGACAGTCAGGACATGATAATAGTTGGGGAGGCTAGGTAGCTACAGTGAATAGAGTCAATAAGACTCTTACTGAGTTCAAATGTGACCTCAGAGAGTAGCTATGTGACCCTGGACAAGTCACTTAACCTTGTTTGCCTTAGTTTCCTCACCTGTCAAATGAACTGGAAGGAAATGGCAAACCACTCCAGTATCTTTGCCATGAAAACCCCTAACAGGGTAATAAAGATTTGGACACGACTGAAGACAACTGAACAAAACACTAATAGTTGAGATAATAGTTGAGAGGATTGATAATAGCTAACTTAATATTGTACTTCAAAATTTATATGTATCATCTTATTTGATTTTCACAATAATCCTGTGAGGCAGATACCATCATTATCCTTTTTTTAATGGATGAGGAAACTGAGGTGAGAAAGGTTAAGTGACTTGCCCAAGATCATACAACTAGTACTTACCTGAGGCTGGATTTAAACTCAGGTCTTTCTGACTCTTATTGCTGGTCCCCATCTGCTTTTCCAACCTACCATAAAGACTCTCTCAGGCAAAGAAGATTGTCAGTCGCTGTTATTTTTATTTAAAAAGTTGTGGGGTACTTTTACTGTTGTAGTTTGTTGTATTGCTGGGGTTTGTTTGATTTTTGCTTGTAATCTTAATCATAATGACGATAATTGCTAGCATTTATATAGCACTTTAAAGTTTGCAAAATGCTTTACAAATATTGTCCCACTTTATCCTCACAATAACCCTGGGAAGTAGGTGCTATTGTTATCCCCAATTTACAGAGGAGGAAATTGGGGCATACATAGATCAAGTGACTTCCTCAGGAGCACCAGCTAGTAAATGCCCATTAACCCTTATTGTACTTTATTTCTTTAACACTTTCAAGATTTTCCCTATTGTTATGAATGGAATACTCTTACGAATTGTCTTTTATTTCTTTAAATTAGAAAATAGGATTTATTGCTCTAGGAAAGACAAAAAACAGAAAATCAAGCACTCTGATTTATCAGATAAAGACATGAAGCCCATGAAGCACATAGGCCCAAGAAAGATTGAAGCATTATAATGCAAAATGGCTAGTCTTTGTAATCTGTGTGTGGGGATCATCATTTTTTTCATATTTTCAAATATATGAAAGAAATTAGGATTTCTAGAAATGATTGCATTTGATGTATGAAAAACAGCCAGCACAAACTCATGGAAACCTCTGAGAAATGGAGAATGTCATTTTGGCTGGACTATATAGTGTGCATTAAAGCATGTATAATAAGTCTAGAAAAGTGAGTTGAGGCCAGGTTGAAGGGTTTTCCATACCACAGGAATTTATTTGAACCTAGAGGCAATAGGGAGCCATTGGAGTTTATTGATTAGGGTAGTAACTTGGTCACACTTGCCCTGTAGGAACATCACGTTGGTGGCTGTGTGGAGGCTAGGTTATAGTGGGGAGAAAGGAGGCAGTTGGGAGGCTATAGTAATTCTCTAATTGAGATGGGATAGGGGTTTGAATTAGGTGGTTTTGTGAATGGACAAAAGGGGGATACACACAGGAGATGTTGTGAAGGCAGAAATAACAAGATTTGTGATTGATTGGATATGTGGGGTGAGCTTAGATTGTCAACCTGGGTGATTAGAAGGCTGATGATGCTCTTAAAGAAATAGGAAAAATCAGAAAAAAGTAATATTACAATGTCAATCAATCAACACTATAACACGTCAGTCAAAAATATTAGTATAACTTTATCATTAACAAGAACAGGAGGTGATAGGCCCATTGTACTCTATCCTTGTTTGATCACCTCTGGAGCACTGTGATCAGTTCTAGTCGCATCATTTTAGAAGAAACATTGACAAGTTGGAGCATATCGGGAGGAATGTAGTAAGTGTGGTGTTGTATAGTCCTATAGCCAGGGTGTGCTAGAATAATTTCCTACCAGGCTAAGAGCTGGTTGTTAAATTTTCATTGTGACCTTTTGCACCTCTCAAATTGGCAAATTCTATAATTCAGGACTTGATTTATTGTCAAATTCAAAGAGAAACAGTGCTACTAAACCATACATAAGGATCCCTACATATTGACTTAGAAAACTATATATTAACATTACCTATGTTCTATTGAATTTTATTTATTTTGTTAAATATTTCCCTATTACATTTTTATTTGGTTCCTGCCTCACTTGGTAGTGTTGGGTCATAATGCAACCAGAGGCTGCCTGTTTGACACCTCTGGTCTAAATATCAAAAAGTGATGAAGAAAATGTAAATAATGGAGAATAAACTTAGAAGTATATTGTGTGCATATTTCGCCCCGCCCCCCTCCCCCAGATTTTTGCTTAACATTTACCAGCACACCCTAGCCTAGAAAGATCAGTTGAAAGAACTGGGGATATCTAGTCTTGAGGAAAGAAAAATTGGACAGAGAGAATGGAAGAGATAGGATAGCTGGCTTTAAATATTTGAAGGGCTGTCATGTGAAAGAGATTAGACTAGTTATACTTGGCTCCAGGGACAGGACTTGAAGAGATGGGTGGGGATTCCAGAAAGTCACATCTTGGCTCAATGTAAGGAAGGTCTATGGCAAAACACAAAGATGGAAGCTTGTGGTCACCCAGCATGAAATGGAAAGAATGATGAATGATTTCTTTCTGTGGGACCATATGACAAATAAAGAACTCTGTAGAAGTTCAAGGGTGACAGATGTATCAGAAGCAGTTGGTCTTGGGGAAAAATACTGGGTGAGTCACATAACAAGGACAGACCCCCTGATGGTTTGAATCCCCCAGAATCATGCATTGTTGATTTACTGCTGAACTTGATGGGATGAGTCAATGATCTTATTTATTGGGCAAAGATGGGCACATGGACTAATTCTCATTTTCTGTGGAGCTCAGTTTCAATGAGGACAGATCTCAATATGAATATGAAAATGAGTCTTCTACAGAAGAGTCTTCTACACCCATATTAAGTGAGTAATAAATGCTTGTTGATTTAAAATCATCATTATTATTAGAGATGTGACAATTGACTGTGGCCTTCAATAGGTTTTTACTTGAATAATCCTGTTCCACTTTCAGCATGGGTTTATGAATCCATCATCTCTAATATCTTCATCCACTTTTATAAGACATTAATGGGCTCTTTTCTTGTGGGATATCCTCTACCTTGCTCAGCAGTAATCATTTCCTTTCCTAACCTCATGTGAGATATAGTATGGCATAGTAGAAAAGAATATTATTATTTTTAATCAGAAGAGCCCAGATTTACACTCTCTCCATATTCTCATCTGTCCCTTTCTCTCTATTCGCATATAAACCACAGTAGTTCAGGCCCTCATCACTTCTCATCTGGAGTATTTTAGTAGCCTTATAAATGGTTTCACTGCTTCCAGTCTTCATCTTCTCTAATCTGTGTTCCAACATAGCTGCCAAAGTAACTTTCGTAAAGTACAGGTTTCATAATGTCACTCTTCTGTTCAATGAATCCCAGTGGCTCACTATTTTCGCTAGGATCAAATACAAATTGCAGTTGGATATTTAAAGCTCACTCCAATGTACATCTCCAGCTCTGTTACACCTCACTTCCCTTCAAGTCTCCTCCCACTCCAGTCCATCCTTCTCTATGCTGTCAAATTGATCTTCCTAGAGTGCAAGTTTGACCATGTCAACCCCTAAGTCCCATTCATTAAGCTTCAGTGGCTCCCCATTGCCTCCAGGATCAAATATAAAATTCTTTGCTTGGCTTTTAAAGTCCTTCATAACCTGGCTCTGTCCTGCCTTTCCAGTCTTCATTGCACCCCAAATGTATTCTGTGATTTAGTGGCACTGGTCTCCTTGATGATACTCAAACACCAGACTCCATTGGTTGGGGCATTGTCACTGTCTGTCCCTCATGCCTGCAGTTCTCTCCCTCTTCATCTCCACATCCTACCTTCACTAGCTTCTGTCAAGTCTCAGCTAAAGTCTATCCTTGTACAAGAAGCCTTTCCCAGTCTTCTTTTATTTTAGCGCCTCCTGTATTATCTCCAATTTAACTAGTTATTTGCATATTCCCCCACCCCATTAGAATGTGAACCCCTTGGAGTCAGGGACTGTTTTTGCCTTTCTTTGTATCCCTAGTGCTTGGTAGAGTGCCTGATATATAATAGGTGGTTAATAAACACTAGTTGACTGACTGATTCAGCCCAACTTTTCTTCTTGTTCTTCTGCACATACAGCATTCCATCTTCTACTTCAGTTCCTTTGCACTGGCTGTTCCCATCACTAGACCACCCTCCCTCTTCCCCTCTGCCTCTCAGAATCCTCAGTTTTCTTCTAAATTCAGCACAAGTGCTTCTCCCTACATGAGGCCATTGTCTATCCCCTCTGAACTGGTGATACTCATTCCATAATCCTTTATTGCTTAGCACTCTCCTTTATGTATGGGAATAAAACTGCCGACTTTATGCCCGATTCATATTTGTATTCTGGATAACTTTACTGCCCCATCCTTTGCTGAGGAGGGTCTTTTAGACTAAAGTCAAAAATAGAATTGTTCCTTAGGAATCTGAGGTGGGGGTGGAAGTGTAGCCTTGAGAGCCCTATTGAGAAGACAGTCAACTCCAGAACAATGAACTCAGGGCAAAACACAGGGGCAGGTAAAGAAAAAGGTTAAGAGAAGGTCGTCAACCCCCAGGTTGTCAGCTTAGTAATATTTGGCTAGCTGATATGCTAGAACTCAGTATCAGCCCCCATGTTAATCATTATCCAGGCCATAATATGGTCATTTCCTTGATGACACTTACTGGCTGCTTGTTGTATACAGAGCTTTGAAATAGATTATGGTGAGAGTTACAAAGATTTCTGTAGGAACTGTTTCACAATATCAAGAAACTAAAATTCTGAGAATGATCAGACCCATAACACAAATAATTGGTGCAATCCATAACCCATGTTGTTTTGTCCAATCAATGCAAGGGCATCATTTTCTATTCAACCAACTTTTCCAAAGATGGCCTACAATGATACACAGTGCTTGCACTCCCATGGATTTATGGCATCCCTCATCCTTACCAGTGAGAGCACTAGTTTTCCTGTTGAGTAGTATAGCAAGCTGTGGCCATATAATGCTTTTTTGGCAGGATGACAGGAGCTGTGGAGAAGAGAGGTTCTGTTCTTATGGAAAAAGTTAGTGATAAGTGAAGCTGGCCTCTTTTCAAATGTGGATGGAAGGCTGGCTTACTGTACTCCCCATGAGGCCTTACACAAACAACTCCAGCTGACTTGCTGTGTGGTGCCCCTTCGTTCTTTGTATCCCATGACAAATTACAAAGTAATCATGTTAGCAGCTCAAGGAGTTATGGATCCACTAGGTCAAAACAAACACTGCAAATTCAGCCTGAAATTTGTGATTGAACCAAGAACCACCAGAAAACTCAAAATACCTTCATCTTTTCAACCCACCACCTTGCTAGTTCTTAGGGAGCAGAGACATCCCTAAGGACTGGGTTGGTGGGGTCAAAGCTGGAGTTGGAACCAAAGCTAAGACTTCTCTGTCAGTTGGAATTTTGTCCACTTAGAGAATGAGGTCTTAATTTTTTTAGTTTCATGGACACTTTTCACAGTTTGGTGAAGCCTCTGGATGCCTTTTTACAATGAGGTTTATAAATTAACAAAATGAAATGCATAGAATTACAAAGGAGACCAATTATATTGAAATATAGTTATCAAAATGTAAAGACAACCACAACAAAATAGAGTTCACAAATCCCAGGTTAAGAACTCTTGACTTAGAGGGCTCTCTTATCCAAGAAACAGTGTGTTTTACTGGAAAGGGTCGTGGGCTTATGAATCTCCTTTGGTCTACCAGTCACTAGCTGTGTGACCTTGAGTCAATACATCCAGTTTTTTAGTCCTCAGTTTTCCCACTTGTAAAATGGTAATAATGCTTTTCAGTTATTTCTAAAGCCAGTTTGACCATATTATGACCTTCGGACATACACCCCATTATTTTTTACTTGTAGATGTGTATTATTCACTCAGAATCCATTTATTCATGTATTTGATAAACATTGATAAAGTGCCTACAATGTTCAAGATATTGTGCAGGCATTTTTATTCTTACTTAAGTTCTTTTATGTTTTTTCACTTCCCAATTAGATTGTAAGCTTTTTGGGCACAGTGACGGTGTTATATCATGTATACTTTCCCACCACACCCAGCTCAGGGCTTTGTACACCCAGTCAATATTTACTCAAAAGGACTGACTTTCACCCACAATATCTATAAAGAACTTGCAGTCTTCTGGTTAAAGTTAAAATAAACATGTTCAATGAATATGTGATTTCATTGGTGCAAACTGTCTAGAACAATTGAAACCCTTGCATATCTTCTCCTCTTAGGTAATTTTTATTTCTATCTTTTGATAAACCTTCCAAAATAGATCAAATAGTGTAGTAAAGGTTTTTCTCTAGTTATTTTTTAAAATTATTGGTATCTTTTCTTTTTTTATGCCGCCTATATTTCCCAGCATAGGTAGTTTCCTCCTCATAGGTCTTCAGTGTGGCCAAGTTTGGTTATTATAATTTCACAGCATTCAGTTTTGGTTGTTTTGTTGTTTTTCTTTCTATTTGCATTTTTGTAGTCATTGTGTGTATTGTTTTCATGGATCTCCTTAGTTCAGTCTCTATCTGTTCATATAAGTTTTTCCATGCTTCTTTGTATTCATCATAGATATCATAACTTACATCACAATCATATTTACATTACATTTATGTAATATAATTTGTTTAACCATTTCACAGTCAGTGGACATCTATTTTGTTTCTGGTTCCCTGCTACTACATCATTTAGTTCTTTTAACATTTGTGGATGCTAGTTTAAGGGCCAGACTGTCCCTCTGTTATTTTTCATTTTATTATATCCTATGAACCTTTAACTCAGATTGCTTCCAGTGTTATGCATACCCTATGATACCAAACATCAGATGATCATAGTAATACCCAACTCCTGCCATCTTTTCCTGATTTAATGTTCTTTATTCCACTTCCTTTGAGAAGAGAGGTCTCTGGCCTACTTTGGTTTATGAGTATCTTTTTTTGTTTATTTCTATTGAATTTGTAATGAATAGTAAGTAATTCATTCCGTAAGCCATAGGTCCTACTGATAGATTGAAAAAAAAGTTCAAAATATGTCTTTAGTCTGTTCCTTTTAAATCTATTCCCTTCTTCCTAGGTTTTGCTATCAAGAGATATGGACATAATAGAAATTAAATTATAATTAGGGTCAAGGATTTAAAAATAATGACCCTCAAGTTGACCCTTGTGTTTGTACTCTTAAGTATCTACTCTCAGGGCACCCTGCTTTTGGTCCAGGCTATTTTAAACCTGTTTCAACAGTTGCCACCTGACACTTTATTCAATACTTTGCCTTAGTAAATCCATCTGTTGTATGGTATGGTCTTAAATGCTTTCCTGAAATCCAGATAAATTATGTCTACCGATTCGGTAATATGCCCCAAGAATTCAATTTAAGCAAATGTATCAGACACGGGCTTTCCGTTATCAATCCATGCTGCCTGACCTTTAATAAATTAGAGGGAAACACATTCCTCATTGGTTGATGCACATACTGAGTGAGAGAGTAATCTACAACAGATCTACAAACATGCCCCTGCCTGATTTCCTCCCCTTAATGTACTCCAGTCGGTGGCTGGGCAGAGCCTTTCTCATTAGAGCTGCTTCATACTCTTAGTAAATCCAATGGGATGTGGAAAGTTTGAAAAAGTGAGATTATTCCTACTTATGAAGTACATGATGTCATGGGGAAAGTTTTGGACCTAGAATTGAGAGACTAAGATTCTTTCTTGATTTTGCCACCAACCAGTCATACAAACCTTTACCAAGTATCTTAAGCTCTCTAAGCTTTAAAGCCATTCTCCAACTGATAAATGGTCAGAAAGGTTGAATAGTCAGTCCTGAAGAGAAAAAATCTGAGCTATCCAATAGCCCTTTGGAAAAAAAAATGTTCTAAATCACTAATAGCTAGATAAATGTAAATTAAAGGAACCCTGAGGCTCCACCCACCAGACTGGCAAAGTTAACAAAAGAGGAGAAATGACACATGTTGGAGGAGCATCGGGAAAACAGGAACAGTAATTATTGCACTGTTGGTGAAACCGTGAATTGGTCCCATTTTTCTAAAAAACAATTCACAACTGTGCTCCTCAAATTACTAAACTGTGAACTCGCTTACGTCAGCAATACCACTGCTAGACCTATTCCCCTAAGAGATCAAAAGAAGAAGAGGAGGTCCTATGTATACCAAAATATTTATAGCAGCTTTCTGTGTGTGTGTGTGTGTGTGTGTGTGTGTGTGTGGTGGAAAAGAATTAGAAACTAAGGGGTGCCCATCAACTGAGGAATGGCTAAACAAATTACGTTATATGAATGTATATGAATGAATGTAATTCCGTGCTGCCAGAAATGACAGAGGGAACAGTTTCAGAGAAACCTGGGAAGACTTCTATGAACAGATGTGGAATGAATTGAGTGGGACTAGGAGAACAGTTATTTATACAATAATATTGTAAAAATGAAAAAAAAAACTATGAAAAAAACCCCTCACACAATGATCAACCATGGTTCCAGAGGACTGATAATGAAGAATGTTACCTCCTGACAGAGTGATGATTGAATAAATATGCAAAATAAGAAAAACATTTTTAGTCAGAGCCAATATGGGAATTTGTTTTTCATGACTGTGCACATTTGTTACAAGGGTTTTATTTTTGTTTTTTCCGGCGGTGGTGGGAAGAGTGAATAAGAGAGAAAACTAATGCTCATTAATTTTTTAAAAAAATTAATCTTAAAAATTTAATAAAATGAATTTCCCTTTAATCTCTCAACACCTCATTTTTTATTTATAAATTGAAGAGATTGCATGGGTATGGATTATAATAGAACAAAGCACAGCAGTGAAAGTGTATAGTAATTTCACTGGAGAAAATAGCAAAGAAGGGCAGAAATAATCCTCAATTAAATTCAATGCGATTAAATTTAATAGATATTGTTTCCTATTATTACAGAACACTATTTTGTGGATGAAGGAAGTAAAAAGATAAACAAGAAAATGGTTCCTGCATTCAAATACTTTACATTAAGGGGTGTTTTATATTTTTAAAAAAACTTATAAAAATAGACCAGATTTATATAAGAATAAGCAAAGTACTACACCAAATCCAAGAAATGAAAGATAATTTATTTATGGCCTTGAAAGCTAGAGAATGATGGTAAATGAAGTGAGCCTGAAACATTAATGCAAGGTGATAAAGAAAAGCTCATAGGTATCACAGAGACTGGCTAGAATGGGGCATATGCCTGTAAGATGGCAATAGAACGTATTACTTATTCGAGAGGAATAAGAATCAGATGGAAGGGGTGGTCTGTTATCAAGAAGGCAAATGCCTATGGAAATCCATTAAGTATGGTGGAGAGCATTTAGGTGAGGATCAAAGAAAAGAACAGAAGTAATATAGGCATGAGAAGGAATTTTAGATTGCCTGGCCAAGTGGAAGAAGTGATTGTTCTACCTTCTCTCCTTCTCCTCACCTCATGTCCTTCTGACTAGAGGCAGCTAGGTGACACAGTGAATAAAATCTGAGACTTGGAGTCAGGAAGACATGAATTCAAATCCAGTCTCAGACACTTACTATCTACATGACCCTTGGCAAGTTACTCAACCTCCATCTGCCTCAATTTCCTTATCTGTAAAATAGAGATAATAATAGAACCTATCTCACCTAGTTGTTGGAGGAAAAAAGATTATTTATACAGGGCTTTATATACATAAATGCTAGCAATTATTATTTTAGGGCACCTGAGTGGTATAGTGGATATAGCACTGGGCCTGGAGTTAAAATCTAGCCTCAGACATGGGTTACCTGTGTGACCCTGGGCAAGTCACTTAACCCTGTTTGCCTCAGTTTCTTTGTCTGTAAAATGACCTGGAGGAAGAAATGGCAAGGCACTCCAGTTTCTGTGTCAAGAAAACCCCAAATGTGGTCACAAGGAATCAGACACAACTGGAGAACATGAACAACAACAAAAAACAACATTATTATTGTGCACTTGGCACAGTGTGTGGCACATAATAGGTGTTTAATAAATATTTATTGACTGATAATGTTTGTTTTCGTATTATTATTCTCATTTGCCATTATCTCTTTTTTCACTTTAGTCTCTAATGAAGAAGTGGTCTTTCTTCAACCCTCTACATCTACCCTAAATCTCATCCCTTCTTAAATTCTACAGCAGATTCCCCTGCCCTCCCCTCATTTTCTCTCTAATTTTAAATTTCTTCCTATCTACTGACTCCTTTCTTGCTGCCTACAAAAACGCTGTCTCCCCATCCTCAAAAACCAAAGTGAAATAAGAACAAAAACCTCGCTTGGTTCTGCCACCCCTGCTAGCTATCATTCTGGATACCTCTTCCCCCTCTGAGCTAAACTGTGCTGCCCAGCTGGAACTGGCCAGTTGGGTCCCCAGGGGACAGCTACTACTACTCACAGATCATTGTTTGTCCTTCATTCTCAATGACTGTGCTATGCTCCTAGTCTTCTAGCCTAGATCACTATTTTGATTCCTAGGAATAGAAAAGGTTATCTTATAATTGGACCCTCTACTTCCTCTGCTTTTGCTCTCTTTTAGAGAAATCTGAAATGTGTCATAAATAAAGCTTCTCTTTCCAAAGTTATCAATGACCCTCTAATGGGCAAATCTAATGACCTCTTCTTTGTCCTCATCCTTCTTGACCTCTCTGCAGCCTCTGACCCTACTGACCACTTTCTCTTGGAAATTCTCTCCTCCCTTGATTTTCATGGCACTGCTCTCTCTAGGATCTCCTTATACTTGTCTGACCTTCTTAATCTCCTTTGCTTATTCTTCATCCATGTCATGTCCATTCATTGTGGGTGTTCCCCAAGGTTCCCCTGGTCCTTCTTTTCTTTTTACACTATCTCACTTGATAAACTCAATAGCTCCTGTGGGTTCAATTTTCATCTCCATGCCAATGATTCCCAGATCTCTATGTTCAACTCTAATGTCCTCTAAATTCCAATCCCATATTACTAGCAGTTTATAGGATACTTCAAACAAGATATCCTGGAGACATCTGAAACTAAACCTGTGCCAAACAGAGCTTATTACCTTTCCCCTAAAACCTTCCCTTCTTCCATATTTCCTTATTATCCACCATCCTCCCAGTCATACAGTTTTGTATCCTTGGCTTCATACTCACATGCCTCATGCTTGTTGCCAAATCTCTTCATTTGTACCTTCACAACATCTCTCCTATATGTCCCTTTTTTGATTCATACAGCTACTTCTTTAGTTTAGACTCTCATCCCCTCTCATCTGGACAACTGCAATAGCCTTGTGACTGATTTCCCTGCCTCAGGTCATGCAGCTCCAATTCAACTTCAACACAGCTACCAAAGTCATTTTCCTAAAGTCTAAGTCTGGTCACCTCTTTCCCCTATTCACTAACATCTGAAGGCTTTCTAGAAATTAAATGTAAATCTCTTTGGCTTTTAAAACCCTTCATAACCTGGCCCCACCCTAATTGTAGAGTTTGCCTACATTTTTGTCCCCTCCTGCACTCTATTATAGACTGGGCTTCTTTGTACTTCACACATCATGCTTCATCTCCCATCTCCATGTCTTCACATTGACTTTCTCCCATGCCTGGAATGCTCTTCCTCCTCTGCTTCATTGAATATCTGGCTTTTTTCAAAACAGCTTAAACACCAGGTGGTGTTAGGAAGCCTTTCCCATTTCCCTGGCTGCTAGTACTTATAAGGTTACTTTCCATCCTCCCCATTTTTATCTTTTATATATGTATTCCATGCATTAGGATGTAAACTCCAAGGCAGAGACTGTTTTTGCTTTTCTTTGTATCTCCAGTGTTCAGCACAGTGTGTGTCGCATTGTAAATATTTTAATTTTTAATATTTGAATTAAACTTGATGTAATTAAATAATAACAAATAAATATTTAATAAGTTATATTTAATTAAAAATCTTTAATATTTTAAATAAATATTTCTTTATTGCCAGATAGCAAGTAACAAAGTAGAAATCTGAATTCAACTCCCAATTGAATTCTCTTGTGATTCTAAGGACTTCTTTACTCAAAGGGTAGCAAGCATAGGTTAGCATACAATGTAGGTCCAGGGTACTGGAATACTCAGCCTAGGCTCTGTGGTTGTGAGGAATATGAAGAAATTACGAATCAGAATTTGTCTTTGTTTTAACAGGGCTTACCACTGTCTGATAGGATGGGGGAATGAATTGATAGAATGGAACTGTTTCCAAATGTTTCAAGCAAATAGGGCCCATGAACAGCCAGGAAGACAATGGAGAAACCAGCTTCAAAAGAAAGGAATGAGCCTTGCCAGGGATGAAGATGGACAGGAGTGATTAGATCGGCAAATTTCTGAGATGCTGTCATTCATGTAGGAAGGCAGATTGGGTAGCTACTGACTGTAGGAGACAACGTGAGACCACTTTCCAGGTCTGTGAAGGATTTTGGCTACTGTACTCTGAGCTCAATCTTTCTTATTTCCTACCAACTTGATTTAGGAGAGTTGGAAGCAAGCCCCAAAGATACAAACATTTTGATTTACAATGAGAAACACACACACACACCCAATACGATTTCCATATTCCTACCTGATGACTGGGGAGAATGAGTGGCAGGGCTGCTAAAGCGGTTTGGTTGGGCCAGAAGGCAGTAAGGAAATAGCCCCTTAGGGGAAGCATATCCTATCCAAATGATGGCAAAGTGAAAAGGTAGTTGTATTGGAGTGGGACTCAGTTAATTCTAAATGCAAATACTATTTGTCCTGGGGAGGTTCATGTATGTGGAGGAGGGATACACTTCAACCAAGGGGTATCCCCAGTCTAGGAAGAGCACTAATAATAATTGTTTCCTCTCCTTTACCTTCCAAAGATTCCAAAGGATGCATGTCCCATTCTGACAAGTGCAAGCATTTATTAAGTAGCTACCCTATGCCAGGCACCATGCTAAGCAATGAAGACACAGAGAAAGACAAAAACATGGTCAATGTCTCAGGGAGCTCTAATGAAGGAGATAATATATAAATGTGTATGTACTAGACGGGCAGCTAGGTGGAGCATCGGATAGAACACTGAGCTTTGAACCAGAAAGACTCAACTTTGTGAGTTCAAATCCAGCCTCAGACACTGACTACCTGTGTGACCTTGGGCAAGTCACTTAACCCTGTTTGCCTCAGTTTCCTCATCTGTAAAATGAGATGGAGAAAGAAATAGCAAACCACTCAAATCTCCCTGCCAAGAAAACTCCAAGTAGGGTTACAGAGAGCTGGACGTGACTTAAAAATGACTAAACAACAAAAACAAGATATATGCAGTGGAAATGGAAGGTAATCTCAAAGAGAAGGAATTGGGCTGGGGAAGGGCTAAAGAACAGGAAGTGAGCTTTCAGCTGAGTTTTGAAGGAAGCCAGAGGCATGTGAGTGCTTCCTTCCTCTCTGCCCCTTCAAGACTAAACTGTACCATCTTTTTTTTCTTTCTTTACCCTCTATTGTAGTGATTTCCCTAGATCCCATGGGTTTGGTCATTATTTCTGTGTAGACCACACCCAAATCCAAATATCCAGCCCTAATTTATCTCCTGACCTCTATTCCCACATCTCTGGTTTCCAGCTAGACAGTTACACCTGGATGTCCTATAAGCATCTTAGATTCAACATAGAGGAGGCGACTTGCTGTAATAAATACAGCTGAATTCAAATCCTGACTCAGAGGTTTACGAGCTATATGAACCTGAGCAGGTCACTTAAACTCTGTTCACTTCAGTTTTCTCACCTGTTAAATGGGGATAATAATAGCTCCTACCTCACAGTGTTGTTGTGAAGATCAGATGGGATAATGTATGTAAAGCACTTTGGAAACTTTGAAGTACCAAGTAGATACTGGTTATTCTCAAGCAGAACTCATTATCTTCCCATTCAAACCTGCCCCTCTTCCAAAATTTTCTCCTTTTGTTGAGGGACCCTCATTCTTCTGACCATTTAAGTTCACAATGACCCGGAAGTCATCCTTGACCCTTTTCTCTCCCCTTACCTGGCCTGTATATAATCAATATATAATCAGTTGGCAAGTCTTGTTACTTCTGCCTCCAAAATAATCTCCCTAAAGGATAGGTCTATGCATGACACTGCTGTTCATACAGCAGCTCTCTATTGGTGCTTTCTCTCTCCTTAATTCTATCTAATTTCTGATTATGTTTGCACATTTTATCCCCGAACAGAATATAAATGTAAGCATAAACACATAACTCTTAAGGGCAGAGACTACGTTTGGTTTTGCCTTGCTACACTAGAACAGTATAATCACTTAATAAATGTTTGCTGGATGAAAGAGAGGATCTTTGAAGTTTATACTTTATACCTTTATACCATCGTTTCTCTGGGTACTCTAAGACTAATAGACATGGACGTATCTACCTAACGGTCAGGCCAGAAGGCAGAGACAGGAGGAGAATATTGCTGAGAGAAACAAAGGAGGGATTTCCAGCTATGGGTGATAGAAGAGCAGGAAAGAAGGGGACACTGCAGCTCTCTAATCCCCAAAGCAAACATCTTTGGAGAACGTTGGCAAACCCTCATGATTGCTGAAGGGCCCTAGGATGAGATTCACCGAGGACATAATCCTGATTGTCTAATGGTGGCACTGAGTATTCCACATTAGGTTGTGTGGGACTTGAGATTAGAATCATGGAGGATATCAGGTTTCCTGATTCTTCCTTCCTTTGTATAAAAATTTTCTTTTTATGTATTTTGGCTGGGGGACTTGGTGGGAGTTGGTTTCAGATGAATGAACTATCCCAAGGGATTTTCCCACATTTCTGGTTAGTCCAACATAGAAGAGGAAGAATCCCTTTTCCTATCACCCAGTGACTAGTACCTTTGTTCCACAGGTGTACAAGATGGGGGAAGCATGAAAAGACAATGGTTTGTCTGAGCAAGATCTGGCAGTTTAGTGCAAGGTCAGTATGAGTCACCATCATAATACTGCATCCAAGAATATTTCTTTGATCTAAAGCTGAGAGAGATATAATGCCCAGGACTAAGGAAGCAGTATTTCCACTATACTCTACACTCAGAACAGATATTGAATATTGCACCCAATTATAGAGGCCACACTTTAATGAGGATATTAATAATCTGAAAACTGTCCAGAGGATAGAATCAACATGGTTCCATGAAACCATGGCAAAGCTCATGCCATATGATGATCAGTTTGAAGTAACTGGAAGAGGAGCCTGATATAAGTTTCATATGAAAGGCTGACACATGAAAGAACAATATTTGTTCTTCATGGTCCCAGAGGCCAAGTCCAGGAACAATGAACACAAGTTGCAGAGGTAAATTTAGGTTTGATGAAGGGAAATGCTTCTTAACAATTAGAATAGCATAGAAGCGGAATGGGCTGCTTTGGCATGTACTGGTTTTCCCTCCAACTGGATATTTCAAGCAACGATTGTATGACTATTTGACAAGAGTGATTCAGAGAGAATTATTCCCTGATAGGGTAGATCAGATGACTTCTAAAGCCTTTCCCAACTTAGAGATTTTGATCACTTAGACAAAGGTTATACTTTAAGGACAAGGCTGTCCATCTAAATAAGCATTTTTTCCCCTCTGTTCTGATCTTCTGGTGGCACGCTATGATTACAAACTATTTAGAAATTTGTGCTTTCTGAAGAATTAAAAGTATAGACAATGGAGAGAAATAAGATGGACTTAACTAGGCTTCAGTGCATGATGAATGATGACTTTCATTTAAGAAGTGTTATGAAAGACGTTATCAAGGAAACATGGTTGGAAAAGGAAAAAGAAACCTGACTTATCAGTCAGGCAATAAGGATTTATAAAAATGCCTCCTATGGATCAGACTCTGTGCTAAGCACTGGTGATACAAAGAAAGGCAAAAGACAGTCCCAGTCCTTGAGAAGCTCACAGTTTTATGTTAGAGACAACATGTACAAACAAGTTATAGGCAGAATGATAGCAAATAATCAACAGAGGGCAGGCACTAGAATTAAGAGGAATTGAGAAAAGCTTGCTATAGAAGGTGGGATATAAGTTCAGACTTGTAGGAATCCAGGAAACAAGGAGTTGGAGATGAGGATGGAGAGCATTCCAGGTGTGGAGGAAAGCCAATAAAAATGCCCAAAGCCAAGAGATGAAAATAATAGGAAATAATGAAGAGGAAGGGCACTAGAATTAAGCAGTGTTAAGAAAGGCTTCCTGTAAAACATAGGGTTGTAGTTGGGACTTAAAGTAAGTCAGAGAAGTCAATGGGTGAAGTTGAGAAGGCAGATAAGGGAGAACATTCCAAGCATGTATACACTGTGGACATGTGTGTCACACACACACACATATACACACATGTGTATGTGCAAATCTACAAATATGTGAGTGTATGCACACACATATGTATGTAACTTGGACAGCCAATGCAAATGGAAAATTAACTGGATCCTCAACTATAAGATGAGAGGGTTGAATAAGATGACTTTTGAGGTCTCTTCCAACTCTCCAGGTTTATGATCCTCTAAGTTTCTTTACCTCTCTAGAATGTAGTTATTTCATCTGTAAAATGAAGTACCTGGACTTGATAACCTCTAAGTTCCTTTCAAGTTCTTGATTTATGATATTAGAATTCTAATTACTGAGGACCTATGGCTCAACAGCCAAAGGGGGACCCACCTTTGGACTGAGCTGATGCTGATTTGGAGAACTAGCCAGTAAGAGCTTCTCATGATATGCTTGCTTAAGGATTGGGTTGGTCCTAGAACCCAGGGCAAGATACATGTTATAGGTGTGAATTAAGTGGCCCAGACTTCCAAGTTTAGAGGACTATAAGGACAAGAATTTCATCAAGTCATCACTATCCCCTTTGTCCCAGAAATTTTAGAAGAAGAAGTATTTGAACTAGGTACCAAACAGAACATGCTGTAACACCTTTGTCATACTCTTGGCTGCTTTCCCCCATTTAAAAATGTGTGCCCAAACAAATTTGCCAATTATGTCCTTTGTTATGTGTGAGAAAAAAAAAGCACTACCAGTGATGACCTCTGAAAATACCAGCAGCTTTATTCCCTGGCTTGTTGCCTTCCTCAAGTCACCTTCCTCAGAGAGTATTGCCAATCAGCCAAGCTCAAAGGCTTCCTCACCAGCTACTTTTCAATTATACAAGAGCAAAAATAATTGGAGGTACTTCATAAGCCAGGGGTTTTTTTCTTTCATATCCTTTCCTAAAGGGTCTAAATCCTTTTAACCTTAGAGGGGATAAATCAATCTTGTTCAAAGTTTTCTCCTAAAATTTCCATTCACACATTTTGGACCCCCAATCAGATTTGAGTATTTAAACAAATCAATAAATCCTTAGCTTTTGTTTGGTACCTTTTTATCTTATAAAGCACTTGAGCAACCATTATCTAGTAGAATGGAGGTTCCTTGAGAAAGAAGGAAGAAAGGAAGGAAGGAAAGAAGGAAAGAAATAAGGGAGGGAGGGAGGGAGGAGGAAGGGGGAAAGGAAGGGAGGGAAGAAGGGAGGGAGGGAAAGAAAGAGATGGAAGGAAAAAAGGAAAGAAGGAAGGAAGAAAACATTTATTAAAGCATATGCATACATACATGTATTCATGCATATATATGTATATCTGTTTATAGATCTCTATTTATATGTTTATATCATATTTGTACATAGTTATTTGCATGTTGTTTCCTCCATTAGCTTCTTGATAACAAGGATTTTTTCCCTTTCCTAAGAAAGTGCTTAGACATTGAAGTATAACCCTCACAAGTATTTCAAATCAGACTGAGCATCTTAGTCATTTTGAAGAGCAGGGGGAATTTTGTAGACCTTTGCCCTGAATCTACAACATTTGCATTTTTGTGATTGCAAGTATAGGATGCCTCCCTGCTAGAAGAGAAGGTGAGGGGGATAGAGGAGCACTTTTCCATGCTCCAGATTACTAGACACAATCAAATTTTCCTTAGGAAAAAAAGCAGTACATCAATGGAGAAACGGATTTGAGAGGACAGAGGGAAAAACCTGACCTTTGTCGGGAGATTGGTGAGTGAAAGAATTCAAAATTAGCGAGTAGGGCAGGAAGAAAAAATACAACTTTATGCTTAGAATTTAAAAATAAATTTGGTGCTCTTCTTGGGGATGAGAGGCCTAGATGTTCTCAGAAGGAAGCAGCTGCTTGTCCTCTAAGGAATGATAAAGTAGAGCCTCAGAAGAGATCAGGTAAGACATTATCCAGTAAAGTCAGAAAAAGAGCTGGGTAATTGCCCTTAGCGACTCCCTACTCAGAGGGATTGAGACTGGGACTTGGCTATCCTGATAACAATAAAGAGAAGTCTATTATTTTCCTGGGGCATGAATCAAAGATGTGATATAACAAGGCTTATCAAACTAGCTGACACTGCCCCCACCCAGTAACTTCTGGTGATTAAGATGAGTACAAATGCTGCTGCCACAAAGTACCAAGAAAATATTAACAAATATCATGAGGTCTTGGGCAAGTAATGGAAAGGCATAAGATACAGGCTGTTTTCATTGCTGCTTTACATTGGAGACAAAGGATGCAGAAGAGCAAAAAAAAATTATCTGAGAATTGAAGAGTGGGCTAAGAAAATGTCTGAGAAACGGATTTGGATTTTTGGACCATAGCTTAAAATGTAGGGATGACAGACTCCTGACTAGGGTTACAGTGATCAAAAGGGCTTTAAAATAATCATTTTTACAAGAGGATCAAATATAAAGTATCTTTTTGGTATTTTAAGCCCCTAATAACCTTATGTCTTTGTACCTTGCCAGCCTTCTTCCTCCCTTCTTTGCACTCTATGGTCTATCCATGCTGGCCAACTTGCTGTTCCTCACAGGTGACCTCCATCTCCATGCTCCAAGCCTTTGGCTATCCCTCTTGCCTGGAACTTCTTTGCTTCCTCACCTCTACTTCCTGGCTTCTCTTGTCTCCTTCAAGACCCAGCTCACATCCTACGTTGTGCAGGACACCTTTCTTGATCTTCCTCGCTGCTAATGCCTTTCCTTTCATCTATTCTGCATTTAGTTTCCATGCACTTAATAATTTATATACCATCTCCTAGAATTTAAGCTCCTTGAGGGCAGGGACTTTTTTCCCCTCCTTCCTTTGTATCCCCATTAACACAGTGCTTAATACATAGTAAACGCTTTAATAAATGCATGTTGACTGACATTAATTTTTTAATTTTATTTTTTATTTGATATATGTATATATAATTGATTTATTCATTTATTTTTAGTTTTCCACATTCACTTCCATAAGACTTTGAGTTTTAAATTTTCTCCCCCTTCCTCTCCTCTCCTCTCCCCAAGAAGTCATGCAATCTGATATAGGCTCACCTTATACATTCATATTGACTTATTATTATTAAGAACCATGGAAAAGGAGTTCTGGTAGCCTTGATTTCCCGCAGGATAGCAGGATAGGATTCTCTGAAGTATAAATGGACCTCTCAGAAACTGGGTGGACAATTTGTAAAATAGGCCTTGATCTGATGTGAACCAGTCCAGCTTTATGTATGATTGCTTCTGAAGAACGGAAATCCAACAGCAAAGTGTCACCATGAATAGAATTCTGGAGTTACCAAGACCTGAATTCAAATTCATCCTCAGATATTAGCTGTGTTACCCTGGGCAAGTTACTTGATCTCTGCCTTGGTTTCCTTAATTGTAAAATGGGGATAATAATAGCCCTACCTCCTAGGATTGGTAAGGATGGGTACAGGGGATGGGGAAGGAAGGGAATAAGCATTTATTAAATGCCTACTATGTGCCAAGAACTTTGCTAATTTGCTTTACAAATATCTGTAAAGTGTTTTGCGAAACTTAAAGCACTACATAAATGCTAGTCGCCATTTTAAACTCAAGGGGCAGCTAGGTGGTGCAGTGAATCAAGGACTGGGCCTGGAGTCAGGAAGACTCATCTTCATGAGCTCAAATCTGGCCTTGGACACTTACTAGCTGTGTGATCCTGGACAAAACACTTAACCCTATTTGCCTCAGTTTCCTCATCTGTAAAATGAGCTGGAGAAGGAAATGGCAAACCGCTCCAGCTTCTTTACCAAGAAAACCTCCAATGGGGTCATGCAGAATTGGACACAACTGAAATGAGTGAGCAACAAGAAAGACAACAAATCTTGGATTCAATCAGCTCACTGCTTCTGGTCAGCTGAAGTGTGCTCTGGTCTGAGACTTTGATTGGGTTACAGCGATGGAACTAGAAGCAAATGGTGGAAGAGGAGCAAGCTGGCATTGGCAAAGACAGTAATTATTAACAGATTTCATGTCTATTTCATTTCTTCTGTTCCTTTTCCCCCAACCCCCACCCCCATTCCTAACATGTTACCAGCATGCTTTATTTTTGAGTTATTAAAAATTGCATCCTTCTTTTATTGATTCTTGACAGTTGCCAGCCAGTTTCTAATTGTTTCCAGCTCTGGAGTTCCAAAATTACTGATTTCCTTTTAGATGTTTTAATCATTGCTCGATCCTTTGCCCCTTCACTCCGCCCCCTTTGATTTGCCTTGGCTTGAGAGTTTCTCAGAGGACCTGTCAGTATTCCCAGCTTAAATCTTTCTTGTTAAATAGCTCCTTCTACTCAAAGGAAAAAAAAGTCAACCAGGTAGACATGCACTACAGGGCCTAGACTTCTTTAATCTATTTTGAACAACTCTTGTTTACAGCAGTACAATAGGACCGTGAACTATTTCCAGTCTATAATTGTATTCATCCTACTATTCTGGGTTTGATTCCCCCTGGAATGCACTAGGGGTGTGACTGTGGGTCTATTGTTCCCACATGATGCTTGAGCAATGTTAAGAACCTAACATTTAAGCCACAAGCAGAGCACAGGTTACCATGATAAATTATAAAAATTTATGAGTGCAGTAAATTTCATTTTGAGTAATTTGGAAGAAGTGGGATTGAGATAGGTTTGTGGCTAGTGAATTAGACTCAGGCGAGCGACAAGGTTTGAAATAAAAAAATGGCATTTTTCTTCCTGTCCACAAAACTAATCTCTAATGAGCGTGTGGGACAAATTTAGTGTAAGGAATTATGAAAGGAAGTCTTGACATTGCCTAGGAAGGAATTTCATTCTGTTCTGAGCCCTTTCAGCTCATTGCTTATTCGGAAAAAAAAAATTCCCTTTCAAATATTGGTCCCCCAAAACAAGCACATTATTAGAAAAAATATCCCTTTAGGTTTCCTAGTCCTGGGAATATGGTAGGCACATGCTTAATCAATAATTGTGTCTATTCCTAATACAGACATTTATCTGTTTTTCTGTTTGTGCTTTGTTTCACCAAGATCTATTATAACACTATGCACGTGATAGCTGTTTAATAAATGCTCGTTGTATTGGGTCTCAAAAAATGTGTAGAATTGCAGTGTTAAAAGAAACCTCAGTAGTTACTTAATCCAACCTCCCCTCAAAGTATAATCCCTGTCTACATCATCATTAACAATGGTACACCTGATCACACAACTTTTGCTTAAAGACCTCCAACACTGGAGAGTTCAATATATCAAGAGCCATTTTGAGTCAGCTCTAATTGTTAGAAAATTTATCTTTATATTCTGATGGATCTACAGTTTCACTTATTTGGGCCTTCATTCCAATGTTTCAGATCACAATCCATTTATGTCTTTTCGTCCTATGGAACTCTTACCTATCTCTTCCAATAATTGTTTAACGTTGCATGATACCAGTGGAGTGTATGGGCCGCCTCCCTGTAACTTTGAACCACTGACCCTAGTTCTTTTCTCTAGGGCCTAGCAGAACACAGCTAGTCTCTCATATATCATCTTGTCAAATACTAGAAGACATTTTCTTGTTTTCCAGTGTGCTTTATTCTCTAAGTTAATCATCCTCCAATTCACCTGTTTAGTGAAAATGCATGCATACGTACATGTGAGCCCACATGTGTGCACCCATACACACACACACAAACACACACACACATATACAAATTCATTGGCATCATCTAGCTCCAGGACAATGTTTCCTCTCTCTTCTCCTTTTGAATTAAGAAAAGAGAGGGTTGCTGAAACAAAGGAATAAAGAAAGAAAATTGAACTGTGAAAGAGTGTATATTTTCAATTCCACCTCTGATACTTCTTACGTGTGTGATACGGGCAAGTCACTTAAATTCCTTTTTCTCAGTCTTGTCATCTAAAAGATGAGAGGGTTGGACCAAATGGCCTAAGATTATCGAGTGCTATGTAGGAATAGCTCCTGGGGCTTTGAGAAAGAGTGAGTCAGTCAATAGGCATTTATTATGTGCCAGGCAAAGAGATAATGTGATCATGGGTGTGAAAGCACTTTATAAATGGAAGGAAAAATGGGAATCTTAAAAAGCTGCTGTGACTTTAGCTGAATCTTATTCCCCAAAGAGTGTTTTTATTTTTTAAACCACCAAAGAGACTTTTAGGAGGCTTTGAGGGAGAAACACCAAAGAGAAATGTAAATGAATGAGCAATACAGGCAGAAGTAGGGTCAGGAATTTGGAATGAAGGCAATGGGGTTTTGCAACACTTAGAGCAATCAAAATAAACAGTTAATTTTTTTTTTCTTTTAAGTCAACCACCAACACAGCGGTGGGCTGTGGGACTGTTTCAGCTTCGGTACATTTAATCTAGCGCATTAACACAGATTTTAGCGATATAGTCCTTCACAAGGATTTGGACTCCAATTTTGTTGCACTTGCCAGAGTCTAAAGCTGTCAATTAGAAAACCATTTACCCAAGCAAAACCCTCCAGCGGCTGTCAGGTTAAACTTATGACACCCGACCTTGATTTTGGCCCTTCCCTTAAATGCAGGTCCAAACTATCCCAAATCTACATCACAGTCCAAAGCACATTTTCAGAGCATTTTCATAGAAAGGAATGCACTTTGAAACAGTTTGCTGCTTTGTGAAAGGTTAGTTCTCATGGCCTGATTTTAGAGAAGGTGCAGTTCTGTGATTTTTAGTGCTGACAAACTGAGTGAACCTGTACTGGTTCCTCTCTCTCCCTCTCCCTCTCTCTCTCTCTCTCTCTCTCTCTCTCTCTCTCTCTCTCTCTCTCTTTCTCTCTCTCTCTCTCTCCTTCATCATCATAATCTTCTTCTTCCCTCTCTCTCCCTCCTTCCCTCTTTCTTCTTCTTTTTTCTTTCTTTTCATTTACCTTCTGTTGAAATTATTTAATCATCAGGGGGCTCTTATCTCAGCTCTGCTACTTACTAGGTATGTGACCTTGGCAAGTCATTTAAAATTTCTGGGACTCAGTTTCCTCACCTGTAAATGATGGTATTGAATTGGGTAAGCTCTAAAACCTATGGGTCTATGGAAATCTCCTTCTTATAAGGAATCTAAACTCCACACCTCCCTCCTTTATTTTTTTATTATTGAGAAGGAATAAAAGAGTTAAGTGACTTCCAAATTGCCACTTTTTAAGGTGTTGGAAAATGACCTCTTGTCAGAGATGCTATTGAGGGAATTATTATGTTAGACAGAGGGTTAGACTAGATGGCTCCTAAATTACCTTCCAACTCGGAGGCTACATTTCTCTAATTCCTAGGCTGAAGGATTCAGTCAAGAAGGATGTCATTCACCTCACTATCCAATCTATGGAAAAAAAGGAAGAGTTATCTTCACTTCCAAAATATTCATGAAGAGCAAGGAAATCTAGAGAAGCAAGTATTAAAGTTCTCATTCCTAGTGAAAACTGCATCTCAGGATTCACTGGACCAAATTATAACTAACCCTTTGGTTTTAGATCACAATCTCTGATATTACACACATGTATTACACACAGCATTTATGTTCCTCTATAGTGGATATACCTAACACTCTAGAAACCTTTCATTAGGACTTTAAAAAAATATTGTATGGCTGCCAGTGCAACACTTAGGCTATCCATTTGTTATCCCTTGCTTTTAATATGTGCCTGGCTCATCTCCTAGGTTCTGGTCATACATGCCCTTGACCATGTCTTTTACACCACTTCTAGCACACAAATCACAATTGGTAACATGTTGTAACCTGCTTGGTCCACCCCACCCCCTGCCCTGCTTCTTTCCATTACTGTGGGTCATCTGAAGTGTTGATTCTTCTGAGATTGTGGTGTTTAGTGATTCACAGTCATATGGTACCAGTGGTTTTAAAAAGATGGGATTTGACAGCAGGGAGCAGCTTGAGATCATCTGAAGTATGGAGGAGTTTTCAAATTCAGTCCAGTCCATTCTGCTCTATTCAATTCTCGACGCAATTCATTTTGCTTCTGAACTCTTTCCAAGATAAGCATCCTGATAAATATGATATAGATGGCCCATCCAACCACATATCATAAACTAAGCAATATGCAGTCTTCATCCACTTGGTTTTTCCTTTTTCGATGATGGGAAAAATATCTTTTTCTTTGGTAATAGATCTCATTAAGGAGGCCTTCTTATATTCCATGGCTCATTATAGGCAGCAGAATACAATTTAAAAACTTCATTTAGCCTCTGTCATATAACCAACACGTGTTCTTTGTTTATGAGTCACCTGGCTGTCATTGATTTTTAGATTTCGGCTCTCTAGAGGAAAAGAAATGTGGCCATCTGAAAGTTCCTGTTCAATTCTCAGTCCAACTTTCCACACAATGGGTACCTAAGAAAGGCAATATGCATATTTTCTAATAATAACTTTGCTAGTCCAACTAGAAAGCTATCCTTGAGGTTAATGATAAAATGTGTTTTGTGTAAAGGAGTGAGTTAATTGTTGATGCATCCAAAAGTTCAAAATTCTCCTACATCTGATAATCAGGGGATTATTTATGGCTAGGAAATTTTCCCCAGGAGTATTGTAATGAATGAGTCATGAAGTATTGAGGGTATGAGATCAATGGTGTGATTTTAAGTGTTGAGAGTGGATAGTAACAAGCATCCGTGACAAGAGAGAGAATGAATAAGAGTGATGTGGCTAATATGAGAGGGATGTGGAAGCTAAGCAAGTCTTAGCTAGTGAGTGGGAAAGGTTTGTGGGTGTCTGCATATGGATCATCAGAGAGATGGGTGTACTGATAGGGCAAACCTTGATTTAGGGGTCTTGGGGAGAGTGAAGTATTAGGATTACTTATTGATTCCCACACACAAGACTCCATCTCCCATCTCTCACCTCCCATCTTTGTGCTTTTGCATCCACTATCACTCATGCCTGGAATATTCTTCTTCCTTACCTTAGTCTCCTGGTTTCCTTCAAGACTCAGCTCATGTCACCTTCTGTATGACACCTTTTCTGGTCCTCCCATCAGTTGGTGCCTTTTCTTCTAAGGTTACCTTGTAACTACTTTGTACATATCTTATATATTTGTTATTCAGTGGTTCAGTTGTGTTCAACTCTTCGTAACTCCGTGGACCATACTGCCCACAGGGTACTGTTGACAAAGACACTGGAGGGGTTTGCCATTCCCTTCTTCAGTGGATTAAGGCAAACAGAGGTTAAATGATTTGCCCAGAGTCACACAGCTAGTAAATATCTGGAGCTGCATTTGAACTCAGGTCTTCCTGGCTCCAGGCCCTGTGCTCTATCTGCTGTGCCACCTAGCTACCTCTGTCTTCTATATACATACATACATAGGTGCATACACATACATATACATGCATACATACTCCCTCAGGGCAGGGGATGTTTTGCTTTTCTCTTTGTATACATAGAAATTAGTACAGTGCCTAACACTTAGTAGGCATTTAATAAATGCTTGTTGATTGGTTGATTATAGAGGCAAGTATCTTCATATTTGCATCTACATTTGCTAGTAGCTAACGAGATCTGTACTAGTTCTTGTACCCTCCCTATGATGTCATCTCAGCATTCTAGAGATAGTGATAAATGATCTCTGATGAGTAGGACAGTTCTGAGGCTGCAGTAATTTCTACCTAGTAAAAGATAATTTGGGGAATAGGGCTAGAGAAGGAGTAGGGTATTACAAGTAGATTGAGAGTGTGGAGAAAAAATTGAGAGCTACCGAACATGGGTTCATAACCTGAGTTATTTTCCTGTTGTCTATTTCTGGAGTTGTTTATTGAGACAACTCCCCCTCCCTTTCTTATTGGAATTTTCTATTTGTATCTTTAGACTTTCACTTTGAGAGCTTGGAGAAAAAGAAAAAGAAAGAAAAAAAACCCTAGGACAAAAAAAAATACATAGTCAAGTAAAAATGTGTACCTCAGCCTACATATTTAGTTTATTGTTTCTCGTCAGTTGGTGGGTAGCAGTCTTCATCATTAGTTGTCTGCATTTTGACTATAATTTTGTACATTTTGGTACTTATCCTTCCATCTAATTTTAGTATCTTCTTTATTGATTTACCTACTTATGCTCTAAGTTTAAATTAAATTATCATCTCCCTGAAATCTTTGGTAATTTTAGACTTTTTTCTTTATATTCCACTTATTACTCACTTTCTGACTCGTCCCCCTTTGATGTTTGACATATGCCCAGGGCTGGGCCACAGTATGGTCTCAAACTCCTCTTACATTAGAGAATTTATGTTTTTTCCAGCCTCAGCAACTGTTCCAAGAAACTTCTGGTGGGACAGGATGTCCATAGCTATGTAAATATTTGTAAATCACTTTGAAAACCTTAAAGTACTATGTAAATGCCAGTTAATATTATTATGTCAAGAGAAATTGCAAATAGATATAAAATGATAGAAATTCTAAATACATCTTTTATTGATGATAACAATAAAAATTGTCATAAATTCAGGAAGCACAAACAAGAATGTGGATGTAAATAAAGGTTGAATGATGAAATCCTAAATAAACAATCAGTCAAAAAAATCATAAAACAATGAATAATTATGTGAGAAACAATTATATTGATGAGAAAACATATCCAAACTTCTGGCATCCATTTACAGTAAGCCTCACAGAAAACATATTAACAAAAAAATATAGAATAAAGAAAAATATAGGAATATGCATTTAAAAAAAACCAGAATGCCAACAAATGAAAAAAAAACCCCTGAATTAGCATAAATAGGAAACCTTGAAAATTAGGAAAGAGGCACATTGGAAACTAAAAATTTCATAGAACTTATCAACAAAATTAAAATCTAGTTATTTGAAATTACTAAAAATTGATAAATATAAAACTTTAAAAAGAAAAAGATTAAAAAGAAGGCAGAAAAAATACAACTAAAAATAGACTAGATAAATGCACAATAAGACTAGAAGAAATAAAAAGAATTATTAGAAACTACTCTACACAGGTATATGCCAACAAAATTGAAAGCATGAAAGAAATAGATTACTTTTAAAAATGTAATATTCTGGGGAGGCTAGGCAGTATGGTACATAGAGCACCATTCCTGGAGTCAGAAGGACCTGAGTTCAAATCCAGCCTCAGACACTTGACACTTAATATCTGTGTGACCCTGAGCAAGTCACTTAATCTTGATTGCCTCACCAAGAAAAGAAATGTAATATTCCTAAACTAGCAGAATATCAGATAAAGATCTAAAGGAACTAGAACTCCTACAATGGAAATATGAAAGAAACAACACTCCTGATCTTGATGATTTTGCAGTAGAATTCTATCAAACTTTTAAAGATCACTTAGTAGCAACATTAAACAAATTTTGAGAGTTATAGACTAATATTATTGATAACTGATTCAAAAATTTTAAATATGATCCTGAGGAAAAGACTATAACAGCTTATCTAAAAAGTCATTCACTGTGATTAAGTTGGATTTATAACAAGGAATACAAAGATGGCTCAACATTAGGAAAATAATCAACATCTCTCATATTAAAAACAAAATTATCCAAAACTAGAATTATTATAATAAGTCAGAAAAAACTTTGACAAAGAACAACACTAATGCTTAAAAAAACTCCTACATAGTATAGGCATAGAGGGGTGTCTTTTTAATATTATAAAAAGTGTCTGTCTATAACAAAAAGGAAACATCACATGAAATGGAGATAAATTAGTTCTTTCTAATAAACAGAGGAGTAAAACAAAGATGAGCTATTTCTCCAATATTATTTGATATAGTTCTAGAAATTACTGTGCAATCAATTGTAGAAAAAAAAATTAAAGGCATAATGGGAGGCAAAGTGTCACCAAAATGTCATCAGCAAGATGGTTTAGAAAATCATTAAACAAACTAATTGAGACAGCTTCAGCAAAACTGTAGGCTACGAAATAAACCCACCAAAATCAACAGAATATCTATATAAAAATAACAAAGTACTGGAGGCTAGAATAGAAAGGAAAGTCACATGCAGAATAAGTATAAAATGCACAAAATACTTTGAGAGCAAATCTACCAAAGTACATTCAGCTTCTCTATAGACAAATTTTAAAATGTAAAAAGTAAAGACTAACACATAGCAGGAGGAACAGTAAATACTTATGGCTAGACCATACCAACATCATAAAAATGACAATACTACCAGAGTTAATTTACAGATTTAGTACTATACCAATCAAACTGTCAAAGAGAAAATTTACAGAGCTATACCAAGTAACAACAATGTTGATCTGGGAAGCAAAAGATAAAAAATTCTAAAGGAAACACTGACAAATGTAGCAGTGAAGAGGAAATAGCACTTCCAGACCTGAATCTGCATAACACTATATGAAAACCAATCGATATTGGTTAAGAAAATAGAAAAAAGAGGTGGAGCCAAGGTGGTGGAGTAAAAGCAGATACTCACCCGAGCTCTTCCAAATTCCCCTCCAAATAACTTAAAATTATACATCAAATTGTATTCTGGAGTGGCAGAATAAATAACAGGTTTTGATGAAACAATTGTCTAGCAGAAAGGTCAGCAGAAAAAGTTCACACAGAAAAGGTCTGTGTCACCAGGTTGGTGGTCAGACCTGGAGCACAGAGCAGTACAGGGTGTGCCCCAGGAAGCAAGCAGTGGGCCTTGGGAGTAGTTGCATTAGCTCTCAGACCACAGATGTTAAGGGGGTTGGAAAACTGGTCAGAAGGAAATTACAGGGACCCTTTTCTGGCACTGGATGCAGGGTAATTGCATTGCCATTATGTGTTTCTAGGTCACAGTCCCAGGGCAAGGAGGGGCACTAGCACACTAGTGGTTTTGGCTGCATTGAAGTAGAGACTCTGGTCACAGTTTCAGGTTGGAGAGAAATACTTGTGGTCACTCATGGAAAAATAGGAGCCCTAATCTTAGATTCAAGGCAGAAAGGAGCACTGACATTTGTGACTATGGGAGAGCAAAAGACAGAGTCACAATTTCTGGGTAATAAAGAGCAAAACTGCTTGCAGCTTCAGGGGTACAGCAGCCCTAGTTACAGTCCCAGGGCAAAGAAGAGTGCTTATGGTCACTCACAGACCAAAGGATAGGTGAGGAAAGCAGTCACCACAACACTTGTAAGAACTGAAAACTTACAGATCCCCAGAACTAGTTCTGAAAACATCAGCACAAAACTCCTGAGGCTTGGGGGAGTGTCCCCTCAACCCCCAAAGTAGATTCCAACTTTAGCATAAAATTAAAAGTCAAGAAATAGCCTGGGAAAATGAACAAACAACAAAAAAAAGAACAGGACCATAGTTACATTGGTGATGAGGGAGATCAAAAAACAAACTTAGGAGACAACAGTTGGAACTGCTACATCCAAAGCCTCAAAGATAAAATGTGAATTGGTCTCAGGCTCAAAAAGAATTTCTGGATGAGCTCAAGAAGGATTTTAAAAATCGAATAAGAGAGGTGAAGGAAAATTGGGAAAAGAAATGAGAGTGATGCAAGAAAATAATGAAAAAAGAATCAACAGCTTGGTAGAGGAGGCACAAAAAATATACTAAGGAAACTATCAACTTGAAAAACAGGTTAGGCCAAATGGTAAAAGGGGCACAAAAATTCACTGAAGAAAAGAATTCTTTTAAAAGCAGCACTGTCCTAATGGAAAAAGAGGTACAAAAATTCATAAAGAAAAGAGCTCTTGACTTGGGGGGGTGGAGCCAAGATGGCGGCTGGAAAGCAGGGACTCATCTAAAGCTCTCCCCCAGGACCCTCCAAACAACTATAAAAAATGGCTCCGAACAAATTCTAGAACTGCAGAACCCACTAAATAGCAGAGGGAAGCAGGGTGCCAGCCCAGGACAGCCTGGATGGTCGCTGGGTAAGGTCTATCCCATGGAGCTGGGAAAAGAGGGGAGCAGAGACCAGTGTGAGCCATGTCCAGACCAATCAGACCAGGAGCTGGGCGGAACAGGCCCTAGCACCTGGAATCAATGAGCTGTGGCAGTTACCAGACTTCTCAACCCACAAACACCAAAGACAACAGAGAAGGTTAGTGGGAAAAGCTGCGGAATAATTGTGAAAGAAGTTCACAGTTCGGCCACTGACCCAGGGACAGTGGAGGTGGAGCAGCTCTGAGGACAGAACTACAGCTGCAGTTGCTTCCCACCCCAGGCCCACCTGGTGGGAGAAATTAAGTGGCGGATCAGAACACGAGTGCAGAGCCTGCTTAAGATCTGAGTCAGGTCCGGGTTGGCAGTTCTTGGAGGAGGAAGCGTGCTGGTGTGGCAGAGCTGGCTGTGTAGAAAAGCTCTGAAAACAACAGCGCAGCCCCTCAAGCTTAGGACAAAGTATGCTGTACTCTACAAGCAGTCATACCCCAATGAAAAAACTCAAGGATCAAGTATTTGGCTGGGAACATGGCCAGGCAGCGAAAGCAGACTCAGATTCAGACTCAGACTTTGGAATCTTTCTTTGGTGACAAAGAAGACCAAAACATATAGCCAGAAGAAGTCAACAAAGTCAAAGAGCCCACATCAAAAGCCTCCAAGAAAAGCATGAACTGGTCTCAGGCCATGGAAGAGCTCAAAAAGGATTTGGAAAAGCAAGTTAGAGAAGTAGAAGAAAAATTGGGAAGAGAAATGAGAATGATGCAAGAAAACCATGAAAGATGCCATCAGGGGGCGGAGCCAAGATGGCCACATGAAGGCAGCATCTTACCGGAGCTCTCTCACAAGGTCTGTCAGATTCCTATAGAAAAGTGAATTTGAGCAGATTTGAGAGAGTCAGAAACCGCGAGCAGTCTGTGTGGGGCAAATTTCCGAGCCGGGAGAGTCTGAAAGGCCGGAGGAACAAACCTGCAGGCTTGGAGAGTGCTCGGTGCGGAGCTGCTCCAGACCAGGGCGGAAGTGGCTGGCCGAGAGATCCACGTGGGAGATGGGCTGGGAGAAAGCTGGGCATCTGAACCGGCAGAGATCCCCAGGACTCCCAACACAGGACGGCAGTCTGTGGGAGCGACGAGAGGCAGCGCAACGCCACCAGCCGTGAAAACACCCAGTCCTGACGCTTGCAAAACCCAGGAACTCGGCTTCTTGAACTTCCGGAAGACTCAATGGCCAGGTAAAAGGCTCTGATCCCTCCCCCCCTCACCCAGAGAATTCCTCGGGGACAAAAAAAAAGAGAACTGAAACAGAGGAGAGAGTAGCAGGGCCTCACAGGACAAATACTAGAAGCTCATTAGTCCCAGAGGGGCAGAGTGGCAGGGGTTAACACCGGGAGCCCAGATGTAATCTTGCTCCCCCAGGGGAAGTGCCAGACATCAGCTCAAACAACAAACAGCTGAGACCATTGCTGAAAAGCAAGTGCTGGAGAGCACCCATAGGGAGTGAGACGCCAGGGAGCCAGACCCCTCCCCCACACCTCAAGAAACTGAAGGTTATAATTCTAGACTCACAACCCCCAGAATAAGAAAGCTGGGACAGAAAGCCCTGAGACTCACAGATAGAAATTCGTTGTAAAGCCAGCAAAAGGCAATCCAACATGAAGAAGAACACAAAAAAGCCGAGGACAATAGATTCTTTTTATGGAGACAGGCAGGATCAAAATATCAACATAGAAGAGGATAGCAATGACATGGTAGATACATCAGATACCTCAAAAGCTAATATGAACTGGTCTCCAGCCCAAAAAGCACTGCTGGAAGAGCTAAAGGAAGATTTTAAAAACCAAATTAGGGAGCTAAAAGAAAATATGGAAAAAAGGGAGAAAAAATCCACTGATGAAATCAAGTCCCTAAAGAATAAGATTGGTGAAATGGCTACGGAGATTCAGAATCTAGAGAGAGAAAAGGACACCCCGAGAGGTGAAATCAACCAATTGAAAATGGAGGCTCAAAAGCAAAATGTAAACACTAACTCATTTAAAATTAGACTTGAGCAAGTGGAAGCTAATGAATCTATGAGGCATCAAGAAGTAATAAAACAAAATGTAAAGAATGAAAAAATAGAAAAAAATGTGAAATATCTGATTGGCAAAACAACTGACCTGGAAAATAGATCCAGGAGAGACAATTTGAGAGTTATTGGTCTACCGGAAATCCACAATGAAAAAAGCAGCCTTGACAGTATCTTCGAAGAAATTATCAAAGACAACTGCCCAGAGGTCCTAGAACCAGAGGGCAAAATAGTCATTGAAAGAATTCACTGATCACCCCCTGAAAGAGATCCCAAACTGAAAACACCAAGAAATATTATAGCCAAATTTCAGAGCTATAAACTCAAGGAGAAAATACTGCAAGCAGCCAAAAAGAAGCAATTCAAATATCGTGGAACTACAGTCAGGATCACGCAGGATCTCTCAGCTTCCACATTAAAAGACAGGAGAAATTGGAATATGATATTCCGAAGGGCAAAGGAGCTGGGACTACAACCAAGGATCAACTACCCAGCAAAACTAAGCATAATTTTCCAGGCAAGGTGATGGACATTCAATGAAATAAGGGAATTCCAGACCTTCCTGATGAAAACGCCAGAACTCAATGGAAAATTTGATCTCCAAATACAAACCTCAAGAGAGACATAAAAAGGTAACCAGGGGGAAAAACCCCACAAACCTCATTAACCAATAATTTAGGTTGTTTACATCTTTAAGTGGGATTATATCATCTTATGTATGTTTTTTATGTATGTATGTATATATATATATACATACATATATAAGTCATTTTTGTGAATGGTACAACTATTATGACAAATGAAAGGGATATACATAGGTTGTGAATGCCTGTATAAATTAACTGATGTAAAGATATAAAATATAAATAAGAGATATAAAGGGAGGGCTATGAGGGAAGTGGTAAGGAGGCTGTAGAAAAGGGTAAATTATACCAAAGGAAGTGGCAAAAAAACATATTATAGTAGAGGGAAAGAAGGGAGGGAGAAGAGCAGTATTTGAGCTTACTGTCATCTGATCTAGTTCAAGAAGGGAATACATACTCTGATAAGTTTAGAAATCTAACTTGTCCTACGGGAAGTGGGAGGGAAAGGGGGGAAAAGGGAGGGGGGAGGGCAGAAGGAAGAGGAGAAGTAGCAAGTGGGTAACGGTAAGATAAGGGAGGGGAATAAAGAGGGAGGGTTAACTGAGGAAAGCGGCGGTCAAAAGCAAAACTTTGTTGGGGAAGAGAAGGGGAAAGGGAGAAATAAAAGTATAAACAGGGGGAATTAGGATGGAGAAAAAGACACAGATAGAAATCATAACCCTGAACGTGCAGGGGATGAACATTCTCACAAAACAGAAGCAGACAGCAGAATGGATTAAAAACCATAATCCTACAATATGCTGTTTACAAGAAATGCATCTGAAACAGGGGGATACACATAGGGTTAAGGTAAAAGACTGGAGTAAAATATATTGTGCCTCAGCTAAAGTAAAAAAAGCAGGTGTAGCAATCCTAATCTCAGACAAAGCAAAAGTAAAGATAGATCTAATTAAAAGAGATAAGGAAGGACATTATATCCTGCTAAAAGGCACCATAAACAATGAAGCAATATCATTGCTTAACATATATGCACCAAGTGGTAAGGCATACAAATTCTTAGAGGAGAGGTTAAGGGAGTTACAGGAAGAAATAGACAGCAAAACTATAATATTGGGAGACCTCAACCTCCCCCTTTCTGAACTTGATAAATCTAACCTCAAAATAAATAAGAAAAAGTGAAGGAGGTAAACAGAATTTAGAAAAGGCACATATGATAGACCTCTGGAGAAAACTGAATGGGGATAAAAAGGAATATACTTTCTTCTCAAAAGTACATGGCACATACTCAAAAATTGACCATGTACTAGGGCATAAAAACCTCACAATCCAGTGCAGAAAAGCAGAAGTAGTCAATGCATCCTTTTCAGATCATGATGCAATAAGAATCATTTTTAATAAAGTACCATGGAAAAATAAGCTAAAAACTAATTGGAAACTAAATAACTTAATTCTAAAGAGTGAGTGGGCCAAAGAACAAATCAGAGAAACAATTAATAATTTCATTCAAGAGAATGACAATAATGAAACAACATACCAAAACTTATGGGATGCAGCAAAAGCAGTTCTTAGGGGAAGTTTTATATCTCTAAATGCCTACATGAATAAAATAGGGAAAGAGGAGATCAATGATCTGGGCAGACAGCTGAAAAAGCTAGAAAAAGAGCAAATTGAAAACCCCCAATTAAATACCAAATTAGAAATACGAAAATCAAAGGAGAGATTAATAAAATTGAAACCAAGAAAACTATTGAATTAATAAATAAAACAAAGAGCTGGTTTTATGAAAAAACCAATAAAATTGACAAACGTTTGGCCAATTTGATTAAAAAAAAGAAAGAAGAAAATCAAATTACCAGTATAAAAAATGAAAAGGGTGAGGTCACCTCTAATGAAGAGGAAATCAAAACAATAATTAGGAATTATTTTGCCCAACTGTATGCCCATAAATTTGACAACCTTAGAGATATGGATGAATATCTACAAAAACATAAACTGCCCAGACTAACAGAGAAGGAAGTGAAATTTCTTAATGACCCCATATCAGAAAAAGAAATTGAGCAGGCCATCAACGAACTCCCTAGGAAAAAATCTCCAGGGCCAGATGGTTTTACATGTGAATTCTATCAAACATTTAAAGAACAACTAATTCCAATACTTTGTAGACTATTTGGGAAAATAGGTGAAGAAGGAGTCCTACCAAATTCTTTTTATGACACAAATATGGTACTAATACCCAAACCAGGTAGAGTTAAAACAGAGAAGAAAATTATAGACCAATTTCTCTAATGAATATTGATGCAAAAATTTTAAATAAAATATTAGCAAAAAGATTGCAGCAACTCATTACGAGAATAATACACTATGACCAGGTAGGTTTTATTCCAGGAATGCAAGGCTGGTTCAATATTAGGAAAACTATTAGCATAATTGACCATATCAACAACAAAACTAGCAGAAACCACATGATCATCTCAATAGACGCAGAAAAAGCCTTTGACAAGTACAACATTCCTATAACATCCTATTAAAAACACTAGAAAAGCATAGGAATAAGTGGAACCTTCCTCAAAATTATAAATAGCATCTACCTAAAACCATCGACAAGCATTATTTGTAATGGGGATAAACTAGATGCATTCCCAATAAGATCAGGGGTGAAACAAGGATGTCCATTATCACCCCTATTATTCAATTTGGTACTAGAAACATTAGCTGTAGCAATAAGAGAAGAAAAAGAAATTGAAGGAATTAGAATAGGAAAAGAAGAAACTAAATTATCACTTTTTGCAGATGATATGATGATTTATCTAGAGAATCCTAGAGAATCAAGTAAAAAACTACTTGAAATAATAAACAACTTTAGCAAAGTTGCAGGATATAAAATAAACCCACATAAATCCTCAGCATTCCTATACATTACTGACAAAGCCCAACAGCAAGAGATAGAAAGAGAAATTCCATTCAAAGTTACTGAAGGCACTATAAAATTTTTGGGTGTCTATTTGCCAAGACAAACCCAGGGCCTATATGAACATAACTATGAACACTTTTCACGCGAATAAAATCAGATCTAAATAAATGGAGAAATATCAGTTGCTCATGGTTAGGCCGAGCTAATATAATAAAAATGACAATTCTACCTAAATTAATCTATCTATTCAGTGCCATACCAATCAAACTACCAAAAAATTTTTTACTGAGCTGGACAAATAATAACAAAATTCATTTGGAAAAACAAGAGGTCTAGAGTATCTAGGATATTAATGAAAAGACATGCTAGGGATGGTGGTTTAGCCACACCAGATATTAAACTGTACTACACAGCAGCAGTCATCAAAACTGCCTGGTACTGGTTAAGAACAGGGGTGTGGATCAGTGGAATAGGATAGGTACACAAGTAGGTGAAATCAACAAGTTTAGCAATCTACTCTTTGATAAACCCAAGAAGCCAGTTTCTGGGCTAATGATTCACTATTTCACAAAAACTGTTGGGAAAATTGGAAAATGGTAGGGCAAAAACTGGGCATAGACCAATATCTACACCATATACCAAAATAAAGTCAAAATGGGTTCATGATTTAGGAGTAAAAGTTGATACTCTAAGTAATTTGGGAAAGCAAGGAATAGTTTACTTATCAGATTTGTGGAAAAGTAAAGAATTCATGACCCAACAAGAGATAGAGAGCATTACAAAATGCAAAAATGGGTAATTTTGATTATGTCAAATTGAAATGTTTTTGTACAAAAAAAGCCAATGCAACAAGAATTAGGAGGGAAGCAGAAAATTGGGAGAAAATCTTTGCAACTAGTATCTCTGATAAAGGCCTCATCTCTACAATATACAGGGAGCTAAGCCAAATATAGGAATACAAGCATTCCCCAATTGAGAAATGGTCAAAGGATATGAACAGGCAGTTTTCAGAGGAAGAAATTAAAGCTATCTACAGGCATATGGAAAAATGCTCTGGAATCGCTGCTGATTAGAGAAATGCAAATCAAAACAACTCTTAGATACCACATCTCTCCTGTCAGATTGGCTAAAATAACAAATCAGGAGAATGATAAATGCTGGAAAGGATGTGGGGAAATTGGAACATTGTTGCATTGCTGGTGGAGTTGTGAGCTGATCCAGCCATTTTGGAGGGCGGTGTGGAACTATGCCCAAAGGGCTATAGAAATGTTCATACCCTTTGACCCAGCAATACCACTTCTAGGGTTGTATCCCAAAGAAATCACGCAAGCGGGAAAAGGACCCATATGTACAAGAATATTATAGCAGCTCTCTTTGTGGTAGCCAAGAATTGGAAATCAAAGGGATGCCCATCAATTGGGGAATGGCTGAACAAGCTGTGGTATATGAAGGTGATGGAATACTATTGTGCCATAAGAAATGGGGATGATGCAGACTTCATAACAACCTGGAAAAACCTACACGACATATGCTGAGTGAGTGGAGCAGAGCCAGGAGAACGTTGTGCACAGCCACAGATATATGGATTCGTGAGGACCACCCTGACTACTGCTCTTTTCCTCAGCAACCTAAAGGGCAAGGACAAATCCAGGGGACTCAGGATGGAGAATGCTATCTTCATTCAGAGAAAGAACTGCGAAGTTTGAATACAGACTGAGGCACCTACATGCTCGCCTTTCTGCTTCTCTTTTGTTTTTGTTTTTGGGGTTTTTTTTTGGTTCTGTTTCTTCTTTCTCATGATTCATTCCATTGGTCAAAATTCTTCTCCACGACTTGACTAGTGCATAAATTAATTCAATGCGAAGTTATACATGACAGTTATATGAGACTTCATGCCGTCTTGGGGAGATAGGGGGGAGGGAGGGGAGAAAAACTGGAACTCAAAACTATGTAGAACCGTGTGTGGTAAACTAAAAATAAAGAAATTTATAAAAAAAAAAAAAAGAATATATGCCATCTTGGAATGGGGGGGAGGGTAGAAATGTGGAGAAAATTTGTAACTCAAAATCTTGTGGAAACCAATGTTGAAAACTAAAAGAAATAAATAGACTAAGAAAAACAAAAAAAAAAAGTGTTGACTCTCTGGGTGGAGAGATTTATTAAGATATATATGTCATGTAAAAATAAAAGATATATATTTAAAAAAAAAAAGAAAACCATGAAAAACAAGTCAATGACTGGCTAAAGGAAACCCCCCAAAAAATGCTGAAAAAAAATAACACCTTAAAAAATAGACTAACTCAAATGGCAAAAGAGCTCCAAAAAACCAATGAGGAGAAGAATGCCTTGAAAGGCAGAATTACCCAAATGGAAAAAAGAGGTCCAAAAGGCCACTGAAGAAAATACTACCTTAAAAATTAGATTGGAGCAAGTGGAAGCTAGTGACTTTATGAGAAATCAAGATATTATAAAACAGAACCAAAGGAATGAAATAATGGAAGACAATGTGAAATATCTCATTGGAAAAACCACTGACTTAGCAAATAGATCCAGGAGAGATAATTTAAAAATTATTGGACTACCTGAAAACCATGATTAAAAAAAGAGCCTAGATATCATCTTTCAAGAAATTATCAAGGAGAACTGCCCTGATGTTCTAGAGCAATAGGGTAAAATAGAAATTGAAAGAATCCACTGATCACCTCCTCAAAAAGATCCCAAAAAGAAAACTCCTAAGAATATTGTTGCCAAATTCCAGGGCTCCCAGATCAAGGAGAAAATACTGCAAGCAGCCAGAAATAAACAATTTAAGCATTGTGAAAACACAATCAGAATAATACAAGATCTAGCAGCTTCTACATTAAGGGATCAAACGGCTTGGAATATGATATTCCAGGGGTCAGTGGAGCTAGGATTAAAACCAAGAATCACTTACCCAGCAAAGCTGAGTATCATGCTCCAAGGCAAAAATATGGATTTTCAATAAAATAGAGGACGTTCACACTTTCTCAGTGAAAAGACCAGAGCTGAATAGAAAATTTGACTTTCAAACACAAGAATCAAGAAAAGCATGAAAAGGTAAACAAGAAAGAGAAATCACAAGGGACTTACTAAAGTTGAACTGTTGTGTTTACATTCCTACATGCAAAGATGATGTGTATGATTCATGAGACCTCAGTATTAGGGTAGCTGAAGGGAATAATATATATATATATATATATAATATATATATATATATATATATATATATATATATACACACACACACACACACACACACATATATATGTATATACACACATATAGACAGAGGGCACAAGGTGAGTTGAATATGAAGGGATGATATCTAAAAAAATAAAATCAAATTAAGGGATGAGAGAGGAATATATTGAGAGAGGGAGAAAGGGGGAGATAGAATGGGGTAAATTATCTTGCATAAAAGTGGCAAGAAAAAGCAGTTCTTTAGGAAAGAAAGAGGGTGCAGGTGAGGGGGAATGATTGAATCTTGCTCTCATTGGATTTGACCTAAGGAGGGAATAACATACACACTCAATTGGGTATCTGAAAGAAGGAAGAAGGAGATAAAAAAGAAGGGATGATAAAAGGGAGGGCAGATGGGGGAGGAGGTAATCCAAAGCAAACACTTTTGAAAAGGAACAGGGTCAAGGGAGAAAATTGGATAAAGGGGGATAGGATAGGAAGGATCAAAATATAGTTAGTCTTTCACAGCATGAGTATTATGGAAGGGTTTTGCATAATGATATGCATGTGGCCTATGTTGAATTGCTTGCCTTCTTAGGGAGGGTGGGTTGGGAGGGAAAAGAGGAGAGAATTTGGAACTCAAAGTTTTAAAAGAAGATGTTCAAAAAAAAAGTTTTTGCATGCAACTAGGAAATAAGATATACAGGCAATGGGGCATAGAAATCTATCTTGCCCTACAAGAAAGTAAGGGAAAAGGGGATGGGGGGGAGTCAGGTGACAGAAGGGAGGGCTGATTGGGAAATGGGGCAACCAGAATATATGACATCTTGGAGTGGGGGGGGAGGGTAGAAATGGGGAGAAAATTTGTAATTCAAACTCTTGTGAAAATTAATGCTGAAAACTAAAAATATTAAATAAATGAAACAATAAAAAAAATTCATAGTCACCAAAAAAAATGAAAAGAAAAGAACTCTTTAATTAGTAGAATTGGCCAGATCTAGAAGGAAGTACAAAAGCTTACTGAAGAAAATAATTCCTTAAAAATTTGAATTGGGCCAGTGGAAGTTAATGATGATCTGAGACATCAAGAAACAATAAAACAACATGAAAAGAATGAAAAAATAGAAGAAAATGTGAAATATTTCATTGGAAAAACAACTGACCTGGAAAATAGATCGAGGAGAGATAATTTAAGAATTTTTGGACTACCTGAAAGACATGATCAAAAAAAAAAAAAGCCTGGATATCATATTTAATGAAATTATCAAAGAAAACTCTCTTGATATCCTAGAACCAGAGGGTAAAATAGAAACTGGAAGAATCTACTGCTCACCTCCTAAAAGAGATCCCAAAGTGAAAACTCCCAGGAACATTAGAGTCAAATTCCAGAGCTCCCAGGTCAAGGAGAAATAACCGTAAGCAGCGAGAAAGAAATAATTCAAATATCATGGAACCACAGCAAGAATAATACAAGATTTAGTACCTTCTACATTAAAGGATTGGAGGGCTCAGAATGTGATCTTATGGAGAGCAAAAAAGATAGGATTACAACTAAAAATCACCTACCCAGCAAAACTGAGTATAATCTTTCAGGGAAATGAGTATTTAATGAAATAGAGGACTTTCAAGCATTCCTGATGAAAAGACCAGAGCTGAGTTAAAAATTTGATTTTCAAATACAAAATACTCAAGAGAAGCATAAAAAGGTAAAAATAAAAGAGAAGGCATAAGGCATTCAATAAGATTAAACTGTTTACATTTCTACGTGGGAAGATGATACTTGTAGCTCCTAAGAACTTTGTCATTATTAGGCAATTAGAAGGAGTATACAGAGACAGAGGTCATGGGTGTAAGTTGATTATGATGGGGTGATTTCCAAAAAAATTAAGGAATGAGAAAGAAGGATGACCTGGGAGAAGGGGGAAGGTAAAAGAAGAATGGGATAAATCATCCCACATGAAAGAGGCATGAAAGAAAGAGATTTTATAATAGAGGGAAAGATGGGGTAGGGTTGTCATAAGCTAGAAGCCTACCCAAAGAACAGGGGTGAGGCAAAGACACCAATTATCATCATTATTAATTAATATTGTTCTAGAAATGCTAACTATAGCACTGAGACAAGAAAAACAAATTGAAGGAATTAGAATAGGCAATGAGGACACCAAAGGACTCTTTGCTGTCAATATTGTAGTATACTTGGAGAATCCTAGAGTAACAATTAACAACTTCAACAAAGTTGCAGGATATAAAATAACCCCACACAAATCATCAGCATTTCTATATATTACCAATAAAGTCCAGCTGGAAGAGATATAGAAATTCTATTTAAAATAACTATAGACAATGTAAAATACTTGGAAGTCAACCTGCCAAAACAAACCCAGAAACTATATGAACACAACAGCAAAACATTTTTCGCACAAATCAAGTATGATCTAAACAATGGGAGAAATATTAATTGCTCGTGGCTATGCCAAGCAAATATGATAAAAATGACACTTCTACCTAAATAAATTTATTCAGTTCTATACCAATCAAGCTACTAAAAACTATTTTAGAGGGCTAGAAAAAAATAACAAAATTCATCTGAAAGAACAGAAGATCAAGAATATCAAGGAAATCAATGAAAAAAAAACATGTGAAGGAAAGTGGCCAAGCTATACCAGATCTCAAACTGTATTACAAAGTGACAATCATCAAAATAATCATGTGCTGGCTAAGAAATAGAGTGGTGGATCAGTTAAATGGATTAGGTATACAATGCATTGCAATAATGACCGTGGTAATTTAATGACAATAGTAACTTGGGTTTGATAAACCCGAAGATTCAAGCTTTTGGAATAAAAACTCACTATTTGACAAAAATTGAGGGAAAAATTAAAAACAGTAAGACAGAAACTAGGTATAGACCAACATCTCACACTATAGACCAAGATAAGATCAAAATGGGTATATGATTTAGACATAAAGAGTGATACCATAAATTAGGAAAGCATGGAATAGTTTGTCAGATCTATGGATGAGGGAAGAATTTATGACCAAACAAGAGATGGAGAACATTGCAGGATGTGAAATGGATAATTTTGATTACATTAAATTAAAAGGTTTTGCACAAACAAAACTAATGCAGCCAAGATTAGAAGGACAACAAAAAAAATGGGGACAATTTTTACAGCTAATATCTCTGATAAAGGCCTCATTTCTCAAATATATACAGAACTGAGTCAAATATATAAAAATATGAGTCATTCCTCAATTGATAAATTGCCAGAAGATAAGAACAGTCGGTTTTCAGATAAAGAAATCAAAGCTATCTATAGTTATATGAAAAAAAATGTTCTAAATCACTATTTATTAGAGAAATGCAAGTTAAAACAACTTGAGGTACCACCTCACAGCTATTAGATTGGCTAACATGACAAAAAGGAAAATGTCAAATGTTGGAGGGGATATGGAAAAATTGGAACACCAATGCATTGTTGGTGGAGTTCTGAACTGATACAACCATTCTGGAGAACAATTTGGAAGTATGTATGAAGGGCTATAAAACTGTGTATCTCCTTTGACCCAACAATATCACTACTGGGTCTGTACCTCAAACAGATAAAAAAAGGGAAAGGACCAATATGTACCTAAACATTTATAGCAGCTCTTTTTGTGGTAGCAAAGAATTGGAAATTGAGGTGATGCCCATCAATTTGGGAATGGCTGAACAACTTGTGGTATATGATTTTTGATGCAATACTATTGTGCTATAAGAATGATGAGCAGGATGGTTTCAGAAAAACCCAGAAAGACTTACATGAATCAATGAAAAGTGAAGTGACCAGAGCCAGGAGATCATTGTACATAGTAACAGCAATATTGTATGATGATCGACTCCAAACGACTCAGATATTCTTAGCAATACAATGCTATAAGACAACTCCAAAGGACTTATTATGAAAAATATCATCCACCTCCAGAGAAAGAACTGATGGAGTCTGAATGCAGTTCAAAGCATATTTTACTTTATTTTTCTTGTTTGTTTGGGATTTTTTGGTTCGTGTTTTCTTTTACAACATGATTAATATAGAAAATGTTTTGCATTACTATGTGTATAATCTATATCAAATTGCTTGCTTTCTGAAGGAGTGGGAAGTAGCAGGAGGGAGGGAGACAATTTAAAACCCAAAATTTTTTTAAATGTTAAAAAATGTTTACTACATGTAATTGGAAAAAGTAAAATTAAAAATTTCACTCAAAATCCTTCAAAACATAGAGGATAAATGAATTAAGCATGAGTTTTTAAAAAAAAAACCTAGATTATTAGAAGGTTAGTAATTCCAAAGCAATCATGAAGGAAGACATTTTGAAAGCAAGAGGAAAAAAAATTTAAAAATAAAAACGCTTGATAAAAAAATAGAAAAGAAGTTCAATAGAACATACTAAAGAAGAATCAGAAATAATTGAACTCAGGGTTTAATGAACCTGAAAACATCAATTACCTAGGAAAGAGTTCCCTATTTAATGAAAACTGCTGGGAAAACTAGAAACCAATCTGGCAGAAATTCGGCTTAGACTAATGTCTTATACCACATTCCACAATAAATTCAAAGTGGTTATGTTATCCTTATGTTAAAAATCATGGTTTAAGTAAAGAGAAGAGAAGCAGATCATGTTTTGCAAAGTTACATGTAGGAGATAAATTCTTAACAAAACAATGAATAGTAGGAATTTTAAAAGGTAAAATAGATACTTTTAATTACATGAAATTGAAAAGACTTTTGCACAAACAAAATAAATGTATGTAGAATAAACAGGAAAGAAGTTGACTGTGAAAAAAATCTTTGTATCAAATATTTCCAAAAAGAGTTTAAAATTAAACATACATAGAAACTTAAAGAAACATATAAGGTTAAAAGTTATTCCTCAATAGATAAGTGGTCAGAAGATATGAATAAATAATTCTCAAAAGAATTGCCAACCATTAAAAGTCATATAAAAGAATGCTTCAAGTCACTACTAATAAGAGAAATGTAAATGAAAAAACTACTTTGAAATCCATCAAATTGGCAAAGATAGCAAAAGATTAGTCAGTATTAGAGTGATTGCAGGAAGAGAGGCACATTAAAACATCATTGGGTTAGCTGTAAATTTGTAATATTCTGGAAAAGAGTTTGGAATTACAGAAATAAAGTTATTAAAATGCCCATGCCTTTTGACCCAGAAATTTCATCACTGGAGACATACCCCAAGTGGGTCAATGACAAAAAGAAAGTTTCACATACAGCAAAATATTTATAGCAGCACTTTTTGGCAGCAAAACAGTACATGAATGTTATAGATCGTAACTGTGCTTTTAAAAAAAGACAAGCATATTTAACATAGAGAAATATGGAAAGACTTACATGAAGTAAGGCCAAGTGAAGTAGGTAAAGCCTAGAAAATAGTGCACACAATGACTACAACAATATAAATGGAAAGAACAACTACAATACAATGGAAAGACCAGCAGCAACAGTACATGGAAATGGAATACTACAAAAGGCTAAAGATTATGTTTGTTCCCAAAAAGAGATATGAAAAAACACCTTCCTCCTTTGTGGAACACTGTATATGTCAAATTTTTTAACATATTGGTTGGTTATGCTCTTTTTAAAAAATGTTACTCTCTGAGATGGGGAGAAGAAGGATATGGAGGAAATATAGGCAATATAAAAACAAAAGCTGTCAATAAAACAATCTGTTAAAGACAAGAATATATTTTCTTGATGTGCAATGCTGCACTACTACCCCTTTCATATAATCTCTTTCTCTTAAATTGGGCATACATTTTTGATATTCTAGTTATGAGTTCCATTCTTCTAATGTTCAGTTTATGAAGTTAAATTCAAGCTTCTTATATTAAAACCTATGGTCTACAGAGCCATTGTGCTGACCTCATTGTTGTATGCCCGTGAAACCTGGACAGTCTACCAGCACCATGCCAGGAAGCTGAATTGCTTCCATTTGAATTGTCTTAGGAAGATTCTGAAGATCATCATAAGGTACCAGACACTGAGGTCCTTTAATTAAACCACCAAGCATTCAAACTCTGCTTCAGAAAGCGCAACTCCAAGGGGCAGTTCACGTTCGAATGCAAAACTCAGGTTTGCCAAAATAACTCTTCTTTGGAGAACTCACATAGGGCAAGTGTTCACATGGTGGTCAGAAGAAGTGATACAAGGACATTCTCAAGGTCTTTCTCAAGAACTTTGGAACTGATTGTGTGACAAGGGAGACACTGGCACAGGACCACTCAGCATAGCGTGCCCACATCAGAGAAGGTGCTGTGCTCTATGAGCAAAGGGAATTGAAACAGCTCAAAGGAAACACAGGATGCACAGAGTTAGAGTATCCAACCCAAATGTTCACATGGACAATATTGTGCCTGACCTATGGTAGAGCATTCCGAGCTCATATTGGCCAGATCAGCCACAGATGGCCACAATGAATCTTGACTCTAGCATAGTGATGTCATTTTGGTCCTCTTCAAGGTTGAAGGACAACAGCCCGTCAACAAACCAATAGTTATTTTTAATGGTACCTTTATTCTGTTTACAGATATAGGACCTTGAAAACCAAGGCCATGAGTTTCATTACTGCCTTTTTTTAAAAATCTTGTATCCTGTGAATTACTGTGTCTTTCCATTTATATTACTTTCAACTATTCTCTGTTGTATCCTACTTGGCAAATGTGTATGGGCAAATTTCCCATTCACTTTCTCAGCTTTAGTTTAAAGCCCTTTTTATCATGTTGAGTCTCTAGCAAATATATTATTATCAGTTCTTATTAAATATACTCCATTCCTGACCAAGAACCTGTAAGTCCCCATATATTAAACAGTGAAATGTAAATTACAATCTTATTTTCCAGTACCATATTTTAAACTATTTATTCTTTTTTTCTGATACGTTTACCTTCAGTCAGCAGCAGTTATGAAAACACTTTCTGTGCCCATAAGCTCTCTTTTTTTCTTGCCTGAGATTTCATAATTCCTAGCAATGCTTTCTAGATTCCTTTTGGAAGTATCACTTGTCCTTGAATGAATTTCCAGAAGTGGGTAGTTGTTTCCTGTTTATAATCCCTTAGGAGGCTTTTCAGCAAGTCTTAAGAAAGCAGCATATCTCTCAGTTGTTTTTAATAATAACTAGCATTTATGTAATGCTTTAAAGTTTATGAGGCATTTTGCATATGTTATCTCCTTTGATCCTTATAACAACCTTGGAAGTAGTTGCTATTAGTTTCTCCCTTTTACAGATGAGGAAACTGAGGCTGAAAAAGGCTGAATGCCTTAACCAGGATCAGAGATAAAGCTAAGTAAGTGTTTGAAGCAATATTTGAACTTGGGTATTTCAGACTCAAAGTCCAGCGTTCTATCCACTTGACCACCTAGCTGTCTACCATAGCCATCTAGGTATTAGAAAAATATAAGGCCTTCTTGCTAATTCTCAGCAGGGATTTATCAACCATCATGATTTCCCCCCCAAAGCCTTTTTTCCTTTGGATCATTCTCTGAATAACAATGAGAAGCCTATCTCCTGGAACCTATACCTTATTATTTTAAAGTTTAGAACATGAGATGCTGTTTCTTCATAAAAGTTTAAGCCAAGATTTGAACACATGGTTTCTAACTCTAAGTACTATGCTTTTGGTTTGACAGCAGCATTCAGTAATGGCTTTTGTTGTACTTCCAGAGTTTCAAAGAATCAGCTTTAGAGTTGGAAGAGTGCTAATAGTCCAATCAGTCCAAACCCTATCATCTTGCTCTATTATTCTGGACTGATTTTTTTTCTCTTTTTGAGATTAGGTTTCTCTCTTGCATCCAGGCTGATTGTCTGATCCCAATACCATCAGCTTGAAAATTTTGACTTGCTATTTCAACTAGGTCCAGGGCCAGTCCACCCCTTTTTAGGCAGCCTGGTGATCTCTCCCTCCTTGGGGCTCATCATATCGGTGCCAGACTTTGAGCAGTCACCTGATCATTTTTAGCCTTTTCTGTCTCAGTACTTCCTAGCTCAGATGATCTCCCAACTTTGGCCTCATGGGTAATAAGGTATCACACTGGGCCAAGCTAGGCTGACCTCTATAAAAAGGGATCCTACTAATTCCATAGAGTGTCCCATGATGTTAGAAAAAACCTCACTTATATTAATTGTAGTAAAGATCTATCTATTATGTTGGATATATTATATTGTTCATGAGAACAAATCCCAAAATCTGAAATAGTTTAGTAAGAAATTTATTAGGTCTTTTGGTAGAAGAGAGCAAGCTGGAAAGGGTGTGGGTCCATCTCAACCAGGATCTGGAAGGTTTACGTTATATATGGTTTAGACAAGGGTATCCACACATGAATCACATGTACAGAGTTCCAGAATTTTGCTAAGAGGGCAACTTGAAAGTGAAGTAGGTTACGACAGCTATGAGTAACCGTGAACATTCAGTAAAATTTGGGCAAAGCCAAAACATAAGGGAACCCAAAACACAAGTTTGGCTGGATGAAAAAGAAGACCCAGGTGTGGAAGCCCCAAATAAGAATGCTTTGGGTAGAATCAGGACCTGGGGGAACCCCAGATACCTGGTAGTTATCTCTATTTTTCCTAGAGAGTTAATGGGGTCAGGTGACATTCTGGGCATAGACTACCTTTAATCACATAAGGTTAGATTCAAACAATATAATAAGTTTTCCTGAAGAATATAATAAATCATTTCCCCCACAATTACAACGATGTGTTCTTTGTAATTTGGCCACACAGAGTTCTTTTCTATTTTAACACACACACACACACACACACACACACACACACACACACACACATATGCGTACAACCAAATTTACCATCTAATCCAACCACCCCAACTATTTTTGAAATTACAAATAATAGATATCCCTAGACTAATCTCAGGAGTGTTTTGGTCATAACTCCTTTCTAGCTGGAATGGTTAGTAAGGTCTTGGAACTGGGGACAAAGATGGGGGGGGGAAGCTCAGGAAAGCTACTGAAAGGAGCTAGAAAGCTAGAATCTATACCTTAGATTATTTTAAAGTTTAGAGTTAGAAACCATGTGTTCAAATCTTGGCTTAAACTTTTATGAAGAAGAAACAGCATCTTGTGTTCTAAACTTTAAAATAATCTAAGGTATAGATTCTAGCTTTCTAGCTCCTTTCAGTGGCTTTCCTGAGCTTTCCCCCGCCCCATCTTTGTCCCCAATTCCAAGATCTTACTAACCATTTCTGAGATGTTACCAAAGCACATTTTTTTTATTCCATGTATATGTCTTTCTTTCTGTTCTCACCATAGCAACAATATCTCTGGAAATTTCCAGTCACTTAGTTATGATCTACCTTTTGTGAAACAATATTGGCTATTTTTAATGCAGTTAAACTCTAAAAATTGTCCCTTACTAAAATCTTTGAAGCTATTTATGTTAACATTCTCGCTGCCACTGTCTAAGAAATCAATCCAACAAATCTACCACTTCATTTCTAATTTTCTATTTCTATTTTTCAGGGATAATCAACTCTCAGTGTTGGTAATGAAAAGTGAAAACACCTTGGCAAGAGAAAAATCCATAAATCATTTTTAAAAACCCACTGTCAATCTCTTTTTTCCCATCAGACTTTCATCAGAGCTGCTAAGCTGTCATTACGCTTGGCAAACTTTTGTTTTCTCTCCTCTCCATTAGAAAGTTCACTCTTTGGTTAAAGTGTTTACTAATGGAAAAATAGCAAAGATAGGCATCAGGAGAAAGGTGGTAAGAAGCCAGGCAAAAGATATAAATAAGTTACAAAACCATGTATTAATCAGTCTCTGGAGAACTATGTATTGCTTGAAATTCAATTTCAGCCTCCAGTATATTATAGGGTATATGCTTGCTAGAGGACTTAGAGGTGACCATGGAGAAGAAATGAGTGAGGCAAAAGAAGGCATTAATGGGTCATACTCTTCATCATTTTGGGGGTTCATACATTAATGGGATCAAATACAGAGGTTCCATTTCCAGATCTATGTTATATGTTATTATATGTTATATATGTTGTGTGTTGTTATATGTTGATGTTATATGTCAAATCATAGTACCTCCAGCTGGAAGGCAACTTAACCGTCACCTAGTATAGCCTCCTCATTTTATAGATGAGGACATGGTTTGGACAGTCTAATGGGGGAAACGATGTGCAAACAGCTATATACAAATAAGACCTATTCATGCTGCATTGGAAATAGTCTCAGAGGGAAGATGCTAAGATGATGGACCAGGAAATGCTTATTGAAGAAGATAGGACTTTGGCCAATACTTGAAGGAAGCCAGGAGAGCCAGGAGACAGAGACCAGGAGGGAGTATTTCTGCAGGAACAGGAGACAGCCGGTGAAAATGGCAGGAGTTTTTGGAGATGGAATATCATGTGCAAGAAACATCAAGGAAGTCAGTGTCACTGGATCACAGATTATGTGGAGAGGAGTCAAGGTGTAAAAAGACTGGGAATGTAGGAGAGGGCCGTATCATGAAGGGCTCTGACAGCTAAACAGAGGATTTTATATTTGATCCTAAAGGCAATAGGGGGATGATAAGGTCAAACTTGAGTTTTAGGAAGATCACTTCAACAGCTGAGTGGGGGACAGACTGGAGTGAGGAGACACTTGAGGCAGGAAGACCAAGCAGCAGGCTGTTGCCATAGACCAGGTGTGAGTTGCTGAGAACCTGAACAGGGTAGTGTCAGCGTCAGAAGAGATAGGGCAGCATATGTGATAGATGTTATATAAGTAGAAACAAGAGCACTTGACAACTGATTAGCTATGAAGGATGACTGAGAGTGAGGAGTTGAGGATGACACCCACATTGAGAGTTTAGATAACTGGGGAGGATGATGGAAATAGGCAGTGTGCAACATGCTGCCTGCAACACCCCTGAGTGTGACCCAAACCAGATTCATATGTAAATGGGAAATATTTAAGAGAACAAATAACAATACAATTGTAGTAAGGCTGTGTCCTACATGTAGCATGGGGAGTGTCATTGTGTGGCTCAAATGGAAACAAAGTAGACATCTCTAGACTTTTCTCCCTCCACTGTTTTCCAAGGGACACTCAATTTCAGGCAGGATGGGTAGGAGGAGGTTGAAGTTAGAAGCTAAGCCACTCTGAATTCCTCAGAGCGAAGGGATACTGGGACAGAATTATAACTCTCTGCTTTCTTGAATTTGAATAGTCTAGGAGGTGCAGTTTTCAGGTTCAGGCTAATCTCCTGATTGCTGTTCATTAATGGGAAAAGGATGATCCCAAGTCTTATATCCAAGACTTGACCCCTTTCCCACCAAATACCAATTCCACAATGAACATTCATAGCTATTAGCAAAGAAATCTATTTATATGAGTCTATAGCAAGGCAAAAATCAGAGAAAGTATACATAGGAAAATATATACCAGATATTACAGAATAAAGGAGTTCTCTCATTGGGAGTGAAGTAACTCAGCTTAATCAAGAGAGAAATTTCCAGACCTCATCCAAAGGTTTTGGCATCTTCCATCTTCTCTCTCTCTAAGTCAGAAGCCAGAAGTGCCTAAAAAGACTTGAAAAGACCTGGGGGGATGAAATCTTTGCTCTCCTCTCTCTAGCTCCACATTGCACCTCCTCCAGGTATGAGGCATTAATCTCCACCAATGAGAAGACAGTCCCATACCAATGGGCTTTGGAACTCAGGTTATACATGAAGCAGAGATAACATTACATTTCAAAACCAAATCATTATGTCACCCACAGGGATCCTTATTTATGAATTAGTGGTCCCATTTCTATTTTGGGAAGGGGAAAACACACTAGCAGTTGGGGAGACAGGAAACCTGCATGTAGGTCTAGGAAAAATAGTTATTATATTTATAAGTATGTTTGAATGTAGCTTTATATGACTAGAAATTGTCTAGCCAAAAGCTTATAGTGGAGATCTAGCTGACCTCAGAGATGTTCCAGGGAAGTTGGAAATGTAGGAAAGGAATGCTTGGGTTAACCCAAAATGTTTGTTTTGGCTGCTCACCCAAATCTTGTTTTGGTTGTGGTTAGGTTTCCTAATAGCTTTTGTTTGGCTTTGGCTTCATTTTATTGTAATGTTTATATCTACCTGAATGTTTCTATGTACCTGATATGCAAACTGCTATGTATAGCAGTTCATGTGCGGTACCTTTATTTGGACTCTATCGAATGTGAGAATTGACAGAATCAGGAGCTTTTTCCTGGCTCTCTCTCCTTGTTAAATCTACTAATAAAATTCTTTCTGAAAACCATTTTAGCTTGGAGGCATGTTCTCCACTGATATTAAGCATCACCTGATTCTATAGGGCAGAGAGGTCAAGGTAAAAAGGTGAAAAATAGAATTGGCCAGCATCATATAGCATCTTGAATGAAACAATGGACTAAGAATCACAGAAGGGCAGAGTCTAATTTCAGGTGTCCTATGATATGATTGTGTGGCATTTAATATCTCTAGATACCTTGACTTTAGGAAAGCTTTTCCTTACATTAAGCCTAAATCTGTCTTTCTGTATTTTTTGTCCATGCTCCTAGTTCTGCCCTAAGAGGCTAAACAGAACAAATCTAATCCCCCTCCCCCAAGGTAGCTGCATAAATATATAAAGTTTGTTATCATGTGCTCCTTCTTCTCCTGTCCCATAAGGACATCTTCTCTTCTTTTAGTGGACCCATCAAATTAAAAATAAAACAAACAAAATATTTCATTTGGATCAATTCTCCATCAATATTGTGACTTCAACCACTGTAAGAATAAACAGAAGTTGAAAGTTTGCCTTCTTATTCACTTCAGCCACAGTTGAGGATCCACAGCTTCTGGAATAGCCCATGTGGAGGAAGCCTTAAAACAATCAGGACTTTACTACCAGTTCATTCTTCCAGCTGTGTAAAGCCTCCAAGAGGCAATAAGAATGATATTAGGATTATCTCTTACACTCAGACATGTTGCCAGCAGGGGTGAGTGTCTGACAGTTTGTATTTTTCAGTCCTACTGTTCTCAGGAAAACAGAATAAGGAACACCAGATAAGCCATCTGAAAGAAAGAAGACAGCAATAGCCAAGTACTTTCTAGAAGCATAAATTAGGAAGGTTACACATTTTCAAACCATTCAGGTAAATTGTTTTTTTAAAAAAGCAACAATAATGCAGCAATTTGAACAATTATCTAGATATTTCTAATAGAAGTATCTATACATACTTTGTTAATTATTTTTCAATGTTTCAGTAAATTCTTTGAAAACATGTACCTTTAATCCTAGGGAAGATGGAATTATGGAAGATTTGAATCTTCTGCATTGTGGTGTTAGGTGGTTCATGCAATGAAGGCAGGACTCATGGGTTTCTGCACAGGTAAAGGAAACTTTCTCATCACATAATCTAGATGTCAGTTAATATAATTCTAGGCAGGGAAATAGCTTCTTAGGATTTGAGGCTGTCCAACTGTGCTCAAAAGCAATGCACTAAGCAGGGTCAAACCTAGTTAAGTCATAACTGATCTCTTTTCCTGCTCATCCTTAACCTCTCAGAATTTCTTGTTTCTTCTAAGACACAGCTCAAGTGTTGCCTTCTACATGAAGCCTTTCCTGACTGTAATATCAATTGAGTTGGGTGTCTTTAATTGAGCATTGCTAGGTGCTAAACCTCAGGCCCCAAACCCAGATCTATTAGGTGCTAAGCCTATGCAGGTGTGAATTGGTAACTAAGGTGGGGCTCCAGGTGGGGCCAATGAAGGAAGGTGCTAACTCCCCAGCCAATAGTAAGAGCCTAAATTCTGGTGGCTCAGATGACATTCGATGAATTCTGAAACTGTATAAAAAGAGAGAACAGAGTTATCTGCTTAAGGCTCTCACTCCTGGAGGTGTGGGACTCTGGGCAGTGGCTGTAAGGGCCTTCTGGCTGAACTCAGATGTTGATGGTTCTCTTGGTAACTATGAATTGCATTTGGTCTGTTGATGTTTGTAATTTGTTTGTATTTGCTCTGAAGATCATGGTGCTGGCTTTTTCCCCTGAACTAAGTGAATGATATTGGTATGCTGGATTAAATTGAGATTGTTAACCCCTTAACATTGCTTTCCTTAGTAAAGCAGATCAAAAGAACCTGGACTTGCAGCATTCTGTGAGTTGGTTGTTGTTGGTTTTACACCCCCCACATTAGCTGCTAGCCGGATTGTTGATACACTGACCCACCTCCAGCTAGTAGTGCACACCTTCCCAAAATTATCTGTATTATCTGGTCCCAAAACTTACTCACTGTATGATCCTGGGCGAGTCACTGAATCCTGTTTGCCTCAGTTCCCTCATCTGTAAAATGAGCTAAAGGACATGGCAAACTACTCCAATATCTTTGCTGAGAAAACCCCAAATGGGGTCATGAAGACATGACTGAAACAACAACAACAACAACAACAAGGAAGGGACCAAGTTATGAAGTACTTTAAAAACCAGAATATTTTATATTTTATTCTAGAGGCAATAGGAACCATTGGACTTCATTGAATATGCCAGCAGGATGAAGGATCAGAGTAGGGGTTGACACAGTCGGACATTGACCAAAAAAGAGAAAATGCAAGAACAACAACCCTTTAGCACAATGTGTACAAGAGATTTCTTTCTTAGTCCTCTATCTTGTCTCCATCTGTGATCTACTAAATATGCCTTAATGATATCTCACATTCTTATGGACCAACTGGTTAGTCTTTTTAAATTTTTTTTTGTTCAATTGTTTTATTATTTAATATTTTTAGTTTTCAACATTGATTTCCACAAGATTTTGAGTTACAAATTTTCTCCCCATTTCTACCCTCCCCCACCCCAAGATGGCATATATTCTGATTGCCCCTTTCCCCAGTCTGCCCTCCCTTCTGTCACCCCACTCCCCCCACCCCATCCTCTTTCCCCTTACTTTCTTGTAGGGCAGGATATATTTCTATACCCAATTGCTTGTATATCTTATTTCCCAGTTACATATAAAAACAACTTTTTTTGAGCATTTGTTTTTAGAACTTTGAGTTCCAAATTCTCTCCCTTCTTCCCTCCCCACCTACCCTCTTTGAGAAGGCAAGCAATTCAACATAGGCCACACATGTATCATTATGCAAAACCCTTCCACAATACTCATGTTGTGAAAGACTAACTATATTTCCCTCCCTCCTATCCTGTCCCCCTTTATTCAATTTTCTCCCTTGACCCTGTCCCTTTTCAAAAGTGTTTGCTTGTGATTACCTCTTCCCTTGATCTGCCCTCCCTTTTATCATTCCCCTTCTCTTATCCCCTTCCCCCTACTTTCCTATAGGGTAAGATACCCAATTGAGTGTGTCTGTTATTCCCTCCTTACATCAAATCTGATGAGAGCAAAATTCACTCATTCCCTTTCACCTGCCCCCTCTTCCCTTCCAATAGAACTGCTTTTTCTTGCCACTTTTATGTAAAATAAACTCCTTCTCCTAATACATTCCTCTCTCACTCCTTAATTGTATTTATTTATTTGTTTTTAGATATCATCCCTTCATGTTCAACCCATTGTGCCCTTTGTGTATGTGTATATATATATATATATATATATATATATATATATATATATATATATATATATAATATGTGTGTGGTATGTGTGTGTGTATTCCCTTCAACTACCTTGATACTGAGAAAGGTTTCATCAGTTACAATTATCATCTTTCCATGTAGGAATGTAAACAAAACACCAACTGGTTAGTCTTTCACCAACCACCAGCATCAGGTTGTCTTTTACATGGTTGTTCTTAGTTACTGCCCTTGTAGCAGTGATTGGGAGCAGCAAACTGTAGCTTTGCCAGAGCTCCTGCACATTTGCTTATTTGCTTCTTGTGTTGATAGTTTACTATGCTGCTGTGTTCATATGGAGGGGAGGGGAACACAATTACTCTTACTCTCTGTGGCTAACTTCCACCCCCACCCCCCCCACCTAACCACCCCCCACCCCAGTCAAGTTATTGACATCTAGTGGCCAGAATAAATAAAGAGGAATCTTATTGAGCAATAGAAGGTTGGAAATATTTGATTTTTTTTGTTGTTGTTGAGTTGTTTCTGTCATATCCAATTCCTTGTGACCTCAGTTGGGGTTTTCTCGGCAAAAATGCTGGAGCAGTTTGTCACTTCCTTCTCCAGCTCATTTGACAGATGAGGAAACTGAGGCAAATAGGGCTAAGTGACTTGCCAAAGGTCACATAGCTAGTAGGTGTTGGAGGCCAGATTTAAACTCAGGAAAGTGAGTCTTTCTAACTTGAGGCCTGGCACTCTGTCCACTGAGCCACCTAGATGCCTAAAATCTGAAATACGTAGATATTGAACCTTTTATTCCTTGGCACTGAAATCTCAAATCCAAGAACTAAAGGGATTATAAAGTTGGTTTCATACTAAATGAGCAATGTGAATTTAACAAATTCAAACTTTCCATGAAGCTTTACCCACCTATTCCCAGTGATCTGTCCTTTCTCTATACATGTATAACATTTATGGTCATAACCACACAGTGTAGCATTTAATTACTCTTTGTTTCATGTGAGTAAGCTCTATCTGTTCAATTAAATTGGAAGTTGCTGGAATTTGGGTACTATGTTAATAATTTGGTATCCATTATAGACCTTCATGCAATGCTCAGGGTAAGACGGGGTCCTTAGAGCATGCATAGTATGGTAGAAATCCTCCACAAGGAGGATGGCAAGCTTATTTAGGAAAATTCATGTTGAAGAGGTCTTTTCCTTTCCTATTGAGAACATGGACAGATATTTTTACTGTTTCCTATTGGCTCACTGAGTGGTGATGAGAAGCTTTTTAATTGTCTGCCTAGCTAGAATTGAGCAGGCAAAGGCATAGAACAGATAGAAGAACTCCTTCTCTCTACTGGCTTTTGAGTGAGGAAGAAGAAATGTTCTGCTTTTGTGGGTGTGAGGAGATGTAGAGACAGTGGTAGCTACAAGTGTTGCTACTGCCACTGCCTTATACCTCCACCCTGGCCAACATGTAACTATGAAAATATGGTGTTGTCAGTCAATCAACAAAGATTTGTTAAGTGCCTACTATATGCCAAGAATTATGCTAAGTTCTAGGGATACAAAGAAAGACAACACAATCCTTGCCCTCAAGAAGCACACAAAAGCAAACTGCTGTTCTATCTCATGTTTTTTTTTTCTTTCCTGAAGTTGGGCAAATAAGTATTGGAATTGGAATGGACCAGTTTAAGACTTTATGTTTATAGATACTGGAGCATTTTTCAGGGTGAAGAGTCAAGTTATTTTAGAACCCATATCACACTATTTTTTATGCCTCATGAGCTTTCTTAGGTTGGAAAAGACACCAGACATCCAACAAATGGAGTATATTATATACCAGTATGCTGGTAGCCATAGAAACTCACTTCAGGAAGGAACTTTTCTTTCAAAATGATGTTTAGGATTCATCCCAGTAGTATTGCTCAACTCAGAAGCCAAATAAGGTATCTTGAAATCAAAGGAGTAATTTTACCATAGGCTATGCCACTCTCAGAGGTAAACTTAGTGGAGGGAATGTTTAGTAGTATGAAAATGGGACTCTACTAATTTACCCCACTATTTAGTAGCTATTACTTTGTTTAGGTAAAAAGGCTCATTAAAAAATCAGTCAATCAGAACCAAGTGTGAACAGGGCCTGTACACCTCCTTGAATTAATCAAAGTCACTGTGTAAGAGATTTGGTCACATCTTAAGGAAATGGCATAAATGGAAGGAGTAATGTAAAAACACACACAGAAATATAGAGGTTCTGGAAACAAAGAATTTGAAGCAAGATACGATGGTGTTTCATTATATCTCTAAGGAGCAAAGATAGGAATAAGCTGTGGAAGAGTTGGGAGATATTAAGGAAGCTCTATAAGAATCTAAGCACAGAAGAAGTGTACCGAGGGAATTCCCAAGGCTGTCTTTCATAGACTTTTGGTGTTTTGGTTGTTGCTATATCTTCTTAGTAAATATCAATTTGTAAAAAGGTAATTGATGTTAATTGGTTAATTATATTGAAGAGAAACTGACTGGTCAAACTGATATTAGGGATGTGTTAGTTGGTTGTTTGATTTCGAAGGGAGCACATCATAGGGGGCTCATGAGTAATAATGTTAGAAAATTACCCTCCAAGAGCCCTGAGAGGAAGAACTAGTAAATCTCTTGAAACCTGACCTGTCCACACAAATATGATTTAGGAGAATGTGCTATGGTTCCATACCTATGTGCTACATAGATACACCATAAATACTTGATAACTGAGAGATTCCATGAATTCACCTTGATATTTTTTTAAAACTTATCATTTTGTTTAATACTCTTATAAGAGTGGCCCATGAAAGCCTTCTTTTCCCTAAATGCAAGTATTTCCCTGCTTTCTCTAGATCAAGTGAGGGCCTAAATTAACAGACCACAAAGTGACTGAGTCACATAAGTCATGGGACCGAGACTAAATCTTCCATGAAATTCGAGGTGACAGACCTTAGTTTTGCCAATAGACATGAGTCTGCCAATAAGGACAAAGCTAAATTTAAACAGATAAACTTCACTCCCTGCCCAGAGCAAGCCAGTGGGATGGGGGTTGGGGGAGGAAGGGAGTTCTAGCCTGAGTTCCCCACAAGCAAGTGTTTATGCTTGGTCTGGCCTTCAATGCTTTCTGCAGTCCATCAGAAAAATGACCTTCTTCCTGTTTTTTTAGGACTTTTTAGTCTTGGGAAGGGCTTGATTCACCTTACAATTATTTGGTCTTTATTTTAATGTCTTTCCTTTCAGATACATGGGTAGAGAGAAGTCATAATTATAATTCAGTTATGTAGTACTTGAAGGTTTGCAAAATTTTTCTTTACAGCAATCCCATGTTGTCAGTAGTAAAGTTTAGAGAGTTCAATGAACTTACTCAAGATCATCCAGTTATTAAATAGAGCCAGGATTCTAGCCCAGCTATTTCTCCTTACTCTGAGGCCATCATTCTTTCTATTCCACCATACTGTCATTCATAGGAAGTTAGTCATAATGATAGCTACCATTTAAGGTTTTCAAAGTGCTTTCTTTACAAATATTATCTTATTTTGTCCTCCTAGAAATCCTAACACGTAGGTGTTCCTATCATTCCCATTTTTAGAGATTAAAACTGAGGCAGGCAGAGGATAAATGATTTGCTCAGGTTCACACAGCTAAGCCAGTGTCTGAAGCCACTTAGGTTTTCCTAACTCCGGTTCTAGCGTTCTATCTGCTGTACCACCCTGCTGCTTATATCTGCAAGGCAACCTATAGGCCATCTGCTTCAAACTCCTTATTTTACAGATAAGGAAATGGAGACTAGAAAAAGATCATGGCTTGCCCAAACTTGTGGCACATTATTGGTTAGAAGTGAATGCCTCTGGTTAGTATGCTCTGCTTTCCTTCCGATGCTTTTTACTAGACAGAACTCATTTTTAAGCTATCCTGCATTGGTAGACATTGATTCAACCATGAGAGAGCTCATAAGATAATCTCCTTCTATTTCACCCAATTACTAACTTCTATGTGCTTTAATTGAAGAACATTGCCAAACCCAGCATTCTTTTTGAAAAAAAAGAAAGAAATCTATGTTCGAAATCTTCTCTGTAGTCAAATTCTGTCTCACTGGGCCAAACTCTTAACTCCCTTGATTTATACATCAAATCATATTTTTCCACACTTAAGTAATAAATTTCATCCATTTCTAAATCCCTCCTGAAATATTATATTTATTGTGTATATTCTACCGTAGGTATTATGCTTTAAAGGCCTTTCCCAAAAGAAATTTGTGATCTCTGTGAACCTAGCTATTTGATACCACCCTCCCTCGTACACATCTGTTTATTGCTGAATGGATTGCCTTTGCAGTAACTTTATGCGGGATATGACAAGTTATGAGGATGTTTGTTGTTTGCTGACATTTACAATTGTCATCTTCTCAAATATGCTGTCTCCTTCAGTCAAAGTGATCCACTCGTGTGACATGGAGCCCAAAAGACCACAAAATATTACCACATTGTTTTCCCTTAATTCTCATGCAAAATATGGTGAAATATGGTGGATGAAAATGTTTTTAAATGAAACATCTGTGCTTGTTGAAGTCTCATGGTGATGCAACTCACGTGGCTGAGGTTCATTGGGGTAGGAGGTATTGGGCCTTGCTGACTCTCTTGTAAGTCACTGAGGGGAAAAGGGGGACAGAAGTCTTGTTGTCCAGGAGTTCTATTTCTGGGAGGTCCTTGTTATTGTCCAAGTAGCCTGTGACCTTTCCCCCTCCCCCACATCTATGTTGATAACCTATTGAGGACCTCTATAAAAGAAACAAAGCATTTTCTTCAGAGAGAATCTAGAAAAAAATCACCATGATGTTGAAGTGATGTGTTGCATTTAGAGTCAGAAAACATTGATTCGAAACCTAGCTATACTTTTATTGTCGTTCAGTCATTTTGGTTGTGTCCAACTCTTCATGACCCCATCTGGGGTTTTCTTGGCAAAGATACAGGAGTGGTTTACCAATTCCTTCTCCAGCCCATTTTAAAGATGAGAAAAGTGATATAAATGGATCAGTGTCATGCAGCTAGTAAGTGTATGAGGTCAGACTTGAACACAGGAAAAGTACATCACCTAGCTACCCCTGTCAGATGGTATTAAAAATTTCTTCAAGATCTCAATCCTAATCAGCTTTATTGTTGAAAGAGTGAAGGGTGTTTAGGTCGGACAAGGGAAAATTAAAAGTGTGGAGGCAATGGGTTCAGTCTTTAGAGGTCATCTAGACCAGAGGTGTTAGACACATGTCCCATGGTCAGTATGTGGCCCATAGTGCTACCAAGTGAGGCCCAAATGAGATTAAAATGTAATTAGGAAATGATTAAAATAAATAAAATGTAATAAAACATAGATAATGTTAACATGTGGTTTTCAAAGTCAATATGAGGCCTACAGGGATACTCATATACAGTGGCCCAAGTTTCTATTTGAGTCTGACACTACTGATCTAGACCTATGCTTTTATATTAGAGATGAGAAACTGAGTACCAGAGAGGTTACTTTAAATCACTTTCCTATGGTCACACATAGGAATGTGTGTCATGATTCCAAATCCAGCATTCTTTCCATTATACCTGATGTCCATTTTCAGTAATTTGAAGGGTTGTTGTTTGGAAAAGGGGACAGCTTTATTCTGTGCTTGTTCCACAAGGCCGAAGTAGGATCAGTGAATAGAAATTATGGGCTGATAGACGTCAGGTGTGATAGACTCCAGGTCAACATAGGTCCTTTAGAACAATTAAAATTTTCTTCCCTTCCCCCACCCATACCCAAGGGAATGAACTGCTTACTAAGGTGATGGGCTCCCCATCAGTGGAAATATTTAAGTAGAGACTATAGGACTCTTCATAAAGGATGCTTTAGAAAGAATTTTTACACCAGGTAGTCCCTTATAACTTGAAGAATATAGGATCTATGATTCCTCATGTATGGACATGTTTCAAAAGCCTGTTTCTGGGAAGCCCTTTGACGGATATTAGTCAAGTTTCCTTCATGTCTTAAGCAATCCTCTATTCATGATGGCATAGTGAATAAAGTACCAGTCCTGGAATCAGGAGGACCTGAGTACAAATTCAATCTCAGAAACTTAATAGCTATGTGACCCTGGTCGACCCTGGTCGACACCTCTCTGTGTCTATGTTTCCTAATTTGTAAACTGGGAATAATTAGTGAGTACCTGTAACAACAATGTTGCTAGCAGCTGCTGCTGAGGTGTAAGACCCAACAAGACCAGCAACAAGAGGTGCCAGCACAGGTTCTTTGATCTGCTTTTCTAAGGAAAGCAACTGTAAGGGGTTAACAATCTCACTTTAATCAAACATACATGTATCATTCACTTAATTCAGGGGGAAAAGCCAGCACCCTAAACTTCAGAGCAAATACAAACAGAAATTACAAACAGAGACAATATAAACAGATCAACATTTCTGTCTAACCAAATCACAATATAGTTATCAGAGAAGCACCAACATCTGGGTTTTTTCCAAAGCTGGGGAAGGAGATGGCGGGGGGTGGGGTGGTGCTCCTTAACGGCTACCCAGAGTCTCCACACCAACACTCTTCCAATGAGTGAGAACCCCAAACAAAATGCTAACCTCTGAGTTTATATACCCTTCTTAGGGCCCCGAAGGCTCCACACCTAACCAGCAAAAGGGTATGGGCCTGAGGCTTTGTACCTAGTAAGACTAAATCAAAGTCATTGGATTACGTTAGCATTATCAAAGAGAAATCAGTAATTAATTAATTAATTAGTATTATACCTTAATTAATTACCTTAATTAATATTACAGTACGTTCTTGGGTTGCTGTAAGGATAAAATGGGATAATATTTGTAAAGTGATTCATAAACCTTAAACCACTATATAAATGCTAGCTGTTGTTACTGTTGCCATTGTACTCTTACAGACAATGTTCTGGTAATCAAGTTACCCTTTACAATCACCCCTAGTGAAGTAAGTTGTTGAGGTAGCAATGAGGTAGAGTTGGGAAAGGATTAGATAGAATCTACTTACTTGGTTTGAGGCTGGCTATTCACATGCTGACATCCATGATGTCTATGAATGAGATAGTTTAGCATTTCCTGGTTGTTTAGGAGTAAGCAACTAGCTGCAAAATTGCTAAGTTGGCCAGCTACCAAGTCCGCACATGTATACAGCTGTATACATGGCTAATGTACTGAACAACTGTGGTCTAGGGAAATATAGTGTTTGATCATTTTCAGAGAATGAAAATAACCAAATCAAAACCTGGAAAGAGTGCAATAATTCACTGACCTCTGGTTCCCTAGATTGAGACTCCCTTCCCTGGCCTTTGCTCTCCTATTGTGGAAACCCCTATTAGAATATAAACTCCTTGAGGGCAGGTACTGCCTCATTTTTCTATTAGAATCCTCCATACCTAGCTCTGTGTCTGGCATAGAGTAAGCACTTAATTCAGGCTGGTTGATTTATTGTTGACTTGGATTGTAATCTGATTATTCCTTGCCAATCTACCTCTCATCTTTGTGCTAGAAGATATTTGTCCTATTGGACAGTTCTTTCAGCTAGTTGTGGGAGTTAGGAATTCCAGCAATAATAGACAGGAGAATGTACTATAAAAGGAGGCCCAATGACATGGTGTTGGAATGAAAACACCCAAGAGACAATCCGGGCTCAGCTGTGTTTAGAATGCTCTCTGAAAAAAATCCATTCACAAAGTTATAGGCCACAGATGACTGAGTGAGTGTGACACCCACATTCTTTCTTGAAAAACATGACTCAGTTGTTTTAGTGAAGCCATGCGCATGAAGGGGAGAAGGAATGTGTGTGGGAAGAAATGTTTCTCTCATATAGACACCATGCACAAAGGTCTACTGGGCAATCTTCCAGATGGCTTGCCTTGTTTTGCGTGTCTTGTCTGCATCCCATTGAGAAACCACACTAGATGTTATAGGTCTGTAGGGAGTTAAGTGCTGGCTTGCTCTCCCTTGGCATTGATTCTTTTTGTGAGTACACTTCACCCAGGGAGATATTGATCTCTCTCCATTGACAGAATTGCCCAATGGAAGGACCACCATTAAGAAAGTACCAGTTCCAAACCCAAATCATCAATCAATCAAAAGTATATATCCATCACCAGGCACTGTTCAATGAGTTAGGGATAACGAAGACAAAGAATAAAAGAATTCCTAGGAGCTTATATTCTATTGTAAGCTCAAGAAGCTTACATTCTATTGGAAGAGACAACATTTACACATACATGTTCATAGAGAATAAATATAGAGAGATTAAATACAAGATACAAGATGGAATCAAGAAAAGCTTCAGGTAGAAGGTGGTGTTTGAGATACACCTTGAAGAAAAAGTATCACAGCTAATGTGTTTTTTCTATCTTTAAGTACTCAAAGGTTCTCCTGTGGAAGAGGGATAAGATTCCTTCTCTAGACTTCGATGGGCAGAACTAGGAGTGATAGTAAGCTACCAATAAGCAAATTTAATCTTGAAGTGATGCTTAGCAATTTGAAAAATCCAAAAATTGCAATGGGCAGGACTCCTCCCTTTCATTGGAGATCTTTGAAGAAGGATAACCAGTTCATATCCCGTGTGACACTGGACAAGTGACTTAACTTCCCTGGGTTTTGGTTTCCTGATTTGTAAAATGAAGGGATTGGATTAGATGACTACTAAGATTCTCTACTAGCCCTAAAATCTATAATCCAACTTGTGGGTTATTGTTGCGGGGGTTCTTTTCAGGTATGGGTGTGAATAGATGGCTGCTAAAGTCCTTTTCAGCTCTTAAATTCTGTGATTTAGTGGTTAGGCATATAGAAAAAAAGGCACAGTGTAATTGAAAGGGTATAGATTTGCAGTCAGATGGCTTGGCCCTGTTACTTAACCACCTGTATGACCTTGGGAAAATCATTTAACATCTGGGACACTCAATTTCCTTATCCATAAACTATGGTGTTTGGACTAGGTGATGTCTGAGGGCCCTTTCAACTCTAAATCAATCTTCCTATATGTCATCTAGGTTTCTAAAGATCTCACTGATATGAGGTGGAAGCAAAATGCAATTAACATGTGATTAGCCAAACTGAGCATTCTAGCCTTTTTCCAAAATGTTTCTCTTGGATTGTTGGAAGTCATCTTAGAAGTCATTTAGTTTAACCCATACTCCTGTGAAAAGATAGGCTATATCACACCCCACAAGTCACCATCTAGTCTTTACCTAATGACCTCCCAGTGAGGGTTGGGGGAATTTATTCCCTAGCCAGCCCTTTCCACTTTTTCCATATCCAGCTAATTCTGCCTTTGCATCTTCCACCTGTTGCTCCTAGTTCCATTCATGTTAACAACAGACCATGTGGGCCAAGGGTGTCTCCAATAATCACAAGTATTAAAAGTCTTTCCTTGTGAAATATCACTTCCTCAGGGCAAGTTAAAATCCAAATCTTCTGATTCAGCATGCTTCACCATCTTGTGCAAGAGATGGTATCCTACTGGTCTCCCTGCCCCACAGCAAGCATCCCAAGAAAAAGCCCTAGTCCTGACATCAAGTATTCGGATGTTAGCTTTCCCAAGGCAGTGGTATTGTTTGTATATCCACCCAGCTAAGAATCTGAAGGCGGGAATGTGTATTCAGGTAAGTGGAAAGGAGAAGGATCAACAAAATGTTCACCAATAATCATTGAACGATTGGGTTTCCCTTTTGTGTGCCACAGCAGGGGGAGAATTAGCCTCGCGATTTACTTTTATAGTACAGATGTGAACATACTATCTACTACCGAGATATATAAATATATTGCTGTGGTTACTGTAGCTGGAGCTTTCCTTTATAGCTCCGCCGAGATAACGATCTATTTGACCACACCCTGTCTCCTGACTACCAAGGGTCGCTGTCAAGTGATGGCTAAGCCTTCCGGTCTTCGGAAGAAGACTGGGCACCAGCTGGATAGAGATTTGCTTGCCAACATGTGTTGCTATTAACTGAGTACATACCCCACTGAGCCCACAAATATGTACATGCAAAATGGGCGGCTGTGCCCCCAAATGCCCTCAGAATGTGTAGTCAGACTATTCTTGTGTTCAGAAAGGAGAAAAACAAAAAGACTGAGCTGGGGGCAAGGATGTGTTTTTCGGAAGTGGAACTATTTGCACAGCGTTCAGTGCACAGACACAACCCGCTGCATCTCGCTGAAAATGTGTCTGGAGCAGCCTTCCAAGATGATTAATATCAGAAGCATTTTTCACTAGGGTCTGTCATCCGAGAGAACATGCAAACAAAAGAAACAGACTAAGGCCAGACAGCATCCGAGCACTGCCTGTGCACGGGAACACATGCGCCCCTTCAGCCAGCTTGCGTCAAGGCACCCAGGACTACTTGTGTGGGGAAACTCCCCCCAGGGTCTGGGCCCTTTGAAAGGCTCATCTGATGATGTCAAACTCTTGAGCCTTCTGAGGATTTCCTTCCAAAGAGAGGGAATTTGCCTCTTCAGGGAATTTTAAGTCCTGAATGAGTGGATGAGCTTACTGAGTTAAAGGTTAGATAACCAACCTCTCATCTCTGAATTGATGAGTGAAAAACTTCACGTTGCAAGTTCTCTCCCTCACTTAAATCCAATTCACTTGCATGTCATGGCATCACATCTCCGATGTCATGGCCCTCTTCCAGATTTAGGGACAAACGGCAGCGGCAGCAGCAGCAAGTTACCGATAAACAAATGAATAAAATACCTCAATTTCCATGATGTGAGGGGAAGTAGAGTTTGAGTAGGGGACCAAGGAGCTAAAACTCCACAGGATTGTCGAGTTAGAGCTGGAAAGAACCTTAAAGACCAGCCAGCCTAACCCTCTCATTTTACAGATGAGAAAAATGGGGCCCAGAGGGATTAAGGCAACAAGAAAGGGAAGCAGGATTTGAACCCAAGACCTCCAGGCCTTTTTCATTTTACTGACTTCTACCTCTCCAAGACTTAGTGGAAGTATATATGATTTGTAGAACTATTGTATTATTGAAAATATCGATCATGAATTGATCAGGGTTCAGAAAGGAAGCTACGAAGCATGGAATGTCAGAGCAGAAGTTAGGTTGTAGATAGACTATGTGAGAAAAAATCCTTTCTTTATTATAGTCGTTTCTACCTTGCTCCACCATTCCCTGCCCCCTCCTTCTTTGCTTCATGTTTTGGTGTCTGTCTCTGTGATTCAAATGCTACCACTGAGACATAAAAAGATATTTTTTTATCCCTCCCAGCAGTGCCTAGCTTAGCGTTTGGGGCATAATGTCTGATTAATCATTGTAGAATTGAAGAACAAGAACATCACAAGTCTGATTTATCTCCATTTGCACCCTAAAAGCTTCTGCCAGCAAGAGGCAGTGCAGAATAGGATGACCCAATTCTTCTATGGTACTGACCCATGGAGGGAACCTCTTTTGTGAGTTCCCTTATAAATTCCAGATGTTGATTCTGTTCTCCTCCAACCTGCCTTTCTAGCTTTGTTGACTTCTACTCACTATTAAGTATTCCATGATCCCATCCTTCCTTTTTCCAAATCCATGTGTTTGTAGATGATTGCCCTTATGCCTGGAAAGATCTACACCCATATATCTACATCTTTCCTTTCCTTCAAGGCCTAGCCAAGGTGTCACCTCTTCCATGATCCTCCACAACTATAAATGAGTTCTACTTTCTCCAAAATCCTGGGATATTTGGTCCTATTTGGACCAGTTCTATGTACTTAGGATATTATAATTTTCATAAGAATTACTTGTGTATTGATAATATTACTGATACAAGATCTTAAACTCTTTTAGGGCAGAGATTATGGGTTTTTCCTCTTTAAATCCCCAGGAATTGCATAGTATCAAACATGTAAAGCTAGAAGGGACCTTTAATATTATGTAACATAACCTCTTCATTTTACAGATGAGAAAAGTGGCCCAGAGGGGTGAATGACTTGCCCAAGATCAATAGGATACTAAGTGACAGAACCAGAATTTGAACCCAAGTATGCAGATTCCAAATCTAGCTTTCTGTTTGCTACATCACATAAATCTCATTGAGAGTCTTCTATTTTGAAAATAGGATGGTGAATAATTTTCCCTCAAAACATTTATGCTTCTGGAATTAATTCTTCTTCTGGGTTCAGGCAAGAATGACTTGGCTGGTGTTTAGTGTGCCATTCACAAAAATATATTTAGAAAAAAAAACCCACATTTGTTTGATGATACAATATGGCAGGCAGATCAAGCCCCAGGCATCCAGGGCAGGTGGAAGTCTTGCATTCTGTACCATAACTAGGCAGTAGGTTGTGCCAGTTAAATGTGCAAATGACCAGGAAAGAGGAGTTTTGACAATCAGAAAAGAAAAGCAGCATCAAGCCGCCCACTACATTTCCTCTTGAATATTATAGTCCTATTGCTTTTTCAATGTTTCCCACTATATTTAACTAAGATTCTGTTTGTACTAAAAGCTATTAGAATCCCCAGGATGACAAAGATATCTGAAAATTTCTATTTTTTCATGAATTTTAGATATTTAATTATATTCCCACATTTTGAAAAACCTGATGGTATAATGGGAAAGAAAGAATTCTATACTTGGAGTCAGGTGAGATGAATGTTCCAATCTTGTATGATACTCTGTGACTTGCCAATTAACCTCTATTTATCATCTGAAAAATGGGGTAATAACAGGGGTAATAAAGGCTATAGTAACTACTTCACATAGTTGTGAATGTCAAATGAGATAATGTATGCATACCATGCACTCTTCTATCCAGTGACACCAGCCTCCTGGCTGCTACACAAACAAGATATTCTATCTCTATGCCAGATATTTCTCTGGCTCTCCCCCATGCCTAGAAAACTCTCTCTTCAACTCCATCCACTGACTTCTTGGCTTCCTTTAAGTCTCCACTAAAATCCCATCTTTTAAAGGAAGCCTTTCTCAAAGCCCCTTAATTATTGTGCCTTCCCTCCATTAATTCTTTCCTATTTATCTTATATATAGCTTGTTTGAATATATTTGCCTCCCCTCTTTAGATTGTAAACTCCTTGAGGGAAGCATCTATGGCGGCATTCAAATAAATTAACAACCAGTTCTCCACCGAACTGAGCTGAGGCTGACGCCCCTCTCCTGCTAACAACCAGTTTGCCAAACTCAACCTAAAATTAGGTTCTCCAGAACTGGTGCAAACCAGCTGAATCCCACCACTGGAAGGGTCTCTTTTACATTTCTTTGAATCCCCAGTGTTTAGCATAGTGCCTGGAACATTGTGGGTGCTTAACAAGTGTTGAATGAATGATTAAATGCACTATATAGGGTGACCAAAAAGTCTTAGTGTAGTTAGACTATTGGGACACCCTGTATGATTGATCATGTATATTACCTGCTTCCTTGGCCATTTTACCCTCTCCATTTTGCCCCTCCCCATCTTCAAATGCATCAACAAAATATACTTAGAATTACAGAATAATAGAGTGTCAGGATTGGAAGAGACTTCATAGATTGTGTCATTTAAGGTCCTCAAATTACAGATGAAGAAACTAGGACTAGGAGAGGTGAAATGACTTACCCAACATCACATAACTAATAGGAAGATTTTAAAATTATTGGACTTTGGTCTCCTCTTCCACTTTTTACGCCTTTGAACAGTCATGTGTTAGGTTATGACAGCCTAACCATTTTCTCTTGTTCTATTAGGCCACTGTTCCAAAGTACAGGCCAAAACCATACCATTCACAGACACTCAAACAATCCCACTGTTATTCCAGATATTAAGATATGGGACAAGTTCAGGAACCCTCCAGTGATAAGGCAGTTATGTCAGACGGAGGACATTTTCCCTCAATTTCATCTGACAAAAAAGCTGTATGTCTGATTCTTAAATCAACAATAGTAACTTCCAGTGGGGATACAGAAAATCAAATAAGAGATACTTGTTCTCAGCATAAAATTATGTATTTAAGAATTAACTTATCATATTTCACAGTATACTGTAAGCTTAGAGGGGAAGAGAAGAAAGAGTCGTGGGCCACTCTAATTACTCTCATTCAGTATGCAGGATGAAATGGGGGCTTTCCAGGGTAATTAATCAAGTCAGAGTGAAAGGAAATGTTCTTTGGACACTTGATTTGGTGAAGTATATGGGGAACTCGCTACTGCCCTGAGCAGGGTCATCTCATCAGTCTCACAGAAAAGTTCTCACTTAGGAATTAATGGAATCACAAGGTCAGTTATCCAAAATAAAAGACTTAAGGAAAACTGCAGGATTTATCTGGCTTTGTATTCCCCAAGTTTTGGCCTGGATTCTTATGGGTAACAAGACACTTGCTAGTTTGTCCAGTGTGTTGTGCATAAATTGTCTAAGTCTGGTGTTTTTCACAGACTAATATGTTTCTCTTCCCAGACACAAGATTCTACCACTTAGGCTCCATCCATATCGCCACCAGTTTCAAAGGAACTGGTGTAATGCAGTCCTCACTATCTGAGCTCATATCTATTACAAAAATCAGGCTGCATGTTTTTCCAGGTGCTACCATCTTGGAAACAAGGCACAAGGGGACCAAAAAATGTGCTTCAGAACTAAATGTGAAAACCTCCAATTAGTTTTTTTTTTAATTCCAGTTATTGCAAGCTGCTTTGGCTAAAACGTCAGTGTGCTTTAAGTGCCTTCCAACCCTGTATATTCGCTGCTCCAGCATTAGTGCCCATGTGTCATTTTGAAAATATTCAAAAAAAGCTCATCAAATTAAATTTCTAGTTGGCATTGTCATCTCCCCTCCTCTTTCTTTTTTTTCCTCATTTGAGTGTTAAATTAGGCAATGGCTGCTGATGGTCAGTGAAATGAATCCAGCAAAAAAAAAAAATGGCGAATATTCCAACTGTCCCTGTGCTTCTGAAACTTGACCAGGAAAAACAACCCAGAATGAAACACCACTTGGTGACTGATTCCAGGTCTATCTGCCCTCTTTGGTATGCATTGCATCTCTCACCAATTCCACTCCTTCACCCCTATCCCCCTACCCTAAACAAGGGGGAGAAAAAAAGAATAACTCTCCTACTGCTGCTGCTGAACATCGTGTTATTCCGATTTTTTTAAACCATTTTTGCCGAGTTAGTCATATGTCTGAAAATGCATACAGTATCCACTTGAGCAAGAGTGTGACTCAAACATCTCCCTACATATTTGCAAAAGAACTTTGGCATCCACTGTCTCTGAGGAGGCTGGTGGGATTGAGGCAAGACCAAATAGTGACAAGATGCCTCCATGACCATGGAGGCCACTCCTTAGGGTCAAGGCTGAGCAGATCTGGAGGGAGGGGTGGACCATGAAATACGAGATAAAGTGAAAGCACACTGAAATTTTGGCTCTTTTAGCTGATGGAAAAATAAAGTAAAACTAACGGAGTCAAATCAGGGACACTGCCAAGGCTTGCCTCCTCTTCTTTCACAGAAACTATTGGATCTGCCCCTATCTCTTCAATCCCCACAGCCAAATCCATAGTCTGCGAGTCTATAGTCATCCTGTCTCTAGAATATTGAAACCTTGTTCTCAGTCACCCCCCTTGATTTAGGATGGCATCTCTGTTCCAAATACTGCCATTCTTCTCCCAATGCTTATTTCTGTGCCCCTCCTATCATGTGGCACATACCTGTGTCATGGCATGCTCTTCATTTTTCTCCTAAATTTAGCTGCCCAGAAGTCATCATGAAGTTTCTTGAACTCTGTTTATCTGTCTTTGTCTCTCTGTTTCTGTCTGTCTGTCTGTCTTTCTGTCTCTCTTTTTGGAGGAGGGAAGGTAAGGCAATTGGGGTTAAGTAACTTGCCCAAGAGGTCACACAGCTGGTAAGCGTCAAGTATTTGAGGTCACATTTGAACTGAGGTTCTCCTGACTCCAGGGCCGGTGCTCTACTCACTTCACCACCTAGCTGCCTCTCTCTCTCTCTTTCTCTCTCTCTCCCTCTCCCTCTCCCTTTACCCCCCTCCCTACTTCTCCTCCTCCTTCATTATCTTCTTCTTCCTCCTCCTCTTCCTCTTCTTCCCTGTCTCTCCCTCCTTCCCCTTTTCTTCTTTCTTTTCATTCACATTTTCATTTCTCTCACATTTCTACCCATTTGTATAATCATAGGATCTTTGGCCTAGAACTTAGAAGGAACTTCAGAGGCCATTAAGTCCAATCCCCTCATTTTACAGATGAGAAAACTGAGGTCTAGAGGTATTTCATTTTAGTTGGACAGAGACATTTAATCCTAGTCACATTAACCACTCACTTCAGATCATCCATCACCAGATGAGAGAGAAGGTCATAGGATGGTGCTTGACTCCCAGAATGGTTATAAACCGCAGATTAACCCTACCCTAGAGAGAATGTGGCAGAAAGGATAAGGCGCAGGATCTGGACTCTGAAGACCTGGATTCAAGTCTCACCTCTGGCACTTAACTGCCTGTGTGACCTTGAGCAAGTCACTTAACCATTCCTGACCCCGGCTTCTTTATACATACAATGAGGGGGAAGGACTAGCTGATCTCTTATTCACTTGCAGCTTTGACTCTATGATCTTAAAATTCAATTTACTGGGAGGTTCCCTGAAGTTACCACTACTGAGTTGTTTCCTCAAAAGACCACATTACACAGGGTGTCCCTAAAGTCTGGACCCACAGGAAAATTGATGGCAATGTGGAGTTATTGCATCAAGTTCATGTGAATCTTTGCAAAGCACATCAACTTTTGCATCACAAATGAGGGAAATCATACTGAAGATGTTATTTGTTAATATTCCAATTAAATAAAATGTTGAAAATTTCATTCATTTCATTTCTTGAAAATATGCATTTTTGCCTATGTGTCCAGACTTTAGGCACATCCTGTACATCAACTGATACACTGCAGTAATCAAAAGATTATTTTTTAATCATTTCTCCCCAATACATCCATTTAACTTTTCCCTTCCTTTTTGTCTATGTTGACTTCCAATGTAGACACTATTTCAATATTGAGCTATCTGGAACAGAACAGAGTTTGCAGCTTAGAAACACTCCATATTAGATTTAAATTTCTCTTTGGAGCATAGATTTAGCACTGGAATGTCACAGTTTATCTTTATAGCCCTTTATAACCCTTCCCTTAGCACAGAGCCTTGCATACTCATAATGCTTAATGAATATTTGTTGTGAATGAATCTGTACCACCAGGCCCCTTCCTGAGAGGTCTAGGAAAGAACAAGTACCCCAGGAGCATGGGCCCTGGGGTGGATGGTCCAAACAGTGAAAAAAACTAGGGTGAAGAATTGGGGATCAAAGGATAGATCCGAGGTGAAAGAAGAGTTTGAAGCAATGGCTCGGTGCTCGTTGCTAACCCGGTAGTCCTCCTCTCCATGTGCCTTGGTGGGTGAAGTTATGATAACCAAACAGTTTACAATCTTTAGGGAAACCCCCTCGGTCTTGCCCAGGACACAATTAGATGCGTTCAGGTGTCAATAAGAAGGAAGATGGCTAGAATTTGGGGACTAGAACTGTGGATACCTGAAATGAATATCAATAGTTGGTGCTACATTGGGAGAGGCCAACAGTGCATTCGCTTCAAGTTCTTACATTTGTAAGGAAGATCTACAGAGAGGCCTACTGGTGGTGAGGGTTGTCATTGTGTGTGGCTCAAAGAGAGGCAGAATAGACATGTCTAACCTCTTCATCCCCTACCCTTCTCTGAGGGAGACTTTCATTCCTACTAGGAAAGGAATCAGAAAGCTGGGGCCAGAGGCCTCTCTGCTCTCCTCAGAGAGATAAGGGGTGCTGGGTAGAATTATATCTGTCTTTTCCCTTCAATATTATTAGTCCAGGGCATATGATCGGGTACAATTGAATTTTTGATTGCTATGTCATTATTATTATTATTGAGGGAAAGAGGGGCCTTGCACTCTACATCCAAAGCTTGACCACTTTCCTACCAAATACCAGTTCCACAACAAATGCACATAGCAAATAGCAAAGAAAATCCATTTATCCAAATTATTAGCCAAGCAGAGATCAGAAAAGGCACACGTAGCAGAATACATTTTAGATAATACATCATGAAGGAGTATCTTATTGGGAGAGAGGTAACTCACTTCAACCAAGAGAGAGGGTTTTGGATCTTACCCAAGGGGAAACTCCCCGAATCTTTAGTGTAGCAAACTGGGAATAGGGACATGATGGAGACTGCCAGCTCCTCTCATGTTTCCCCAGAGTCCGTTCTTTCCATGACCTGAAATGGGGTTGGTCTCTTCCATCTTCTCTCTCAAAGCTGGAAACCAGAAGTGTCCAAAGTGACTTAACCACTTGAAGAGTGCTAGTTGAGTCGCAAAGGAAACTGGCTGAGAAATGAAGATCTCTCAGCTCTGGACAACTCTGTCCCATTCCCTACACGGAACTGGGTCATGTCCACCAATCAGGAGAAAAAGTCTTATGCCAACGGGCTCTGGGACAGAAGTTACATTGCATCAATAAAAGTCTATCTGGTGCAGAAGTTTTTGAGTGGAAAAAGCCAGAGCAAAAGCCCCACCCATATCTAGCTATGAGTGACAAGAAACTGACCTTCAGGTTTCTGTCCTGCCTGTAGGTTGAGGGGTTGATTCTGGAAATTGGAAGTCACCAGCTAAGAATGCACACATTCGGGGCACAGATATTAATGTACTGTGATTTATTTTTTACCATTCCAGTTAAAGTCTTTAATAATATGCTTCTGAATAACCTTCAGTGAAACACTAAGGGATAAATGAGAGGAGCCAGTGGTCTTATCAGAGACTATCATGGCATACTAAACATCAGAAGTCTTCCAAAACATCCCTTTTCTCCCCTTTCTATCTTACTCATTCATAGATTTATTAGATTGAAGATATAGAAATGGGACCTCAGAGGCTGTCTGGCCCAACCCCTTCAGTTTACAGAAAGAAACTAAAGTTCAGGGAGGTCCCACTCCAAAGACACAAGCTTTGATTGGATGATGCAGTCACAATCCCTAAACTAGTATAAGAACATACCACCATCTTTGAAGGAATGAAGCTAAGGAGTCTGTGACATCCAGTTACTTGGAGAACCTGAGGTAGACGCAAGGAGCTTGGTAGTTACCCCAGAGTGCCTTCTAGTGCTGGGAAGTACATATTATAAATGAATTAATGAATATGGTGTTATCCACACCAAAGAACAGCACACAAACCTGACACTATGTCTAACTGATACTATAAATACAAGGGTTGTTTCTTTGTCACATTGCAAGCCTATTTCTAACATGGCTAATCCCAGGAATATTTTTCATGTATTGTATTTCCTTTCTACTTAATTCTATGCAATTGGGGTTATTTTCCTCTGCAGTATATTATTTTACATTTCCCAAATTGAATCTCATTTGGTATTTCCATCATGAACTTCTGACCTCTTCCGTTATATTCCTTTGAGGCAGTGGTGTGCTGGGGCCAGCTCAAATTGACTCAGGAGAGCTGATTGTTAAATTTTGAGTGTGAGAATTTTTACACCTTAGAAATCAGTGGATGCTACAATTTGATTTTTGTCTTGTTGATTGTCTAGACTCAATAAAATTATAGAGAAAAATAATGTTAATGCAAATTAAACTTAAAAGTATATTTTGCTTGCATTTTTCCCCAGAGAGCCATTGTTAAACATTTCCAGCATACCTCTGTGTCAGTGTTTCAATTCATTTTATATTACTGAGATGCTAGGCACTTCAAATGAGCATGCCCAATAAAAACTTGTGAGGTGTTACCTTTCCAAATACAACATTAACCTACATCTAATCCATTTCCTTAATTTCTTTTCCTGGGCTTATTTTCTAATTTCATTAAAGAAGTGTGGTATAAAAGCTACAGAACTGGCCTTCAAGCTAGGAAGACCTGGGTTCAAGTTCTGTCTCTGACGCATACTATGTGACCAAGCAAATTCCTTAACCTGTCAGGCATGATTGTATTATTACATGGATGGTTGGGTCCATAGCATTGGCCCATAGAATGGTCAGTGGTGTGGTAATCCGAGGGCCTGGGTTCAAGTTCCTACTCTGATGCTTACTACTTATGGGACTTCTGACCAATTGCTTATCCTTTCTTGCTCTCAGTCTTTTCATCTGTAAAATGAGGAAGGGAGATGGTTGGACTAGATAATCTTCAAGGTCCTCTCTAGCTCTAAATCTATGAACTGGCATTTTATTCACATTACTTAGTTCATTCTGGGAGAGTGAATATTGTCCTACATGAGAACAGAAATTTAAACCATAGCCTCCCCACTATATTGCTTACCTGATTAAGGTGACCTTGGTGATATCGCCTGATATCTCTGAATCTTCTCCAACCTTCCTCTCTTTGTCACTTTTAGCATCTCCTCCCACCCCCACCATATCCTTGCCTCAGCCACATAAGAGTAAGAATTCCTCCCTCCCTGCTTCATGTGGATGGATTAATGAGGTTATGTCTCCAAAGAACTTTGAGTTTCTTGGAAGAAAGGCATCAACATGCGGAGCAGTAGTTGTAATTGCCATTACTTCACTGAGTAGGGTTTCACAGCTGCCCCGACAGAAAAGGGGCCAACAAAGCCGAATGCCAGTTTCCCCTACCAAAGGAGCAGCTGGAATGGATTATAAATGAGACCTATGTGCCTAATTCTCTTTTTCCTCAAAGCCTATCGACCTTTCTCAATGTACATATTTCCCTCTGACAGCCAAGGGAGGTCCCTGAGCCAGACAGGTGTGGACAAGGGACACCATTTGAGCCCTGTGTGGGTAAGTCTGCCTGGCAGGGATGACAAAAAAAATTAAAAAATAAAACCTTCATTCTGTAAGAGGATCAGACAATTACCAAAACTCAATGAAGGGTCTGGGCTCTACCACTGCAGTGCTAGGGTATGTAAAACATTCTCCAAGTCTCTCCTGCCTATGGGAAGGAGGAAAAGGATGTTGAGAGGGAAAGGAAAAGGCTCAGTCCAATATACACTGGCATACTACAATAATCTATTACCTTTACATGTGTGTGCAGATAGAGAGACAATGGACAGGTAGATAGGTTGATAGATATGTAATAAGTAGGGAGGTAGATGGATGGGCAGATAGATAGATAGATAGATAGATAGATTAAAAATGGACTCCCATGACTGAATTCATGGGAAATAAGTTAATTTCTTAATGTCTGATTCTTCCCCTTGTAATGGAGAATGTGCTTTTTCCTTAATCATTGAATTCTTACTACGACTTGCTACTAAGGACACAGAAACACAAAGCATGGTTCACTAATGAGAGACATATCAAATCCCTTTGACAATAAAAATATATAGAAAGAAACAAGGCAAAAACAAAACTTTAATAATAATTATTATAGCACACATTTTTGCAAACTTCAGTCCATTTTTATACATGCCATCTAGTCATTTGCAATGTCTTAAATGCTCCACCTGTGATTAACCTATTATCCTGACTGTCAACTAAGTTAAGAAGTTAAGGTATAAAAAGTACAGTACAAATGGCACTTAAGAATGTTGGAATACTAAATAAGGGAGTGACAAGTGTCCAGGAGTTTAGTTAAGAAAATCTTTGCTATCACATTTTTTTTAATCTGCACTCACTGACAAGGGAATATATATTTTCATAAGAAGAACACCCATAAACAGATCAAGCTGTAGCTCCACTTTCCAAGATGTCTTCCCTGACTAATATATTCAGTTCTATTTCATTAAATTCAACCATTAAGTAGCCATTCACTTGTACATACGCACAGTTTGTATGTTTCTATTCAAAGCTTGTTTCTAAAGTCCCATTAAAATCAGAAGCCCAAGACTAGGCAAACCTAACTTCCAATGCTCATTAACTATGTGATCATAACTAAAGCTTTCTGAGCTTCTGTCTCCTCATCTTTAGAATGAAGATAATAACTATATTACCTACCTCACAGGGTAGTTCTGAGGAAGGCACTTTTGTACACCACAAAGCACTTTAAAGTATGATCCTATGATTCACATTATAAATGTTAAATTTTTTGTCATCAATTTCTTTGCTTTACACATGAGGAAATTGAGGCATAAGAGAATTTAAATGATTTGGTTATCTTATCTCCTCCCTATTGAAAAGCTTTTTGAGAACAGAGACCTTGTTTTGTGTTTTTTTTTTTGTTTTTTTATTTTTGTTTCACAGATTTTGAACTGGAAGAGATCTTAGAAGTCATCTAGTTTAACCTAGTTAACAATCATCTAGTCCAAAAACTCGACGGCGACTACTAGTTTGGAAAAAATCAGCTTACATCCCAATCCCAAAGAAGGGCAATGCCAAAGAATATTCAAATTGTTCAATAAGTGTGCTCATTATACAAACTGGCAAGGTTATGCTTAAGATTCTGCAAGATAGATTTCAGCAATATGTGAATGGAAAATTACCATAAGAGCAGGCTGGGTTTTGAAGAGGCAAAGGAACTAGAGACCAAATTGCCAACATTTACTAGATTGTGGAGAAAGCAAGGGAGTTCCAGAAAAAGAAAAAAAAAGAATATCTTCTTCTGCTTCATTGATTACGCTAAAGTCTTTGACTATGTGGATCACAACAAAATGTGGCAAGTCTTCAAAGAAATGGGAATACCAGATCATCTTACTTGTCTCCTGAGGAACCTATCTGAAACAACATTAAGCAACTGTAAGAAGCAATAGTTAGAACCAAACACGGAACAACTTATTGGTTTAAGATTAGAGAAGGAATATGACAAGGTTGTATAGTGTCACCCTATTTTTTAAACTTATTTGCAGAGTACATCACGTGAAATGCCAGGCTGGATAAATCAAAAGTCAGAATTAAGGTTGCTGGGAAAAATATCAACTATCTCAGATATGCAGACAATACTATTCTGATGGCAGAAAATGAAGAAGAATTAAGAAGCTTCTTGATGAGGGTGAAAGAGGAGAGTATAAAAGCTGACTTGAAGCATAACATCAAAAAAAAAACCTAGTATCTTGGCAACTGGTCCCATCACTTCCTGGCAAATAGAGGGAGAAGAAATTAAAGCGGTGTCAGATTTTATATCATTGGGTTGAGAGTTCATTGCAGAGAGCAACTGCAGCCATGAAATTAAAAGATGTTTTCTCCTTGGAAGGAAACTAATCTGGACAACATGCTAAAAAGCAGAGATGTCACCTTGCCAACAAAGGTCCATATAGTCAAAGCTCTGGTTTTTCCAGTAGCAACGTATGGCTATGAGAGTGGAACTATAAGGAAAGCTAAGCATCACGGAATTGATGCTTTCAAATTGTGGTGCTGGAGAAGACTTTTGAGAGTCCCCTTGGGCAACAAGGAGATCAAATCAGTTAATACTTAAAGAAATTACCTACCTTCCAATTACCACTGGAAGGTCAAACACTGAAGCTGAAGCCTAAATACTTTGACCACATAATGAGAAAATGGGACTCATTGGAAAAGCCCTCGATGTTGGGAAAGATTGAAAGTAAAAGAAAAAAAGGATGGCAGAAGATGACATGAATCAACAGTGTCATGGAAAGAACAAATATGAGCTTGGACAGACTTCGTGAGATAGTGGTCCATGGGGTCACAAAAAGTCAGACATGACTAAATGACTGAACAATAACAAACAGCAACAATCCAGCCTTCTTATTTGACGGATGAGGAAATGAAGATCACAAAAAATAAAGTCACACGCCTGAAGTCAGAAAATCTAAGACTTGAACATGGGTCCTCTGACACCACATCCATCCATTGTACCATGTTTCATGAAGGTGCCTAGTCCAATGCAAGGCTTACATAGATGCATAATAAAAATTCTGTTGGACTCATGAAAGGTACTCATTGGTCCCATTGTCCATATATCTTTTTTTTGAGGGGGGAAGGCAAGGGGATTAGGGTTAAGTGACTTGCCTAAGGTCACACAGCTAGTACGTGTGTCAAGTGTCTGAGGCCAGAGTTGAACTCAGGTCCTCCTGACTCCAGGGCCGGTGCTCTGCTCACTGTGCCACCTAGCTGCCCCTATTGTCCGTATATCTTAACCATTCCTGGCATCTTCTCGGTGTACCTGACATCAGACACACCATTTCTAACTTTTGATATTTCACCTCCTTGCTGAAGCTTCCTCAACTGGGAGTGAGAATCTTTCCCTGCTCATTTACTCTGCATAGTAAAATATACTGATAGTGATCACCCACATATTCACCAAAGAGTGACTTTCTCTTGAACAATGACCATTAAGCGATGCAAACTTCTTCATATGATAGAGTCTGCTTAATATAGCATGAAAAAGTCTATTTTTGGACTTGTGATTTTATATAGATGATCTCCTGGGTCAGTGTCAAAGTATCCTCAAAGTGACTTATATGGCTTCCTGGTTACTTTTGCAAATCAGTGACAATGCTGTACTAATGCTGGTTAAAAGCAGAGATGGTTTACTTATCTTCTAAGTTAGATGCATCTGTGTAGCTTCTCATGATATTTTGCATTGATCTCATTAGGTTAGTTAGGTCAATAAGGCCCAGGACTACCTTTTTTCAACTTGCTTTGTATGGTTATATATAGGTGATGTACATAATAGATAAGGGAAAGAGTGAGTAGTCATATAGTACGTTTGTGATTTATAAGAAATAGCCATTAAAAGAGCATCTGCCTGGAAAGACTTAAAGACAGCAGAATGATAGTTTGAATAACAACCAAAATAAAATGATGGTGAAGAAGGATAAGGTGGCTCTCTTAGGGTGAAATATACACACGTCTTTCCATTTCCAGCCAAACTGTCATTCCCTTGCACTCCCTGGGTATTTCTTCCACGTGTGGCATTTCCTTTGAAGCAAATTAAGCACAGAAGAGGACAGGAATCTGGCAGGTTGCCTGTTTGTTATTCAACCACAAAAAATATAGAGAAATATAGGGCTCTGATTTGGCATTTGGTTGGACCAGATCCACTATAAACTTAGGTCATTTCAGAGAGAATCCTTCTGGTTTTATTCTACTCCTTTCCAGAAAACAAATTTTAAAAAAAACCCTCTAAAGCATGTTAGACTTGGTGGAGGACATGTGAAAAGGCTCTTTGGATAATAACAAGTTTGCATCCTTCTGGATTTCTATTGAAAAGAATGGTAGCTTGACTCTGCATGTTTATTACAATGGTTTTCTCTTTTTCCCCCATATTTCCATGATGAGAAGATAAGAGGAAGAGAAAACAAATACTTAATTAAAATTTAAAAATTAGGAAAAATAATTAAATTGAGAAAAAAATTAAGAGAAGATCATAGTTGGTTCTTTGAGAATTTGGGTGGAGATAGTAAGAGGAGTCAAAGGGACAGAATACAGGAAAAAGGGTCAAAAGATCTGATTTCTAGTCCCTTCTCTGTGATCTCTGCAAGTCACGGAATTTCCAAATTTCAAAGTTTGAAGGAAAGGAGGCATATAATCTGTCCCTTCCTGGGTCAAGAATGTTATCTCTTACATTCCCAAACAAGTAGTCACCCTGCCTCTGTGTGAAGACTTAAGGCTGCCTGTTTGATAGCTCCAATTCTTAGGAGGCAAAATTGAGTCAAAATAAGCTTTTTTTTTTTTTTTGCAATTTCTACTCTTTATTCCTGGTCCAGCTCTCAAGCAGAACAAGATGAATTCATTTTTCACATGGCAGACCTTCAAATACCTGAAGACGGCTACCATTTTCTATTGATTCTCTTCTCTCAGCTAAACATTCCTGTTTCTTCAATAGATCCATAGATGACATTTTCTCCTGACTTTACATTGCCCCAGTTGATCTCCTTTGGATGCATTCTAGCTTGTCAATGTCCTTCCTCCAACAGAGTACTCAGAATAGAACATAGCACTATACTTGGGGTCTGGTTTGGACCATCCCATTGCTATGGATGTTATGCCTCCCTTAAAGCAGACTAGCTTATTTGGCTACTCTGTTGCATGGGTGACTATTAACTGTAATTGAGTCAAATAACCTGGACTTCTCTGTGCTTCAGTTTCTCTATCTGTCAAATGGGAATAAAAATTCTCAGAGTTGTTATTGGAATCAAATAGGATGACAGATAGGAAAATTAGAAAAGTTTGGAAAAAGTAAAAGAATTCATTCACGTAAATGGAAAATAATTCCTATAAATTAGCAGATCTATGTCATTCCAGAGGTCCATGGGATCGTCTTCTCCAACAACTGCCTGAATAGGAACCCAAAACATCCCAAATGAATAGTAGACCAGCCCCTGCATGGAGACCTCCAGCGATACAGACTCTGCTACCTCTCTGATGCAACCTATTCCATTTTGGAACAACTTTGTTTTTAAGAAGTTTTCTCTTTAGAATTCCAGAAATGGAAGAGATTCTTAGAGGTCATCTCTCCAAATGATTTTACAGATGAGGTAAATGAGACCTCATGGGAGCAGACGATTCCCCCAAAAGTGCATAGTGAGTTCGTGGTAGACTTGGAACTGGAATCCGGGACCTTTCATTGTTGGTCCAGTATTCTTTCCACTATGTGATATGCTGTCTTTCATGGATGCAGGGGACTTTCTTTTTTCATGTTTGGACAGATCTACATATTTCCTATCTACAGAAATCAGCATGTTCCAGACATTTTTATATCTAGATATTGAGGCAGCTAGGTAACAGAGTAGATAGAGCACCAGATCTGGAATCAGAAAGATCTGAGCTCAAATCCAGCCTTAGAAACTCAGCTACACCATCCTAGCTAAGTCCCTTAATCTCTGTTTCCTCACCTATAAAATGGATGTCATAATACTTGCCTCACAGTGTTGCTATGAGGATCAAATGAAATTATATTTGTAAAGGGCTCAGCATAGTACCTGACACATAGTAGGTACCACACAAATGCTTATTCCCTTCCCTATTATTGTTTTGTAAAAATGGTAAAGATTGAAATCAAAGTCTCTGACTGAATCTAATGAATATGAGTCCTAGCCTCACATTTACACAGACCATATGCTTATATTAGAAGCAGCATGGTGCAGTGGAAAGAGGCCTATCATCTGGAGTCACAGGACCTGGGTTCAAATTCTGATTCTGCCATTTATTGCCTGTGTGACCTCCGTTGAGTCACTTCATTTCTCTAGGCCACAATTCCTTCAAATGTAAAATGAAGGAAATGTTTCTTCTAGTTCTAAATCTATGAGCCTATGAGATAGAACTTTGTAGTCCCCATCACACCTTCTGGTACAACAGGGAGAGAATTAAACAATGTCAGCATTGACAAGGATGAAACTTGGAAATGAATGCAGCTGATGCTACAGAATAAGAAGAATGGACACACATGGTTGACACTGAAACGACTTCAGCCTGCTGTTGCCGTCTGAAATGGAGAATAACGTCAGTGTAGAAAAATAAGATGCTGAAAATACAGTTGAAAACAGAGTGACAGCCTAACCCTACGTGATATTCAGACTGTTTTAAGATGAATGGTAGAGACCATGGAATTATGTTCAGTGTAGTTTTTTGGTTGAAATGGTGACACTTTATGCAGACGGTCTTTTACCAGATTCTCGGCTCCTGGACTTTTAAATACAAGTATAAACCAAAGTTTTGTCTGTGAAAGACATCTGCTATGCAACCAGACAACTGTTTGACTCAGAAATTTCTACAGAAATTTTTTTAACATACATTAACATATAGTATAAATTTGAAAAACATTGACAAGGGTGACAGCAGAGGGTAGCACTGACAGGATGGATGTATAAAAGTGGTTCATTTTCCTGGCATAGTGCAAAGAGCACTGGATTTGAAGTCAGAGGACCTGGGTTCAAATTCTGGCTCTGCAACTTACTACCTATGTGACCTTGAGCAAGTCACATCTCCTTTCTGGGCTTTGATTTCCTTTTCTGTAAAATTAGGTTGGCTTCTGAGGTCCTTCTAGGAACTAAACCTATGCTCCTCCCATGATCCTAGCTCCCTTTTCCATGTCATGCTTGCTGCTTTTCTCTGTTCTGAGCAAAGTTTATGTTTCATTATAGTTTAGCTTTATTTAAATTAATTATATATATATAATATATGTGAATATAATTAATAAATTAATTATTATTAATTATACAAATAATTGAGGTAAAAATAAAGCCTTAGCTTTAATTGTTCTTTGGAGATCAGTTAAAAATACAGGGACTACTTAGTTTATATCATATGAGCAAGTCATGGACTTCCCCTGCTCTAGTCTCAAGGTCATAGGGCTCATCACCCAAGGAAGAGTCTCCTTCCAGCAGAGTATTTCTTTCAGTTTTAACAGTCTTGCCTTCTGCAAATGGGGTCAGAAGAAGCCCCATCTCCCATTGGATAAAGCATGTGTATGCTGCTCTGGATTGAAAAATGGACAAACATTGCCTTTTTTAGGTTCATAGAGAACACGCTTGCCTTTCCAGGGGCTTCCTTCTTTCTATAGCTGTTCTAGTTTCCCTATCAGTCCCTTCTTTCTTTGTTCCCACTCCTGCCACTCTCTGTCTGATCAGTCAAGAAGTTCCACTTTTTCTCAGTTCCAGTTATCCTCCCTGGGCTGGATTTGCTCGGACACATTCCCAAGCCATATCTCTCTACAGTAGGCTCTTGTACTCCCCTCTTTTCCTCTTCTCGGGAGCTCCTCCTGCATCAATGGAGGGAGCTGTCTCTCTTGGGTTTTTCTTTGAACGTTTCCCTTCCAGTGTTTCAGGGAAGGGCAAGGCCTGGGTTTGCTCCTCCACTTTTCCTCTGTGACTAATTTTATGGTGTGATTCCAGAGGAACTTGGAAGATTCCCAACAAAAAATATCATGCCAAGACACCTGTCACTGTGCCTGAAATTCTCCCATTAGTCATTCATTCCTTTATGTATAAAAAGCTTTTTACTTTTCAAGTTCCCTAATAAATTCAAAACCCCTGGAAAGGACACCACCTTAAACCCAATCAGTCACAAGCAGAAACCCCTTCCTGAGGCTCACTTGAGATTTCAGACTAGTGGTCATCTACTACAACCTCCTCATTTAATAGATGGGGGTACAGAGACCCAGAAAAATTAAGTGACTCCCCAAAGGTCACACAGGTCGTATGGAGCTGAGGTAGAATTGGAATGTGGACAGGGCTTTGGACACAGGTCTTCTAACTTTAGACATTGTGTTCTTTCCTCTATGCTGCATTGCCACAGTGCGGTAACCTAATGGCAAAGTTCAAAGGACTCCAAGCAGTCCTGTTCATGAAAGCTGGAGAAGAGGAGGGAACCACACAAAAACACTAGCTACTTTGTGGTTTTGCCTGGACCAGTTCTGATCATTAGTATCCTCATCAGAGGGTGGCAGGGGAGGTCATGATGCAAACAACCATTTCAGCTACTTGACAGGGGAAGAAGGAAGGGAAATACGCTTTTATAAACTCCTCATGTGCCACACATAGTGCTAAATTGTGACGAATATTGTCTCATTTGATCCTTGCAACAACCCTTAGGTGCTATTATTTTCCCCACTTTGCAATGAGGCAAACAGATGTGAAGTGATTTACCCAGGATTACACAACTATTAAGTATCTAAGACTGAATTTGAACTCAAGTCTTCCTGACTGCAAGGCCAGTATGGGTGATCTCTTGTTAAAGTTTAGCTAAAGGAATGGCTACTTAAAATGGTTCTTGAATTTTCTACGAATTTCCTTCATTGCGTCTTTGTTGACATTCTTATGGCACCTCATAGTCTACAAAGTCTTTAAATTTTAATGATGCTGGATTTAGACCTGGAAGACATCTTAGAGGTCACCTAAAGTCCAGCCCCCTCATTTCATAGATGAGGAAACCAAGGCCCAGAGATGTTAAATGATTTGCTCAAGCTTTCAAAGCCACAGGACTGAAATCAAACCAAGGTCCTATGACTCAAATTTGGTGTATCCCACTGTATCGTATTGGAAGGCAGTGTTGTACTGAGGCAAAGAGGTGGACTTTAAGGTCATGAGACCCGAGTTCAAATCCTGATTGTGCTACTTACTACTTGTAAGACCTTGGTCAAATCATTTAACCTCTTTGGGACTTTGTTTCCTCATTTGTTAAAAAAAAAGGTGGGGGACTGAGCTAGATGGACTTTAAGATAGATAAGAACTAGAACTCTATGGTCATAAGTTTATTGGTTTGGTTTTTTTTTTTTTTTCTGGAGGGAGGGGGTTTTGGCCTAGACTAGTGAGGAAATTCCCTCTACCAATGTAGATAGTTAACTTTTATAGCAAATTCTGTAATTTAAAATCTTAGAGAGTTACATGGGACATTGGGAGTTTAAGTGACTTGCCCAGGGTCATAATCAATCAATCAACAAGCATTTACTGAGTGCCTATTATGTTCCAAGCACTGCTTTAAGTACGAGACTACAAAGACAAAAGTGAAAAAATTCTTGCCCTCAGGGGGCTTACTTTCTAGTTTTCTAACATGTGAATGCAGAAATTGATACAAAGAGCTAGCATGTATCTGAGGAGAAATCTGTATTCAGGTCTTCTATGAATCCAAGTTCTGCTCTCTCTTCACTATGGTACGCTGTCTCTTTGTGCACATACATCATCATAATTAATTCTCATATAGCCTTTTAGGGTAGGTCGTGAAAGCATTAGTGTCTCCATTTTATGTGTGATCATCGAAAACATTTTTTGTTTTCATTGGTGGAGCCTAGCAGAAATTAATCTGTTAGAAAAATTGGAGAGGGGGAGGGATGCTGCTATCCCCAAAGGGTCCAAAAGCCTCAGGATGGCTTCAAGCTTGGCTGTGAGGGTTAGAAGCTTACATTATGGGACCTATCACTGCTACATGTAAAGAGGAATGGATTTGGAGTCAGAAAATCTGGGTTCCTATCCCAATGCTGATACTTATGATCTGTGTAACCTGAGACAAGTCACTAAATTTCAGATTCCTCATCTGTAAAACGCATGAGTTGTGCTACATGACCTCTTTAAGATCCCTCCCCACTTTAAATCCATGATCCAACTCCTCATATTACAGATGAAGAACAGAAGCTGAGAGAGACTAAGTGCCTGAGGGAAGATTTGAACCCACATTTTCTTGACCCCAAGTCTAGCTCCATATCCCCTTGTCTTGCCTCTAGAGGAGGCCATGCTGTCTCCTCTGCTCTGAGAGTAAGTCACCAAAGGACTCCAACTAAACAAAGGCCACCATTGACCACCTTGAACTCCTCTGACCTGTCTTCACAGTCCCAGCTGAGGGTATGGCTCACTTTCTTCCTCTCCCTTTCAAGAGTGATTGAGATCTACATTAAATCCATCTTAGGCAAATTGGAACCTAGGGCAGCTAGAGCAGTCACCAGTTTGTGGTGCCATCCCTTTCAATACAGCAGCTCTGCCCCACTCATATCCAATTCACTTGTAAGTCAAGACAACACCTTGAAATGTCGTTGGTTCTCTTCACGAATGAAGGCTGAACAACAACAGAAACATAGATTTAGAGTAAAAAGTCATGTAGTCTAACCATCTGCTTTTATTCCTGTAGTTCCTTTTTAGTAACTACATTTTCTTTACTTGCTCTTCATTTGAGCCTCTCTCCATCTGTTCTTCTCTTTCTTTTGGCCTTTCTCATACACATCTAACCTCTCCCCCCACCTCCCTGTTTCTGCTTTCCAGTCTCCTCTTATCCGTTTTCTCTGAAAGGGGCCAGGGTGGGGGATGGGAGGGATGCGCACAGATGGGTAAACCCCATAACTCTATCAGAATGGTGCCTTTGTGAGTTTTTTGGACGTTAAGAATGAGAAGTGAAGCCTAACGTATCTAAATCCTCAAGTACTCAGGAGGCACCTCTCTGACAGAGTTATAGGTGCCCTGAACTAACCTTACAAAGACATGATTAATCGAGCACATATTTCGACATCGTGGCCAAGGGAGAAGAAAAAAAAATGCAAAGGAAAGACAAAAGCTCTTTAGAGGACCCCGTATTTAACTGATGAATATGTTAGTGAATTAAACAACCCTCGAAAACTTTAGCAAGTGGAACATTCCTAACATGGAACGTAAACTTGAGTAACCTAATATAATAACAACCATAAGGAAAAAACAAGTCATGTTCACTAGAGACCATCTATAGTCATAGAAAGAAGATGTGGACTTTTGAGTAAATAACTCATTGGAATGGTTGAAAGTGTTGTTTTGACTAATAATGGGGGCTCAGCTCAAAAAAACACTAAACGTCCTCACTTTTCACACACAGAATAATCCCACACCAGTGGAATTTCTGAGTGGTTAGTAAGTGACAAAACATTGGAAAAGAGAAAAGAAGATAGCAACCAAGGGGGAGGCTATTGTGGGGTCAATCTACAGAGAACAGAACAGGGGGTTTCCAAAAGTCTTTGCCACCTGTAGGCACCCTGAGGAGCATTTAGCAATTCAGGGGCTCTTTGGGCCCATTGTTTCCTCTGTGTGGAGCCTTAACTTGTGAAGGTTAAGGCAGTAACCTAGCTCCATTTCATCTTGCCCGAAGCTTCGAAAGCACATGATTCCTTCAGACTAGACAGGTCAAGAGTGTTGGTAAGTTCCAACTAGATCTCTTTTTCTTGGTTTTAGTTGCTTCTTCTTTCTTGGTTCTAATTTTTGTTTGTTTGTTTTTTGATAGCTCACAATGACCAAGATAATTGAATTATTGACACATCTCCACTTTGCTTTGTGTTTTGTAGATGTGGTTGAAGTTTCCTCAAACCCATAAATTAACTTAATTATAGGAGACATAATGCAATCTGATACAAAGTAAGGGAGTACTGGAATGGGAAGGATACTTAAGTCTTAGTTCCAGATATGCTGCTAATTAGAGATCTTGGTCAAGTCATTTATCCCCTCAGTCTTCAGTTTCCTAACTTGTACAATAAATGTGTGGATGGGGAGAGGGATGGGGAATGACTGAAGGGGTTGATAGCTAAGGTTTTTTCCAACTTTAAAATTATTTGATTCTAGGTCTTTGATCTAGCAATATGCAAATGATGCATTATTTTACCAAAAGACTTTATTCTTCCCTTTCCCTTCTCACTACCCCCATGCTGCTCTCCCTCCCAAAACAGAAAGTGAGAATTACAGAACTATAGGGCGGGATAGGAAGGTGAGATTATTCTATCACCCACTAACCCCTTCTTTACCATGAAGCTACTACCTTGCCCCTTGAAAATAAAACTGAATGGATGAAAAAAAAGACAAGCCATTTATTAAGTTCTTACTATGTTCTAAGAACTGGGGATACAAATGCAGACTGGAGTCAGTCTTTGTCCTCAAATAGCTTACTCATCAGGACAGACGTTTGTCCATTTTTTTTCTTGAAAATCTTCAGAGCCAGAAACTCTAAAACTTTCAAGCTGTTGCCCATGCCGGTATTAATTAATCTTTCCAGAAATTTTCAAGACAGATTCCTATTTGCATTTCTAGCCTCCCTTGGTTATTCAGCATGCATATTGCCAGGGTCCTTATGGTATGAGTTTGTAGATTTCAACAATGGTAGGGACTGGAGATTAGAAAATAGAGGATAGGAAGTAGATTTTTGCCAAACTTATTTGCCCAAATGCTTTAGAGTCTTCAAAGACGTCCACATTCAATCCTCACTGCACCCTTGTGAGATCAGATGGGGCAAAGTCTCATTATTGTACATATGAGAAAATTGAGGCTCAGTGAAATTTGCTAAAGTTACACAGCTAATAAAAGATTGTTGCTTGAGTGATAGGACAACTCTGGTTTTTAACAAAGAAAATCAAAACTGAAAAGGACCAAGAGATTCTGGGAAGGAGGACAGAAAAGGAGGATTCCAGGAATACCACTATTTAACAGCCAGCTTTCCCTTTGTCCTTTGAATTGATCCTTCACATGCATGGGGGGGGGGGATAACATGGAGGGGGGTACAATGGGCATGGCCCTGTGATTTCAATGATGAAAGGAATTTTTGGTGAAGAAACTTCCTCAACCGATGGAGATTGGCAACTGATCTACAACTAACAGTCTTAGAGGGATGTCTGAAGGACTCGGTGGTTAAATGACTTGCTCAGGGTCACAAAATCAATTAAGAATCAGAGGCCAGATTTGAAGCTCAGTTTTATCAATCCTGAGGCTAGCTGCCTATCCAGCTTGGCAAGCTGCTTCTCATTTATAAAGTTATCCTTTAGAAAATTAAGACTTAATGGAAGGTTCTCCCTCCGTATGTGGTTTTCCAAAATCTTTTCAGGCCTCTTTACTATTTTCTGGTTAGTTTCTACATTGAGCTCAGTTGGTTTTTTAAGTTTCTGGTCTCTCTATAGTGTTTTTAACTAACAGTACAATAGAAAAACTGTCAGTAGTGGGTAGGGACTGAGTCTTCTACAGGAGGGTAAGTGCATAAGAAGCTAAGAAGTTTTCCCCTTTGACTACACATAAGATTTAATACTTGATTGTTTGACCTTACACCTATTTCTAATTTTATAATTCTATTTTAATTAGAAGTAGGTGAAGGTTGAACGATGGCCAACTGAGTCCCCCAGATCTTAAGAATACATCAACTGCCTTGTGGGTCTCAAGTGCTGGAAGTATTTCTCCATTAACCATAGTATCTCTACTTCAGCTAATTTGAAGTGATGCAGTGGATAGAGCACTAGTCTTAGAATCAGGAAGACTCATCTTCATGGGTTCAAATCAGGCCTCAGACACTTACTACCTGTGTGACACTGGGCAAGTCCCTTAACCCTATTTGCCTCAGTTCATCATCTGTAAAATGAATGGGAGAAGAAAATGGCAAACCACTCCAGTATCTTTGGCAAGAAAACCCCAAATGGGACCATGAGTGAGACAATGCAATAACAAAGCATAGAAGCATCCCTTGACAGAAGGTGACTAAAACAATTATCATTCGTTTATAAATTATTTTTAAGGAGAGAGAGGAAATTAATAACTAGATTCTGACCATCAAAATACATATGTATATATATATATACACATACACACATGTTTATTTATTTATTCATTTATTTTTATTTGTTCATTCATTCATTCATTCATCTATTCATTCATCTATTTATTTATTTGTTTATTTTCCTTCCTGCTTTATTTCCAGTTTTCTCATAATGAGCCAGCATGGTCAATTGCCCTTGGAATGTGAGAAAAGCTGGGGTTAATGGTTCAATTCCAACACATACTAGCAGTGTGACTCTAGACAAGTCACTTGCTATCTCACTGCCCTTGGCAATTCTCAAAAACTTTAAGTTGTGAAGATAGTGCTAATCTATATTTGCAGAAGTGGGGAGGTCCCTATGATGGTAGAGTCACAGATCCAATCCTCATACTCAGAATAAATTCTGCTTTTATATTTAAAATTAAAGAAATCAACTTTTAAGTATACCAATTAATTGGTTTCCTGAGACCTTACCCCATCTCATCAATGAAGGAATAAAATACGAGGGCTAGGGTACATGGAAGGTTGTCCCTTCCTAATCGATGTCCCAGATATCCTATTTGGTTTGGTCTAAGAGTAATAATCAAAGTCTCAGCCACTGTGACTGCCAAAATCCTGTCATTCCTCATGAGCTTATTTCCAGCTGTGGTTCTTCTCAAACAAATAATTCTAAAACTATTGATCATGGGCACTCCCTTTCAGGTGACCCACAACCACATTTAAGAGAAATAAAAACATTGCCAGAAGGTTTCCTCATTTTAAAGTTTCAAGGTAATTTTCTGGAAATTGTACATGTGTGAGGTCTTTGCCAAACAGCTTTGTCAATGATGACACAAGATATATGCCATTGGTTCTCCACCAACACATTCTGAGAACATTTCCCTCACATTCTGTCATATATGGAATTCTCTGGGACGTTTCAGTAATAGTTCTCAGACTTCTCATCCAAAAGAATAGAGAAAGACAAAATATGCGGTTGAGTCTCCATGTTTTCCACATTGCTAGGGAAAACGCAGCATGAGCATCTTTTCTTTGTATTTTTCCCCTCAAGGAAAAAAAGAAAGGCTCGCATTTATATGACACTTGACAATTTTGAAAGCACTCTTCCCACAATAACCTTGTGAGGTGGGTGGTATAAATTTCATTATTCTCATTTTAAAGTTGAGGGACCTGAGGCTCAGAGAGGTGATGGCCTTGCTCCTGCTCCTTACAATACACAAGCAACAGTGAGGAGTCAATGGAAAATGTATTACGGCTACCATTTTCCTTCTCTGCTCCTACTTTGGAGCTTCTAAAATGCTTCTGGAAAACATCATAAAACCATCAAATGGGATTCCTTATTTATGTTGTTAAACCTCGATTGAACCCCCAGTGGCAAAGCAATTCTTTTATTAATCTCCAACTGGTGTCCAGTCCTATTCTTTAGAGTAATAGTCCTAAGTCTTCTCTCTCCTCAAGACCCCTACTCCATCCCCACAGCTTAGATACCCCGGCAGAGACCTTGATTCCCAATGAACAGATGACTGAAGGGTTTTGTTGCAAGCTGTCTGATTTCCTGTTCTCCACATCTTAACATCTTTATACATCTTAAATCATTCTTCTGTCCTTCCTTCCAGTCTCAGATGAAAGTCAAAAGCCCATTTTACTAAAGTCAATCCATTGTCGAATTGGATTCGTCATTGTTTGGTGTTCATGGCAGTTGCCTGGAGAGGTCAAACACGGTCAGCTCCATCTTCTCAGGGTCTTGTCATAGTTGGTCAGTTGAGTCCAACTCTTCATGGTCATTTGCTTGGCAAAGATATGGGAGTGGTTCACCATTTCCTTCTCTAGCTCATTATACAGTTGAGAAAACTCAGGCAAACAGGGTTAAGTAACTTGCTTAGGATCACACAGCTAATAAATATCTCAAGCTGGATTTGAACCCAGGTCTTCCCAACTCCGCACTGTACCACCTAGCTGCTCTCAGGATCTACATGGAAGTAATCCACTTAAAGCGGCATCTACTATTCCCATAGTGTCTACCCCAAGCACAAACATGGGACTTAATTGCCTGTGATAGCATAGTTCTTGTATTCAAACTACCAGCAATAAAAACATAGATCATAGATTTTAATCTGGAAGGGAACTCAGAGGTCATCTAGACAATTTTTGTTTTTAACTGAACAGGGACTTAAGGCCACAAAACTTGTGTCTTGTTTCAGGATCACCCAGGCACCTAAGATTTGAACCTCTTCTGTCTCTAAAGCCATTGTGCTCTTACTACTGCATCAAGATTTGTCCTCATTCAATAAACACCGTGGTTAGGGCAGACAGTCAACCTACAGAAGGGGACCACATCCCAAATACAGGGAGAAAAAGATACCCTTTTCTTTTTGGAAGTGTTGATGAAATGCAAACCTTCAGGGGGTGGAATCCTGAACTGGATTTGAGCACTTCAGGGTCACTTGACCTTTCTTCGACAATACTTTTATTAGGAGTGTGATAGAATAATTTATTGCTTCAAAAGAAAGGAGAAAAAAAAACCCTGGAAGGACATAGACGCTCTGTTATAGGCCATATGGTTTTGATTTGTACAGTGTTCATTATTCTTATTTCTGACAATCTCTAATAAGTCCATATAAATTTGTTACTAAATTACGATTCTCTAATAGAGATACAGTATGCCTGCCCTTCTGATCAGATCTCATTGCCCTTAGGATATATGCCACAAGTCAAAAGGAACTTTGGCAATTTTCTAATGGGTGATGGTGTCTTGCTTTGACATGCAAACTTTAATTTTAACTGCAATCATCCAAATCATAAAGCTACGACTTTCCAGTTTGGATTCTTTATAATAATAGTCTTTTGTTTATTTCCTACTTTAAAATAAAATGGACCCTGACAGCACATTGGCAAGGTTAAAGCAGCCTTATTTTACAAGAATTTAATCACATTAATAAAGAAAAAAAGGAAACCGTATATTTTTCTAAAATATTCTTTTGAAGCATAATTGTTTGATGATCTCATAATCACCATTATCTCTTGGATACGTCCAGCCAAGCTTCCACTGAACTTAGTGCAACTGGCACATAGCAGTATTTATAGCAGTGTTGGCACATAGTAGGGACTTAATAAATGCTTGATTGATTTTCTCACTAGAAGAACCACATCCCATACCCTCATCCCATTAGGAGGTAGTGGATAAAATACTAGACTTGGAGTTGAGAAGACCTAGGTTTAAACCCTACTTTTAATATCAACTCTGTGACATGGGGCAACTGAACCTCTCCAAGCCTCAGTTTCTTCATCTGTAAAGTGAAGAGGTTAGACTAGACAGCCTCTAAGATCCATTTTAACTCTAAATCTATAATCTTGAAGCTTTTGCTCCCCCCCCCACCCCCACACTCCAGTAAGGATAGTTCTTGGAGTGATTTATCAGAAGGGAAAATGTTTTAATTATTTTCATGATTTGTTTTGACATTAAAATAGAGTCTGAGTTTTTGTTCATATTTTGGCACAGGCTAAATGTTTGCATAAGCTATAAGTCACAGTTCTCTTCATGTTGTGAAAGCTGGGTTCCCATTGCCTCCAGACTTCGGTCAGTAGGACTGAAAAAGCCATTTTATGCACTCAGATAGCCCCTTGGGGCATTTTTTAAAAGCCTATTATTAACAGGGCTTGGGAATAATCATTTGGAATCCCTCCTGCCTTCTACTGCAGGTATCTTGAAGATCAGGAGATGCAATCACTCTTGACAAGCAATGAATATGTAACAGCCTTTTAAATGTGCTGATTTCATTTGCCTATTGCTCCTGGGAACATTCTATATGCAAATGCAGTGAAAATGGGCGTGTTTAGAGCCAAATGCTATATAAACTACATCACCCCTTGAAAATGAAGGGGCTATATTCCTTACAATGTTAGTTTTTCCCAGCTCTTGGGCCCTATGGGTCTCTAGAAGTGTGAAATGTTAAAACATCTAATTACTGTACAACAGAAGAGAGGCTTACAACAACCAACATCCCAGGGTAATATGTTCTCAAAAAGAGAGGTTTGTTCAGCTTTAATTTTTTTTTTTAGAGTGAGATCTTTTCCATCTTTGTTGTCAAAAAACATTAATCCTATTTTCTGTCTCTGTGAGCAGAATATAGGTTCACAGATTTAGAGCCAAAAAGGGGGCCTTACAGTTCATAAAGTCATAAAAAAGTCATTTATTTCATAGGTATAAGAAACTGAGGCCCAGAAAATCCAGTGACTTGAGCAGGGTCACCAGAGCTATAAGTAGCAGTGTCTGCATTTGAATGTAGGTCTTCTGACTTTAAATCCAGGACTCTTTCTGCTCTACTGCACTGCCCTCCTAGGTAACAGTTCATATACATATAGAATCTCAGGCATTAGAGCTAAAACGTACTTTAAAAATCTATCCTATTTTCTTCATTTTGTAGAAAAAGTCATTGAGGTCAAGTGACTTGCCCATGGTCACACAAGTCATAAGTACCAAGAGTCAGGATTCAAACCTATATCTTCCCACTCCAAATCTAATGCTCATTCCACTACAGAACTCTGATTTGGTAGGTCAGGGTACTGACCTCCACTGGTGTAGCTTATAAGCCTTCTGTGCCTTTGTGGTTCGGTCTTCGTGAGTTTCTGTGTCTGGAAAACATCATCTTCCATTGCTTAAATGTCTGGCGATAAGCATCCCAAACTTAACTTGCACGATCAATGTATAGTCCATTGCTGGGACTGTGCTTGAAGCCCATCTAGTTTGTGCATCTTGTGGTCCACTGGAATAACCTTTCAGAAGGTAGGGTGAATCTCCTTGCCATGACGAGGCATCATAGGAAAACTTTAGAGAAGAGAAAAACAATAACAAGGGCAGTTGGGTGGCTCAATGGATACAGCGCTGGGCCTGAAGTTAGGAAGACTCTTCTTCCTGGGTTCAAATCTGGCCTCAGACTTAGTAGCTGTGGGACCTTGGGCAAGTCACTTAACCCTTTTTGCCTTAGTTTCCTCATCTGTAAAAGGAGCTAGAAAAGGAAATGACAAACAACTCCAGTATCTTTGCCAAGAAAACCTCAAATGGAGTGACAAAGTCAGACATGACTAAAAAAATGACTCAACAAAACAATATAGTATAAGAAACAGAATAGATCATTTAGTCCAAAAGGAGGTTTTATAGATGAGGAAATTGAGGTCTAGAAAGCTTATGTGACTTGTCCAAGGTCATACAGATTTTAAGTCTCAGGACACAATTGAAACTCTGGTCATAGAATCATAGTTCTAGAACTGAAGGGATCTCAGAGGCCACCCAGTGTAACCTTTCATTTTACAGATGAGGAAACTGAGGTCCACAGAGGTTAAGTGACTCGCCATGGTAGTAAGCATCAGGGGCAAGTTTTGAATCCAGGTCCTCTGATTTCCAAGCTAGTGTTCTTTCCACTATACTAGGAGTGGGGAACCTGCGGCCTCAAGGCCATATCATGCTGCCATCTTTGAGGCTAGAGTCAGGAAGGCCTGAGTTAAAATCTGTCCTCAGATGCTAGCTATGTGACCTAGAGAAAGTGATTTAAAAATAAAAACTCTGTGTGTCTTAGTTTTCTTTAAAGCAAAATGTTTTCCTGTTATCATCATCATTATTATGCTCACACAAAATGATAGCTTAATATGATACCTCAAAGCACTTTGGAGTGCGTGAGAGTTGTCACAATGGGTATAATTAGTATTAATATAGACTAACTTGTAACCTCAACTCCCTCCAAGGGATCCTAGAAGAATGAATGAAAACTGCTTGCCCATTGCTCCAGAATCCTTGGGGAAAGATGCAACATTAATACAGGAGTATAAGAATTGATCTTCTCTTTAATGACTGAACATCTTATAAGGGCTCAAGGACATCATTATGGACAATACACAATTTATGTATATGTATACATGGTAGGAGACTGGATACTGATGTCACAGGATGATAAGATCATAGATTTTTTTTGCAGGGAAACACTTTTGTAAAAGTTAAGGCACAGTATAAACATGAGTATATATTTATTGCTGTTGTTACTGGTAGCTTTATTCTTTCACTAGAGTCTTACTCTATTGCCCTATTGTGGCAAGGAGGTGACTCTAAGTTGGCTAAGCTTACGACAATGGAGTATAAGTACCAAGACATACGTATTTCAAGAACAGGTCTTAAGATAGATTGTATGTCTATCATTCAAGGAACAATTTGGCAAAGAATGAGAAGGCTCACCATCATTGGGCTGGCCGCTGGGTGGATGTTATGGCTATCAGAACTCATCCCAATAATCATTTTAATGTGTATCAACAACTGAAGGCATAAAAAGCATTGTCCTCTGAACACCTTTGTGTGGTAGGTAATAGAGGTACTATTAGCTTCATTTTATAGCTCACAAAAGTCACACTCAGGGAGGTTAAGTGACTTACCTGTCTGTGGCCAAACATCTAGTTAACAAAGCAGAATTTCAATGTAGATTTCTGGTTTTCCAAATCTGTTACTCTTACCATTGTACCAAATGGCATAATATTTTTAAGGCACTTAGCATAGTTCCTAGAACATAGTAAGTGCTTAATAACTACTTGTTTTCTTTCTTTCTTCCATGTTGCCTCATGAAAGTATTGGAATTTTCATCAGGAGAGGGAATACTGGCAACAAAAGAAATCAGAGATGCTTGAAGGATGTTGATGAAGGAGGAGGAAGAAATAAAGCAAAAGAAGATAAGGGATAGGATGAGGGAGAGAAAGAAATTGTATACACCCTGGGGCATTCTCTGGAAATTATTTTTTGAGTTAATCCTTGATATCAGCTTGTTTCCTAGTCATTTGCTTTGCCATCATTCTTTCTAGATGTGTTAGATAGGGATAAAGAATCCTTGCTTAACAGGTTACATCCACGCAGTGGCTTAATTTCATTTTTCTGAAAGAGGTAATATTGCATAAATATGCAGCATGATTTTTTCTTCAGATAGACTATGGATTCATTTTCATTTAAGTCAACTCAACAACCATTTATTAAGTGCCCACTATGTCCAGGAACTGTCCTGGTGTGGGAGGCTGGTTGTAGCTAGCCTATTTAGAGTGAGCTGTCACAAAGCTCTGATATTAAGGATCTAGAGATGAGAATTTACTTTAACTCCTTAAGAAATGTTTCACCTAACCGTGTCATTTTGTTTATTTCCCATCCTATCTTATCAATAGTCAATAAACATTTGTTAAGCACCTCCTATGAGCTAAGCACTGTGTTAAGTGCTGACTAGGATCCACTTATACCAACAACTGCCACCACCACCACCACCACCACCACTACTACAACTACTGCTACTACTACCACCACCACCACCACTACTACCACTTCCACTACTATTACTATTACTACTACTACCACCACCACTACTGCTAATACCACCACTACTACTACCACCACTACTATTACTATCATTACTATCACCACTACTATGCACTACTAACACCATTACCACCACTATTACTACTACTGCTACTATTATGATACTACTAATGCTCTTATCTATTTTCAGAACAATGAAATAGATGGTGGTTTCAAACATGACCTTCAGGTATTATGGAATTAGGCAGTTCTAATCATTTAAGGAGCAAAGCTAAAGCAAAGGGGCGTTTTAAAATGCCAGAGACTTTCAGGCTATAACTGGCAAATTGGCAAATGATTCCATTAATACAAAGTTCAAAGTAAATTTCTAAAATGTCTAAAGTTCCAGGGAAAAAGAAATCTCAAGTTCAAAAAATAATCTTTAAAATGTAGAAAGGGCTATTTCTAATCTTCTGGGAAAATGGAGAGAATTCACAAGGTAGAAACAACAGCAAGGGACAACTTCAGCCTAAATGAATGACAGGATATGACAAGACCATTTGCCTCTGGTTATTGAATCTACCTCTGACTAACCCAGGGTCCTCAGAACACCTTCTTCTCCTTCTGTCTCTTCACTGTCCTTTTTTCCTTTTGTATCTATATCCCTCTCTCTCCTGCCTTTTCCCCCTTTCTTCCTCACATCGCCTTTCTTTTGCTTTCTCTGTCTTTCTTCCTTGGACCTCTTTCCCACTCTACCTCCATTTTAATCTTTTCCCCTTTCTTTTATTCTTCTTTCCTTCTTTCTCTTCCTCCTGTTCCTATCCTTTGTCTTTTTCCTCTGGTTGTTAGTGATATGGAACTGGAAGAAAAGTCTAATTATCTAATGATACAATTCTGTTTCCTGCTACCAATTTAAAACGAACAAACTAATCAATTATTTCTCCACTAAAAGATGTGAACTAAGTTGCTTGTATTTGCAAATAGCTTATGAGTGATTTTTTTTCCATGGTAGGTCAGTGGTGTTTGATAGAAAGGAATAAAAAAAAGTTTTTACCCAAGTTTAGACATTCACCTACTTGAAGGCAGGGAACCAGCCCAGATAGGTTCTAAAGGGCCCTTCTGTCTCTACCATCCTCACAGTCTATACTACTGGAATCTGTTGCTATTTTCTCACAGCTTGTGGATATTTTCAAGTTCTTTGCTGCTTCTAAACTCTGAATTATGAATTGCTGGGCAAAATACAGATTGTGCCACTGTCCTGAAAGCTAGTTCTTTCTCACCACTAGAGGTCAGGATGAGGTTGGTACTATGGAGGGGGGTAGCAAATGCAAAGGTCCAATGGAAAACACACACAGTTATTGCCCCAAAGATATTGGGGAGGGAGGGGATAGAGAAAGGAGACACATAGGGAAGCCTACTTTGTGCCATCCAGTAACAATTTGTGAACAAAGTGCTTACTTCTCCACACCGACAATCTTAAGGTCATAGAGCCAGAAGGGACCTTTGAGGTCATCTAATTCAAACCTTTCACTTTATAGATGAGAAACTGAGGCCCAGAGTAACCTGATAAGATTAAACAGTTACTAAGTGTCAGGACTGGGATTCAAACTCATGTCTTCCGACTGCAAATTCAGCACTTGTTCCACTATACCAATAGCACAGAAACCTCAGGAATTCTCTCTCTCTCTCTCTCTCTCTCTCTCTCTCTCTCTCTCTCTCTCTCTGTCTCACTCTGTCTCTCTCTGTCTCTGTCTCTCTGTCTCTGTCTCTGTCTCTCTCTGTCTCTCTCTCTCTCTCTCCCCCTCCCCTCTGTCTATTTCTATGTTTCTGTCTTTCTATCTGTAAAGACACAAGAGTTGGATGGGAAAATTTTCAAAAGCAAGCCCAATGTTTCACTTCCTTCCCTCTGATAGCAGAAGGCATTCAAGTATAATTCAGATTTAGACAGTGTTTAGAGTGAACTCAGGAGTAAGCTAAAATTGTTGGAGTTTGAAATCCTGGCCCTTGGACTCCATGGTCATTAAAGAAATCCTTCAGTCAGAAAGATGTTTGGGGATTCCTGGACAGAGCATGCATTTTTTTTTCCTATATTCAATTGACTTTGTTAAAACAAACAAACAAAAAATCCAGTCCAAGGACATCAGCATAGCCAACAAATTTATGGAATGATTTTATTTCCCTTCTAAACCCTCAAGGATTAAAAAAAAATAGCTTAGAGTTCTGTTTTAAACTCTACCATACTGCCTAATTCTGCCATCTTTCTACTCCAATTCATGCCTAACCTTTCACACCAAGGCTATAGGTGGAGTGATGATTAGTCATCCATTCTTTCATACTTCCAAAGAGCCATGCTTGCATTCACATGGATACTCCTGCCATGGATGCATATCCCACGACCTTCCTGTCAGTAGATAGTTTTATGGGTTGCTGTGGCCAAAACATACATCTCCTGGTTGCTAGCTTTTTGGTGATGAGTCTCTGTGAAGGGAGTTAGGCTGGTAACAGTCCATTGTTGGGCCTATATTTAACCTGCCAGCACTCATGGGCCACTGCCAGTGACTTCAAAATCCTTAAGATATTCCAATGCCACAATTAGTTAAAAGAGCAGGATTTAGGTGAAGGATTGGAATCACAGCACAATAGCAATTCAACAGCCAGGAGAAAAGCCACAACCTCTAAATTTTTAACTCCCAAAGAAATGAATTCTTAAAGAAATGAAGTTAATCCATATTATTTTGTATAATTATCAGAAGATCATAGATGTAGTGCTAGAAGAAACCTTGGAGATGGTTGAGTCCAACCCCCTCATTTTATAGATGAGGAAATTTAGATAAAGATAACTTCTGTTAATTGGCTTGCCCAGTATCACATCACTTGTAAGCTTCTGAGGTAGGATTTGAAACCTGATTTTTCTGACTCCAAAACCCCATCCCACTATAACACTGGTGGCATAACTTTTTATTATGTGTATGTATGTATGTATGTATATGACATAGAGACATATACATAAATGTGCACATTTGTTGTTGTTGTTGCTCTTTCATTTCAGTCATGTCCAACTCTTTGCGACCCTGTTTGGGGTTTTCTTGGCAAAGATTCTGGAATGGTTTACCATTTCCTTCCCTAGCTCATTTTACAGATGAGGAAACTGAAGCAAGCGGGGTTAAGTGACTTGCCCAGGGTTGTCCAGCTAGTAAGTGTAGGAGGCCAGATTTAATGTGAACTCAGGAAGATGTGTCTTCCTGACCTCAGGCCTGGTCCTCTATCTACTGCATCACCTAGCTGCCCCATATATATGCACACACACACATACACACATACATTCATATATTATACATACATGCATTTATCATACATACATACATACACATGTATTAATGTGGATTGTGTTCTATGTACTGATCAATCAAGAATTTATTAAGTGCTTACCATGTGCCAAACACCATACTAGGGCTAGGGATACACATAACACAGAAATTCTATCTCTATCTAGATATGTATATGTATAACTCTCTATACATACATACAACCTAAATTGAGATCAGCCCTGGCTTCAAGAAGGTCTCTAGGGGCATGGTGGCCAGTAAAGGGAGCTTTGGCCTAGGCACCCACAGATTGTGAGTGGAGCCATAAGGTCAAATAGCCTTTATTAAAAGTGCAACACCAAGATGTCAGAATTGCTGGCTTATTTTTAGATTGATTTTATTTAAGTCTTCTAAAAGGGCTTAAAAATCCAGCTGGAGCTCTGTTTCAAACTCCATAATATCACCTGATTCTGAAACTTTTAAAATCCAATTCACCTCTAGTCTAACCAGGGTTTGCACTAGCAATGATTAGAAGCACCCTTCCATACTTCCAGAGATTTATGAATGCATTCATGTGAACACACCCTTCCTCCAGGAGCAGTGGTAATAGTCATTTGATTAGTTTTTACTTGAGCAAGAGGTGGGGGAGGGGACAGAGAAGGATGGCAGGAGTATTCCATGGAGCAGATAGCAAACACCAGACCATTCTTTTGGTGGGATTAATCATGGTCTGGGGTCAGCAAGACAAAGAGGGTTAAAATAAGGATTAACTCATTCACTTTCCCATTAAGAGTCACTGGTACTTCCCAAACTGAGTGGATTAAAACTGGTGTGTGGGGGTGGGGAAGGTCCTGGAGAAGCAGGAGCTTTAGAGTTCTGGGTTCTAGTGAGGAGACATGAGCAGTAGCAGGACAGATGTCAAGATGCTAGTGGTAGCCAGCCCTGGTGGATGCAGAGAGTGAAACAACTTTATATATCTGATTTAAAAAATCTAATTTTATTCTCTTTACATGTGTTAAATTGTGATCCAACAAGACGTAAGTCCTTTTAAAAGTGGGATACCTTTTTTTTTTTAAAATTTGAGCCATGGGTTCGAGCTGTCTGATAGTCACCAATTTTATTTAGAGAGAAAGTAATTATTAGAGCATAAAAAGCTAAAGGAATCTAAAAAACAAAGAAGTTTCAGGGAGAAGGTATGTGGTCCAGGTCCTTCTTTAAACACTAGAAGCGACAATCTGATCTAATCAGTTCTGTGGTGATGATGATGATAATGATGAGGAGGAGGAGGAGGATACTTACATGTGCTTTAAAGTTTACAGAACACTGTAATATGCAATCTCACTTGATGCTCGCAACAATCTCGTGAGGTAGTGCTATTATCATCTCCATTTTACAGATGACCAAACTGAGTCACAAAAATGTTAAGTGACTCACTTGGGGTTACCCTGGCTAGGGAATGCTTGAGGCAGGGTTCAAATTCAGATTTTCCTCACTCTCAGTCTCTATTTCCTGCTCCACCTAAGTTGCCCAAGGGAATTAAATGGTCTCTAAGATCTTTTCTAGCTCTAAATTGATGATATTTTGAAATAAAGCAGGCTTTTGCTGGACACCTAGCCCTGCCAGTATGAGCTGAAACCCACGTGGTGTTGGCAATTGTCATATCTGAATCCTTAGGGTACTGAATGATTAGTGGGAAGAAAACAAGCATTTCCCTCTGCTCTAGAGTCAATCAATCCATCAACATTTATTAAGCACCCACAACATGGCAGGCACAGTACTGAGCAGTAAGGATATAAAAAGAGGCGAAAGACACTTCCTTGCCCTCAAGGAGCTTACAATCTCACGGGGGAGACAACATGCAAACATATACATATATAGATATAGATATAAGGCAAGCTATAGATGGGGTAAATAGGACATAATTAACTGTGGGGAGGCACTAGAATTAAATAAGTAAAGAAAAGAATTGTCTGAGAAGAACAGAAAGTCCAGGACCTACCACTTCTACTTACTGAAACTCCTATACGGTATCCTCACTCCTTCCATCAGGAGAGGAAGTGTGGCGTAAGATAATGGTTAGAGCACTGAATCTTTGGGCAGGGAGACCCACAATGAAGTCCTTCCCCAGACATTTACTAACTTTATAACCCTGGGCATGTCACTTAATTGCTCTGAGACTCAGTTTTCTTATCTGTAAATGGGAATAATAACAGCTTCTACCTCAGAAGTTCATAGTGAAGCTCAAATAAAGATGATAGATCTAAAGAATCTTGTAAACTTTAAAGCATTATAAGGGGGTATCTCAAAACTCTCAGTGCAGACATATGCTCATAAAGGTTCTGTGTTAAACATGGGAAGCTTAAATCTGCACTAAGACTTTTAGAACACCCTTTATAGATGTTAGCTATTATTATGCAGAAAAACCAGAGGGTAGAAGGAACAGATTCACCCAAACTGGGAGGACTGATGTTTCTGTGGACAGAAAAGGCTTTAGTGGGGTGGGGGTAGAGGGGTTATAAGGAAAAATGTCCTAGATCTAGATTTCTTTTCAGTATGTAAAGTTTTCTTCCTAATTAGTAACAATCTCCCTAGAAGGGGAAAATTGTAGATGTCAATTATCGTTGTGGTATAGTAGAAATAGGTGGACTATAGAGTCAAAGGACACAGGTTCAAATCACAGTTTTGTCAGTTACTATCTGTGTGGTCTTGGGTAAGTCACTCTCTCTAGGCTCATTTTTATCATCTGTAAAATGGTTGATCTCTCAGGTCTTGTCTCATTCCTAAGTCTATGATCTTATGACCTCAAAGTTCTCCTCCAACTCTGAAGCCATGATCCATTGATACGATAATAGTACCACCTCACCAGGTTGTTGTAAGGATCAAATGAGAAAACATTTTGAAAACAATAAAGATATAAGTATATATGTGTATATGTATATTTATGCAAATATGTCAGCTGTTATTAGCATATGATATCTTGATCTTGCTTGACCTTTCACTGGCTCCTTCTCACTGAGTAGCTATTACTGAGAGGTATTTCAATGTTGTGGAAAGCTCCCTAGATATGAATAAAGTGGGGGTAAAAATCGTAAGATCTTTAGAGGGTTGCTTATGTGGAAGTTTAGGTACCAGATGTGTGGTGTTGTTGATATAAGGACACTCCCTCTACCAGTACAGGTTGGCACCTTCTTTGCCATTTCTGCTCCTGGAAAGTTTCCTAGAGCACTGGGAAATTGACTTGCCCAGGTGGTCAAGGTCGTTCTGGCCCCAAGGACACCTCTCTAGCTACTATACCAACACTCTCTCTGAACATGCACGGAAAGTGTTTCTATAAGCCTTAAAGAGTTACACAAATGTCAGCTGCTCTTATTACCCTTATGACAGGTTAGCAAAGAACTGACTGGCATGTTTTGGGATGCCTCAGGAGGAGATATGATGGGCGCTCCCTTTTCACGGGACTTCAGCCCATCAAAAGGAGTCCAAGCTAGGAAGAAGGGCTATCATGCCCAAATGCTTTCAATGTAGTGTACAGGTGAGGAGACTGAGAACAGAGAGATAACAGGAAGGGAAGGGGAGGAGATTATATATACCAAACATTGACATAGAGCTTATTATGTGCCAGACACTGTGCTTCTTACAAATCTTATCTCATTTGGTCTTCACAACAATGCTGAGAAGGATGTGGTATTATTCTCCCCATTTTATAGTTGAGGAAACCGAGATAAACAGCGGGTCAGTGATTTGCCCAGGATCACACAGCTAGTAATCGGATGAGGCTGGATTTGAATCAGGTCTTCCTGACTCCAAGCCCAGCAGTCTAACCACTGTGCCACCTGCTACCTATATCAGGAAACCTGTTGGAGAAAAGTATTACAGCAAGTAGCTGGCCCCAGAACCCAGGACACTTAAATTCCAACTTTAACCCACTATCCACCCCACCCCACCCCCAATGCTACCACTAACCCTGAGGTAATATTTCATGCTTCCCTATAGATGCTAAGATATAGAAGTGCTGGGTTTTGAAATTGGGCATCTCTCTCCCACATGGTAATCAGACTCCCAACTGGCATCCCACAGGTGTAAGCCACATGAGCAAATACATGCTTGAGGTGGGGGTGGGGAGGAAAGAGGGAGGGTGGGGGAGGTGATGACAGTTCTGAATCTATAATGCATCATCCCAGGTGGCAGTTGGGCATCTGTTATATATTTTGGACCTCCTCCCCCACCCCACCCCAGCCCCCCCCCACACACATCCTAGTAGCACTAAGGGTATTTCAGCAGATAAACATCTCAGATTGACCCAAAGAAGGCCATATGTTACAGAGAGCCTTGAAATGGCTTAAGAAGATGGATAAGAGAAAAATGTGAGGGTAAAAACTTGCCAGTATTTTATCTCCTGTCTTCTTCCATATCATCTGAATGGCACCTTTGATTCAGATTCCCAATCTGTAGGGGCAAAGCCCCTGAAGCCAGGCTCAAGGTGAGGTGCTTCCCTCTTCAGGAATCTGCTTCAAGGGGCTACAGAGCACAAATACTTTCACTCCATTTTCCTATGAGCACTCACCGCACACATACGGTCACAAGTGATAATCCTGAGAAAGTTTTACAGGAAGAAAAATTGTGCTGGTAACGGCAAGTCAAGCATTTGCTGAGTTTTAGTAGGAGGTGTGAAAAATATGTAACTGTGCTCCTAGTCATTACCATGAGCCTCACTCCTCAGATCATGTGAGGAGGGGAGGCTCAAGGTGGCCAGGAGCCTATATCCATCTTTCTTTGATTATATCTACCCTCCCTTAGACAGATCTTAAAAATAGTATTCAAAAACCACTGGGCCACAAAAACCTCGATTTGGTCCATAAAATTCACATGGGGCAAATTCCACAATGACAGAAGCTACCTCACTCCTTCTCCTACCCTCAACCTTATCCTTCTGCTGTTCCTACACCATTAATCATCTTCCCTGGAAAATAAATTTAGAATTGCCTCCCAGACGCAGATGAATGCTTAACACAAAGAGAAGAAAAATGAGGGGATGCAGTTCCTTTTAGGTCTGATGCCCTATTTCATTAGCTCTCAGCTACTTCTTTTAGTGGATTCAGTTCTATTCAATAAGCATCTGCTATGTGTGAAGAAGCTGTGGTCATACTCTGCAATCCAGTGACACTGACCTCCTTGCTGTTCCTTGAACAAGACATTCCATCTCCAGACACCGGGCACTTTCTTTGTCTGTCCCCTGTGCCTGGAATATTCTCCATACTCTTCTCTGCCTCTTGGCTTCCCCCTCTTCCTTCAAGGCTCAGCTAAAATCCTGCCCACTACAGGAAGCCTTTTCCTATCCCTCTAATTCTTGGGCCTTCCTTCGGTTAATGATCTCCCTTTGATCCTATATATAGCTTGTTTGTACATTGTTGTTTTTCATGTTGTCTCTCCAATTAGACTGTGATGTTCCTGAGGGCAGGGTCTGTCTTTTACCCTTCCTCATCTCCCCAGAGCCTAGCACAGTGCCTGGCACCTTACAGTTGTTGCTTACTGAATGACTGGTATGGTAAGTAGAGAGCTGGCTTCAGTATCCAGAAGACCCAGGTCCAAGTCTCACCTCTTACTGGGTAGCCCTCATCCCTTCCTGACCCCATCCCACCCCCAATTAATGACTCAGTGCCCCAGGCAATTCTGTAAGACTAAAAGTTTCAGAGAAGCTGCTGATTTACATTGAGAAGCCAAGTCCCTCCCTAGGAAATCTGTAAATCTATAAAATCACTGGTCGAGTCCTTTATAGTCACACACAATCACACACACACACACACCCTCATCCACATTCACAGTAATACACGCATAAATAAATACACACATATATACACACATACAAACAGCCAAACACACTCACACACATTGTATACACATACTCTCGCACGTATACACTCATACACATATAGATATACATACAGTTATGCACAGTCACACACACAAATACACATAAAGCACATCCACATATATTTCCACATATATGCACAGTTCCATACAATCACACACACTCCCACAGAAACACAATCACACACATACGCAGTCACATACCCATTCATACACATAAATACACACGCACACATGTGTGAAGCACAGTGCTAGGGTCTGGAGATACATATACAAACATAAAACTGTTCTTGACTCTAAGGAGCTTCTATTCTATGGGCACCTGGGCCTATCCTCAATAACTACTTGACTTTCCTTCCATCTGACACAAGGGTCATGATTAGCATCTGTTGTTTTTCTCCGGCTTTTCTTCATGTCTAAGTCAATTACTGGCCCTTTATGCACGTGGTCATTACTCCTGAGGTGATTTTTCTCATTCCTAAAACCTCTCATGTTGTTGGCAGTTTATATTGGCAACATAGTTCAATGGGTACTTTAGGATTCCAAAGCACAAAACCCAAGAGGTAGGTAGTGATATATTAAAATCTCCATTTTATAGATGAGAAAACTGAGGCTCAGAGAGCTCAAGTGATGAGCTCAGGATCATACAGCTAGTAAGTATCAGCAAGGCTGTGGGTCTCCCCAACTCCAATTCCAGCATGCTTTCCACTGCTATGTGACATCTTTACTTTCCTTCCTTAGTGAGCAACTGCTAGGTTATCTTTACTGAGGGAGGTTAGGCTGGGGTGGGGTGGGGGGATCAATCCAATCCAATAAATATTAAATGCCTACTATGTGCCAGATACTGTACTAAGTGCTGGGGATACAATTAATAAAAAGAAAGTGTCTGCCCTTAAGGAGCTTACGATCTAATGAAGGAGCTTACAATCTAATGGATCAGCAAAGTCTTCATGTAGAAGGTGGTAGGAGGGTTGAATTTTGAAGTGTACTAGGGATTCTAAGAGGCAGCTATGAGAGAGGAGCTCAGTGCAAGAATAGGGGATAATCAGTCCAACAGCATAAAAACTGGAGATTGAGTGTCATACATGAGGAACAGTAAGAAGGCTATAAGGAAGTAAGTTTAACTAGACCATGATGAGTGTGAAGGGGGGAAATGGGGACAGGTTCTGAGGAGCCTCAAAGTTCAAACATAAAAGATTATGTTTGATCCTACAGGTAATAAGGAGTCACTGGTGTTTATTGACTGGGGGTGTGGGGGGAGGGGGGTTATACAATGAGACCTTTAGGAAAATCACTTTGGCAACTATGTGGAGGATTAATTGGAGAAGGGAGAAAGCCTTCTATATACTAAACTAAACTAAAATTATTATATCAGTCATATACTGGTTTATAAAATAATGGATTCATAGTTAGAGCTGACCTTAAAGGTCATGTAATCTAATTGCCCTCCAGAAAGACTATTAGGAGACTATTAAACTAGGTTAGGTGAGAAATGCTGAGAACATGAATTAATGTATTAACTATGTGAGTGGAGAGCAGAAAACTGACAAAATAGTTTTGAGTTATAATTGACAAGATTTGACAATTGATTGAATATGTAGGGTTAGACAGAGAAGTCAAGAACAACACCAAGACTGTGAATCTAGGTCAGAGGAGGGGCCCTCTAGGTCCTCAAGTTTGGCCCTTTGAATCCAGACTTCATAGAATAAATCCGCTTAATAAAAGGATTTGTTCTGTAAAAGTTGGACTGAGTCAACAGGCTGCACCCAAGGACCTAAGAGGCCACATGTGGTCTGGAGGCCACAGGCTACCCACCCCTGATCTATGAACGGAGGGATAATGATACCCTCAAAAAAAAAAAACAAGGAAGTTCAGAACAGGGTGGGTAGAAAGATAATGAATTTACTTTGGGACTTGTGTTTGAGATGCTTATGGAACATCCAGTTTGAAAAGGCCGGGGGACTAGAACTCAGGGAAGACCCCAGGGAAAGCCATAGTGAATTTGCTAATCGCAGAGGAAAGATCATTACTCTACCTAGAATCATTTGGGAATCATTATTCTTAAGAAAAGAGAAGGAGGAGAAAATTGTTAAGTCCTTTCTAGTGCCCGGATGAAATGATAGTCAATAGGGAAGCAGTATGATACAAGTGGAAAGGGCATTGTAGTCAGATTCAGAGGACTGGGTTCATATTCTGGCTATGTTACCCAGTGTGACTTTGGAAAGGTCACTTCACTATCTGGGTCTCAGTTTTTTCATCTGTTGAATGGGAATATTGGACTAAATGCTTTTCTAAGGTCCCCTGCAGTTCTAAATCTATGATCTCGAGAGTACTGAATACACTATCTGGACTACGAGAAGAATTTTGTCAAACTCTAAATTTCATAGGTGAATCAGAGGTTTGTCTTCTATTTCTGTGTAGATTTAATGACATTTTGATTTGTGCTCAACTCTCAATTATCCACAAAGGAAAAAAATATGATTAATCTACCGAAGTGGGTTGGAGCCATAGGCTAAACTCCCATAACAAAAAAACTTTCCATAGTAATTTGAGTTATCACTGTGACCCATGGGTGACAAGGATGTTGGATACTGGGCCAACACCTATGTGTGTGACTAAATGCCCTGTTTGTCTCTCTGTATGGTCTCCAGCACTCCCTGACTTTACATTCTAAAAGGTTTGGCGAAGAAAAAGAAATGATACTCTTTTGGCCTGACTTATTCTTGGCACACTGCTTCCTAGTGATGGCTGCCTCTTTTTCTAAATTTTCATGCACCATCCTTTTAATAACCTAGTCTATGGGGATTATATATCTTTCTGAGAGGATATGGATATCTGTATAACTTGCTCAAAACAATATAGATCTCATTCGTTTTATGGCTTCAAAGGTCATAATAATTTAGAACTGAAAAGGACCTTAGGAATCCTCTAATCCAGCCCCCTCATTCTACATATGAAGAAATTGTGCCTTTGAGAAGGTAAATCACTTGCCCAAGGTCACCCAAGCACCAAGCTGCAAAGGAAGTCTTCAAACTCAGAATCTCTGATTCCAAATCCGGTAGTCTTGCCCCTCTAACAGAGCTACTTCCTTACAAAGATAAATCCAGGAAAGGAAACGATTCTAGTGTCTTAGATTTTATGAAGTCTTGCTACTTCTTTTTTCTTTGAGTCTCTTAAGTAGCAGTATTCAACAGACATTTATTAAGCACTATATTGTGCTAGGTGATGGGAATACAAAGACAAAAAATGAAACAGCACCTGCCTTCAAGAAGCTTATATTCTACTGTGTTATCCATTGCAATCTGGACATCATAAATATGGGACATTTCCACCATACCCATTTCATATATTTTTCCTTCTATCAGCAATGAAAGAAAATATGCTTCCCTGTGGAAAGTATGTATTGTATTTCTACTTGCAGAGTTTATAATGATGATAGACAGTCACCAGAAATAGTCTACTATTTAAAGAAGGAAAGAGAAAGGTTACCCAGTTAAATCAAAGACAGATAACTATTAGAGAACACTGCCCCTAAAACCAAAGGTGAACAGCTGCCTGCTCTGGAAAACTATCTCTGGCCAGTCTTTTTCTCTTTCCAGTCCTCCCACCAATAGCTCTGGCTGAATTTCTTTATGCTCTTAGTACCCCTAAGCAGCCACTTCTGCAGGGTCCAACACATCTGTGATTGTTCTGTTTTCTCTTATCTCACTAGTCATTTCACAACATCTGGAGAAGTAGCTACATCAGAGCTATGTCTCTTTTCCTTCTGAGAGCTCTCTCTCTCCCTTTGGCCTCTGGGTCCCATATTTTGGTTATTTCCGTGGTACACTCGGCTGTCTCTTAAAGTCACTGTGCTATTTCCTTAGTTGGAGGGTCTACAACTGGTCTGGACAATGCGTCTGCTATAAGGAAGATTTTGCCTGGGGTATAGATTACTCATAAATCATATCTTTTTAACAGTAATAACATTCTCGGTTGTCTAGCAGGTGTGTTGCCTAGTGGTTTGTGATCTGTCTGTATAGCCCCTATCTCTGCCAGATACATATTTGTGCAACATCCATAGTGCGTACTCTGCTGCCAGTAACTTTTTCTCTTTATGAGTGCAGACTTCCCTTTAACTGAAAACCAATACTCTAGTTGCAGTGGTGGTTACTACTACTCAACTGTATGATTGCCCACGGAGGCTCCTGTCGAGAGCTAAAGTTTGTATATCTCTTTGTAATTTCTAAAGCATCTTATGGCAAACCTATGAGGTTGGTGGTACAAGCATACTCACTTTCAATTTTGCAGATGAGGAAACTGACACTCTGAAAATTAGAGACTTGTCCAAGTAATCATGGTTCAGTGCAAAAGCTGGAACTTGGATCCCCTATCAAGCCTAGAATTCTTGATTGACTGAATGTTCAGATAGAGAGCTATCATTCAGATGGGGGAATAGAGTTGTTTTATTCAGGTTCAGAGGACAGGACCAGGAATAATATGTGCAAGTTATGGGGAGTCAGATTTCTGCTCAACATAAGGAAAAAAATCCCTAACAATTAAAGTTATCCAAGTGAAGGATCATCAATTTTGAATGGGGAGGGACCTGACAAGTCATTCAAATTTTTTTTTTACATTTTACAGAGGAGGAAACTGAGGTCCAGAGAAGTTCAATGATTTGAACCTAGGGTCACATGGCTAAGTAAGCATCAGAGGTGGGTTTTTAACCTTGGTCTCTCTGACTCCGAATTCAGCATTCTCTTCACAGTATATTTCAGTGAAATGATACTGTATTACAAGTCATGAGACAAGTACAACTTCTGACTTAGGTGTTTAATATACATGTCGACTTCTTCATCAGTAAAATGAGGGGCCTGGACCGGATGACACCAAAAACCTATGATCCTGTGATCACAGAGGGATCTACGTGATATAGAGGATAAAGGACTGGACCTGGAGTTAGAAAAAACTGAGTTCGAATCCAGCCTCTGATACTTCCTTGCTGTGTAACCCTGAACAAGTCATAGAATTTGTTTGCCTCAGTTTCCTCAATTTTAAAATAGGGATTATAATAGAACCTACCTCCCAGAGGATCAAAGCATCAAAAGAGATAATATTTGTAAAGCACTAAGCTCAGTAACTATACATAGGAAGCACTTAAATGTCCGTTTCCTTCCTTCCTTTACCACCTTAGTTCCCATTATGTCCCCACACGTGGCAAACTTTCTACCCCAGCCAAACAAAGTTACCACTTGTTCCTGAATATACCCTTCTACACCTGTACCTCTGCAGTAATAGGTGTTTAACAAATGCATGTTTCCTTTCTTCTTTTACCATCATATTTCCCTTGTACCCCCTCTCTCATGAAAAGAGGATTGGACTCATTTAATAGATGGCGACTTTTCTATGCTTGGAAGTTTTCAGCCAGAGGCTGGATGAGCATGCGTGGGGAAAGTTGTAGCAGGATTCCTGATTTAGGTGGGGTTTGGATTCTACTACCTCTAAGGTGTCTCCTGGTTCTAAGATTCAATGTCACCCCATTGCTATAGGTTGTTATGTAGTATTCATTCATTCATTGATTCATTCAACAAATGCTTAATTTGCAAAAGGAACTCAGAGTCTAGGAGAGATACCAAGGTGAAATAAGAGAGGGGGAGAGAGCTCACAGACCTTGTGAATTAATAAGTACTAGTTGACATCACGAAATTCCTTAACTGCCTACAGCCACAGATCAATTGCATCTCTGTAGAGGATCCTTAAGAGTTTAAAGATACCTGTCTTGTGAGGTGTGTACATAGCTACATAGCAAACCTTTTCTCATAGTCACTGGAAACCTTATCTACAGAGTTTGGCATGCGATCTACATTCCTCGCATTTCCTTGATCTAGTTTCATTCCCCTTAGAGTTACAATATGACCTGTGCCCTTCACCTCTGCCACTTTTTAATGTATCTTGTCTCTACTGAGCTCTGACTCTGGCTCTCTGAATTAAGTATCTCCAACCGGCACACAGCTATGCTGTCTCGCTGCTCCAATCATCATGTCACCAGTTATCACACTTACTCCTGGAAGGTCCCCAAAAGTCTCTATTATTCTTTGGAATATTTCACAGGCTGACTCAACCCCAAATAGTAGTCTATGAATCTATAGGTCCCCTGGGGAGCAGAAAGAGTACATAGCAGGAATGTTTTCTCATCTACTATTGTGAAAATCTGTTTTACTGGCAGTCTTATAGGTCCTCTAGTGGTATCCAGAAGAGAGCAAAGCCTGCTGATGGCTAGGTTTCGTTCGCTACATCCAGACCTCATTTCCCGATCATTTTCTCAAGAACAATAAAAATACCCAACCACCCAGCCAGAACCTCCCCCCTTTTTTCCATGATCTCTGCATTCTCCCTACTACAATAGTTTCTTTAAGACTTCCCAGCATGGCAAAAGGTATTTTTCCACCTCCATGCACAACGGGAACCATTGTTCCTGTATAAGTAAATAAGTAATCTCTCCATCTGAAGGAAACCTGATTTCCAGCAAATCTGGAGACAGCCACTGCATGCCTTGCCACATGGTGCCATGTTGTGCCATGCCATGCTATGCCAAGAGAGCTGCTTTGCCACCATATCAACAATCTGGCTCCAGCCTACTTTTCCAGCCTTATTTCATTTTCCTCCCCTTCACAGATTATATATTCCAGCTCAACTGGACAACTAGCTCTTTTCCAAATTCAACACTCTATTTCCTGTCCTTGTTTATTATTCACAATAGCTGTCTCCCATATTCGGGTCACCTATATTCCCTTCTTATTTCTGATTCCTTGTCTTCCTTCAAAGCTCAACTCTGGGACTACCTTTTCCAAGAAATTGCCCATGATTCTCCCCTCCAGTTTTTGGAATCAAACAGTCAACAAGCATTTATTATTAAAAATAAATGCTGGGTTTTCCCATCTAATTTTTCCTTATACTTTATTGATTTGTGTGCATGTATCCCACCAGTGGAATATAAGTGCTTTTAAGAATACAGACTGTTGGGGCAGCTAAGTGGCGCAGTGAGTAGAGCACCAGCCTGAGAGTCAGGAGGACCTGAGTTCAAATCCTGCCTCAGACATTTGACACACTTATTAGCTGTGTGACCTTGAGCAAGTCACTTAACCCCAATTGCCCTGTCTTCCCCCCTCAAAAAAAAAAGAATACAGATTGTTGCATATTTGTCTTTGTGTCCCCACCAGCTTCCACATAGTAGGCACTTAATAAGCATGTGTTGAATTGAATCATTCAGGGCCCTAAAACTTAACTCTTTTATGTAACAGGGCCACAGCCACTGCATTCCAGGCTCTCCACAATCTGTCCTCAAACCACCTACCTAGATAATACAATGGATAGAGGACTGGGCTTCAAGTCAAGAATGAATCTGGCTTCAGACATTTCCTACTTGTGTGACCCCTATTTGCCTCAGTTTCCCTGGCTATAAAATAGAGATAATAATAGCGCCTTCCTCCCAAGTTGTGATAACCAAATGAGAAAGTATTTGCAATGTACTTAGCACAGTGTCTGACACACGGTACGTACTTAATAAGTATTTTGTTCCTCCCTTCCTTCCTTTCTTCTTTCTTTTCTTCCTTCACTGACTTATTTTCCATTATTTCTGCACATTGACAAACTTCTGCCCCAGACAAGGTTACCACTTGTTCCTGAATGTACCCTTCTGTATGCATGCCTCTATATCTATGCATAAGCTATTCTTCTCACTTCCAGTGTCCAACCCTCTCCTCTCTAGTGGAATCACATCCATTCTTAAAGGCCGTCTGAAGTTCTAAAGTTTTATATCTTCTTCAAAGCTTTCCTTGACCATCCCAATATGATTCTATTTATTCACTCAAGATTTACTAAACAGATACTGTAAGAGACACTGGAAATAGAAAGCTACATGTTACACAGACCTTGCTTTCAAAGAGCTTACAATTTAATGGGAGAAAGGATAAATTCACAAATAGCTATATGACAGAAGATGCTGTGATAAGAGCAAAGGAGAGGTACAACTAAAATGCCAAGAAAATCTGAGGAAAGGATTGCTGGCAAGGGTCTGGGAAGAGAGAAGATGGAGATTGGCAGGAAAGGCTTCTTGGAAATTTCACTTCTCCCTATTCAGAACTGGGCATTCTATTCATTTGCATTTATCCTATCATACCTTTTTATTGTTTTCTTTGTATTTGTCTAAGGTAGTGCTGACAATATGTGGGTTTCACAAATATCTTCCAGCCATGCCGCTGTGCAGTCCAGTCATCCTGGTGAATATCAGGCCACTGGACCCAGATGGCTCTGGAACAGAAAGTAAGGCTGGTAACTTTGCACAACCTTCCCTCACTCAAATCAAAGTCAACTGCAAGTCATGTTGTCATTTCCCTGATATCATAGTCCCCTTCGAGAATGAAGAACAAACACACAACTCTAGGAATTATAATCAAATCAACACTACCATTGCTTTTGGGGAAAGGGGTGTGTCATTTTTTTACTTTATGGTTTTACTCACAATCTTGGTGACTTCCCTGACCCAAACATCTTCCCCTGGCCATTCCTCCCCCGTGCATGTTATCTCCCACTTTTAGAATGTGAAATCCTATAGGGCAGGGATTGTCTCTCTTTTGTATTTGTATCTCAAATGACTAGCACAGTACCTGACAGGTACTTAATAAATGCTTTTCCATTTATTTAATGGGTTCATCTCATTAAATGACATAAAAAACAAACATACATTTAATAGACTGAATCAAGCATGCATTTCATATATGTAGTAAATATTTTTCTAATATATTAATACCATTTAGATTAAAATGCAAATGAACATAAATCATTGCTTAACTCATAGCTTTTTGTCATCATGTCTTTTTAACAGTATTGCTGTATAACGCAGAGACATAGAATAAAGCAATCTCTGAAGAATTACCCTCACAGAGGGGGTAATGGAGAAACAGATAGTGGGTGTGAACAAGTTGCAGCATATAAACAAGGAAGAGTTTTGAATCAATCAATCATTATTCATTAATCACCTAATACGTGCTAGGCATTGTGCTAAGTGCTGGAGATACAAAAAGAAAAAAAAGACAGTCCCTGACCTCAAGGAGCTTATAATCTAATGGAAGAAGTCCAAGTGTAAAAGATATCAACAAAGAATTATATGATAGGAAGAAAATATGGGCTGGTGAGGTAGTGGAAGTGAGGGATGACCTGAACTTAGTCAGCGTGCTCCTCTACTGACACACCTCTGATGGCAGGAGAAGATGACAAGTTTCCCCAGCATAGCAGGAGGATCCTTGTGGTGAAATCGTGGGAGGATAAGAAGTTGTGCAGGATGGGTTGTAATTGGCACTGTTGGAGGTAACTCACATTTATGAGATCACAGAACTCCTTGAGCATTTGAATGTTGTGAATGTTGTGAATCTTTTCTCAGTCAACTGATATGAATAAGGCAAACATTATTGAGGAGAGGCTGCTCAAATTTTTTTATGTTAATAATTTTTGCTGTTCAGTCATTTCAGTCCTGTCTGACTCTTAATGGCCCCATTTGGGGCAAGTTTTCTTTGCAAAGATACTGGAGTGGTTTGCCAGCTCCTTCTCCAGCTTATTTTACAGATGAGGAAACTGAAGCAAACAGGTTGCGTGACTTGCCCAGGGTCGCACAGCTATAAGTGTCTGAGGTTAGATTTGAACTCAGGAAGATGAGTCTTTCTAGTCACTCACATTTATGTAGCACTTTGAGGTGAGCAAAGCACTTTACATACGTTATGTCATTTGATCCTCAAAAGAGCCTGTAACAGATGAGGATTTGAAGCCTCAGAGAAATTAAGTCACTTTCTGAGGAACATACTCTTGGTAAGTTTTGGAGGCAGGATTTGAACTACAGTCTTCCTAACTCCAAGTTCCATCTACTGTATCATAGTACCTCTGTTAAGGAGGGGGTCCTGAGGCATAAAAAAGTTTAACAACCACTACTCTAACCACCTCACACCCATCAGATTGACCAATATGACAAAAATTGAAAAATGATAGATATTAGAGAGGATGTGGGAAAATTGAGACACTAATGCACTATTGGTGGAGTTGTGAACTAATCCAACCAATTTGGAGAGCAATTTGGAACCATGCCCAAGGGGCAATCAAACTGTGCATACCCTTTGATTTAGCCACACAACCACTAGGTCTGTATCCCAAAGAGGTGATAAAAAGGGGGAAGGACCTATATGTGCAAAAATATTTATAGCAGGCCCTTTTGTAGTGGCAAAATATTGTAAATTCTCCAGTCAATCTCCATCAATTGGAGAATGACTGAACAAGCTGTGGTATATGAATGTAATGGAATACTATTGTGCAATAAGAAATGATGAATAGGCAGATTTCGGAAAAACCTGGAAAGACTTGTACAAAGTGATGCAAAGTGAAATGAGCAGACCCAGAAAAGCCTTGTACATAGTATCAGCAAGATTGTGTGATGATCAACTATGAATGACAGCTCTTCTCAGCAACACAATGATCCAAGACAAATACAAATGACTCACAAAGGAAAATGCTATCCACATTCAGATAAAGAACTGATGAACTCTGAATGAAGATCAAAGCATACTTTTTTCACTTACTTTACACACACACACACACACACACACACACACACACACACACACACATCTTTTGGTAAACATTTGCCTGAACGCACCTTCCCCATCTGACACTGCCTAAGTGACAGCTACCAGGAAGGGACATAAATGACTCATACATTAAGAACATGCCCAGGACTTCCATTCACTATAATATTGACCTGCCAGCCTCCAAACTTCACCTGGCTTCAATCTGTCCCCAACGCACAATTTTTCTGAAAACTGCACAATTGTAATGGCTAGCTTTAGCCATATATACACAAGACCCATTTGTGCTGCCTAGTTTTCTTAAATATTTTGGTTAGATGCACTGAATTTGTTCTCACCTAGTTCCTCCTCAGTCAGACAGGTGCTAACATACAGAACTACTAGTAGACATAAGAATAAAAAGCAATATATAATACACAACAAAAATATACACACATATACACTATATATACATGTATATACATACACACATACAAGCGTGTGCATGTTATTGTGACTGATTTATAGACATTGATATATACATATATATGTATGAATATATACATTTGTGTGTGTGTTGTGGTTGTTTTTCATCCTTCGTTTTCAAAGAGGACCAATGACATCATGGAGTGATGTCTTGACTTGCACATGAATTGCATTGAAGCAAAGCAGAGTTGCACAAATTCATCAGTATCACTCTCTCTTCCAGAGTCATTGAAGCCCAGTGGCAAGACAAAAGTCAGGATGACTGGTGATGGCTGATGCAGTGGATGATCTTGGCTCTTCAATGTCTGAATCAGGCTCTAAGTGCTCCACAGCACCTGCTTCAGCCACCTTCATAGACGCTGAAACAGATTATTCTTATCTGCCCATTCCACTGAGAGAAGTCTTCACATACTTGGAGTAGATGTCCCTAACTCATTGACAGGCTTGAAGCCTATTGGTTACCTTCAAGCTGGTTTAGCCCATCTGCTGAGACAGTTTTACCGGCGTGTGGCCACTGCATATGCTGCAGTTTCTTGGAGCCACAGAAGAGAGTTGAGTGCCAGGTGGACACCAAAGGTGAATGAGCAGCCCCGAAAAGGGCTTAGTAAGTCCTTATGCCAGGGGTGTTAGTATTCCCTGAGCACTTCATACACCCCAATGGTATGCATGTATATGTACATGTATATATGTGTGTATATATGTGTACATATACATGTAAACCATACACTTTTAAGTTTAATCTGCATTATTAAAATTTTCTCTATCACTTTCTGAATTCTAGACAAAAAACAAGTCAAGTTCGGATTTGTAGCACTTCCCAGTTTCCAAGGTATAAATGGCCATGCTGCAAACTGAACAATCAGTGAGATCTGGCTGGCCGCAGCATACCTTGGGTGGGAGCAATGTGACATCTTTATCCCAGAATTGGTGTGTGCTTATGCCCAAATTGCTCAATAACCAGGAAAAAGGCATGACTTGAAACTAAATGGAATGGAAGCTTCCTCCCTGAACATTTTCCGCAAGTTATCCGGGGCCAGGACCCTGGGAGTCAGAGATTGGAAGATCCTAACAATATAAATTAGAGACATCTTTCAGGGCAATCATATACAACATTAACACTCGAAAATTTTTATCAATCACAATTTTGTTGCAAGATGAGAGATGAACTCCTAAATCAAACCTGTTATCTCTAGCAATTCATGAAAACTTAGTCAAAATCAGCCAAGACCTGAAAAAAATATAATGGAATTTACTGACAGACAAATGTGAATTGTTGAGGGGTTAAGCAGAAATGAAGATTTCACTTTTTTGGGTCAAATACTATGACCAAAAATAACAGTTAAAAAATCCTTATCTGAATTTTTTTTATTTCCCCAAGTAACTAAAAAAGTTTTTCAAGCAATTATTAAATTATGGTTGGGTAAGAGAACACAGGTATTGGAAAGGTGCAGTATAGTATAATGATAATAACCCTGGCTTTAAAGCCCCAAAGCCTGGGTTCAAATTTCTGTTCTACTGTTTTCTACCTGTGTGACTTTGGGAAATTCACCTAATCTTTCTTAGACTCAGTTTCCTCATCTAAAATATGAGGGTGATTAAACTAAATCAGAAGTTCTTAACCTGGAGTTTATGAACTTAACAATTTTTTTCATAACTGTATCCCAATATAATTGTTTTCATTGCAATCCTATATATTTTATGCATCTGAAATATTATCCTGAGAAGGGGTTCATTGGTTTTATCAGACTGCCAAAGGGATCTGTGAGATTTTAAAAAAAAGTTAAGAATCTTTCTTAACCTTTCATTCTATTATGCTTGATTTCTTCATGTTCTCTTTCTGTGTGGAAATAAAACTGCCTGTACTGGGCCTAGGGAGAAAAGAAAGAAAGAAAAGTTTGGAATTAAACTATTAAGGACAATGTTCTAGGTCATCTCTTTATTACATGAAGTGTACTACGATTTAAAAGGTAAAGGTCTCCCTGCCCCCAAATGCTTATTCCAGCAGCCTGGTTTAGATAATCTTTAAGATCCCTTCTAGATTTAACATTCTGGGGTATATGGGTGTTCAGGTAGGGCTGCTCATCCACCTTTGGTGAACTCCTCTCACCCAGCTCTCATCTGTGACTCCAACAAGCTGTAGCATGCACAGCAGCCACACCTTGGCAGACAGGATAAACCAGGTTGAGGGGTAACCAGGGAAACTCAAACCCTTCATTGAGCTGGGGGATTACTACCCCGAGCACGAGAAGACTTCCCCCAGTGGAATGGGTGGATGAGAACAATTTGTCCCAAGAGCTATGAAGGCAGTTGAAGCAGGTTCGGAGGAGGAGGGGTGCTTAGAACTTAGCCAGACGTCAAAGATACCGAGATCATTCACAATGTCATGGGCTATCACCGATCATCTTGACTTTTGTCTTGACACTGGACTTCGATTACTCTGGAAGAGAGAATGAGGCTGATGACTTTATGCAGTCCTGCCTCACTTAAGTCCAATTCATCCAAGTCAAGACATCATCCAGATGTCACTGGTCCTCTTCAAAAACAAGGGACAGACAACAAGAGTTTAGGTGCGTGAGTAACATTCTAGAGAAATTTATGCACCAACTATGGATTAAACTAGAAAACCACTGAGATCCCTTTTAAATCTGAATTTATCTTGTTCTGATTCATCATCCCTTCTGGTTACTGGCTCACAATGATGCTGAGCTTTGCTTTTCCACTTTGTAAAATTGAGATAGTAAATATGGGGATACTTACTCATTCACAATCCATGTAAAGTTCTATATCATTTCAGAAGATAGGCTTTCTCCCTCTCTGCCTACTAGCCTCACATATAAGGTAGGCTCTGACCAACAGAGGGTGGGGGCTGTTTCCCCACCTCACCCCCCCACCCCTGGTTTGAAAGCATGTTCTTCTAGGCAAACCTGGATTTGGAATGGGGCTATCTCCTGTTTGTGTCTTCTTTCCTTTAGTACAAGTCATCAAATGAGCTTTTGAAAGGTAGGTGGCATCTTCCTTTCCCTCCCCGCTGCAATTCCTGGCATCTGAGCAAAGGAAGTATCTATAACTTTAGCAGTTAGGGTGGAAATAGTGGCAGAGGCAGTCACCAGCAGAGAGAGAGGGAGGGAGAGAGGGAGAGAGAGAAAGAGAGAGAGAGAGAGAGAAAGAGAGAGAGAGAGAGAGAGAGAGAGAGAGAGAGAGAGAGCACTGCCCACATGACATTCCTTAGGCATCCTTCAGTGGACGTGAAATGTAAAGCAGCTAATGAGCAGCCCTGTTGCAAATGTCCCAATGAAGCTTCAGTTTGAGGATACTTAAGCATTCAATGTCCATGCATCAACGTGACTTTAGAAGGAAGGCTTTCCCTTTTCTCCCCGGCTCTCCACTGATTGTAATCATTCAATTATGCTTGATTTCCTAGTGTTCCCTTTCTGTGTAGAAATAAAACTGCCTGTTCCATGCCAGCAAAAAGAGAAAGACTTGGAATTAAACTATTAAGAACAATGCTCAGGAACGTGCCCTGATTAAAGGGTACTAATATTTAAAATGTAAAGATCTCCCTACCTCCAAATACTTATCCCAACCAAGGTATGTAAAATTTCACCACTGGAAAGTAATTACTATGGCATTACATTTCCAGGAGCATTACATCTCCAGGAGACTCTTTTAAAACATAACTATCATAATTATCATTACTGGTCAACAAAACCCTATGAGCATTCATTTATGAGATCCTTTTTTGATAAAATGGTTAGCTGAGAGAGTGGGAGAGAGAACATTTAAGTTTTGATAGATATGGTGAAAGGGAGAAAGAGAGCTAGACTATGGGGCCCTATCCAGGCTACAGAGGGAGACTCTAGAGCAGAGGTGTCAAACACATATCTCTGGAACACTCCCAAGTGCCTGAACCAGATTAAAAATGTAATTGGGAAATTTTAACAAATATTTTTAAAATTTGTTAACAAATAATAAACAAATAAACACACAATAAAACACAAATATAATTAGTACATATTTTCTAAGTTAATGTGGAGCCCACAGGAATTCTTAGGAATGGTTTAGTGGTGGCCTGTTCTGTTTGAGTTTGGTAGCACTGCTCTGTAGAATCAAGATGTGTAGGGTGACATTGCTGGGTCCCTGGGGGAGGGAGACCAGGGGAAGAAACCGGGGAAGAGAGGGACACAAGACAAATTCTGCCCAACAAGATTACCCCAATCCTTTCTTCTCCCTCAGTATAATAACTATGCCAGTAAGGATGACAGTAATATTCATGTTTCTTCCATTCATTTTGGTCATGAGAATCACTGGCATTATGCCACTCCAGCAGCAGAACCAAATAAAGGAGAGGGGGACAGATTTGTAACAGGGACATCCTACCAACCCATGCTGAGGACTGGTTAAATCTAAGGTGGTCCTGAATTACAGATCCCCAAGCTTTTTAATAAAAATCATACTAATACTAGCTTGTATTCATAGAACTTCAATTTTCAAAACACTTTCCTCATAATCAAACTGTGACTTTTTGTTTTTGTTGGTTTTTTTGTCCTGAACTGTGAGTTTTTTGGTATAGTTAGTGAATCTCCAGATAAGGAGATTCCTCCCAATAATAAATCAATAACTGTACATTCTTACATTCTTTAGAAATTGCCTAGGGCACTGAGAGGGAAAGTGACCTATCCAGGGCCATGAATCCAATATATGTCAGGTAATGATAACAGCTAGCAATTATATAAGAATTTAAAGTTTACAAAGTAATTTATAAGTTAACTCGTTTGACCCTCACAATAACCCTGTGAGGAAGGTGCTATCATTATCCCCCTTTTAATGATGAAGAAACTGAAAAAGAAACAGATACAGGTTAAGTGACTTGTCCATGGTCACACAGCTACTAAGTGTCTGAAGCAGAATTCAAACTCAGGTCTTCCTCACTCCAATTCACAAACTATCCACCGTGTCACTTAGCTGCCTAGAGATAGGACCTTATGAGATAGGTAGCATCCCCATTTTACAAATAAGGAGACTGAGTCTTGGAGAAATTGAGTGATTTGCCAAAAATTTGACAAAAACTGCTAATATTGATAACCTAGGAATTTTTCTATTTCTTAGACTCTTCTATTAAAATACAAAATAAACTTTCTAGGGATTAGCATCTTGAGCCTGGATCAGTTAACCTTTTCAGTGGGGATTGCTACCTTGTTGTTGCTGCTTGTCCTTTGTTTTCAAAGAGGACCAGTGATATCACAGGTTGATGTCTTTACTTGTGCGTGAGTCGCACAAAATTGCCAGCCTCACTCTTCTTCATGAGTCATGGAAGTCCAGGAGCAGGACAAAAGTCAAGACACCTGGCGATGGCCCAAGATGCAGTAGATGACCTTGGTGTCTTTCATGTCTGACCAAGCTCCAAGCGCTTCACAGAGCCTGCTTCAGCCATCTTTGTGGCCTTTGGAGGAAATTGTTCTCATCTGCCCATTCCATAAGGGAAGTCTTCACAGGTGGCCGTAGACATCCCCTAACTCATTGGTGGATTTGAGTGCTGTCGGTTACCCTCAAGCTGGTTTAGCCCATCTCCTGAGATGGTTTTACAGGGTGTGGCCATTGCGCGTGTTATAGCTTCTTGGAGCCACAGGTGAGAGTTGAGTGCCAGGTAGAGCAACCCTACAAGGAGCTCAGCAAGCCCTCACACCAGAGGGAGCTAGTACTCCATGAACATCCCATATACCCCAGGGATAATAACTGAGAGCAAAACCCAAGGAGAATGGAGCAAAGGACAGAAACCTATGTTGGTGCCAGAGTCAGGATTGCTGTAAAGGAGCAGTAAAAGGTTGGTGGGAGGGAGCTAAAGCCCAACTTTTCTTTCTTTACAATTTTTTGTAGGTATTAGGGAGAGGCATATGGTGTCTGCCAATCACACCTTTCCTAGTCCCCCTCAGTGCTTGTGCCTTCCCTCTGAGATTTCCTCCAATTTATCCTATACAGTTGTTCCCCTGTTGTTTTCCCCATAGGAGTGTGAACTCCTTGAAGGCAGGGGCTGTCTTTTGCCTTTCTTTCTATCATACTTAGCATAGTACCTAGTACATAATAAGCATTTAATAAATACTTGTCCACCGATTGACTGACTTCTCTCCCAGTCCTACTTCCAGAAGGGCAGTTGATACGCCTGGATGTTTTATAGCACAGATGAGTTGGGGAGCACATGCCCGGAGCCTCCTCATCCCTTGAGCTCCCCCACCCCTTGCTAAGTGCATGGGCCATTAAATACCTGCCTTTAATCATCCTAGGAGATTAGTCTGGACTGGGTTAGCAATTTCAATGGGATTCAGAGAAGTAAGTGGTTGTAAAGCAGTTCACAACAGCCTTGACAATAAATAAAGACTAGATTCATTTTATACTTTATCTGGCATGTGCTTCTAGGGAGACTAGCCCTGGTATTGGACTGCCCCTATCATCTAGTTGGCTCCCTAAGTCTGTGAGTCCAGATATATATTTTTTCCCTCAGAATCTGACTTGGTGTTTCCTGCTGCCTAATCCTAGGTCATATTTTAGTGGTAAATTACCTGTCTGTGAGTGATATTTCACTGTAATGTACCAATATATCTTCCCACCCCAAGCCCTCCCTGTAGCATTACCAACATGGAACTGAGCATAGGACTGAACCTACTGAAACAACCTCCTAATTGGACACTCTGTCACCAGCTTATCTCTTCTTTAGTTCCTCCTTCATATAGTTGACTAGGTCATCTCCAGTCATCTTGATCTATATCTGGCCGTTGAAACCAGATGGCTCTAGAGGAGAGAGTGAGGCTAGTGACTTTGCACAGCCCTCCCTCACTTAAATCCAATTCGCTTGCGGGTCATGGCATCACCATCCTGATGTTATGATCCTCTTCAAGAATGAAGAACAAACAACATAATTGCTTAAATAATCATACTCCCTAATGCACAAGTCTGACCATATCATTCAGACTCAAGAACCTTCAGTGGCTCCCTATTACCACTAGGATAAAATATAAAATCTTTTGGCATTTAAACTTCTACACAGTCTGTCTACTCTGCATATATCTTGTACGCACACAATTGTTTGACTGTTTTCTCACTTCAAAATGTGAGCTCTTTGGGGGCAGGACCATATTTTTGCCATTCTTTGTATCCTCAGTACTTGGCACAGTGCTCGGCACTTACTAAGTGTTTAATAAACATTTGTTGATTGACTGACACACTTGTGATCTCACATTAATGCCCCTTTATTCTACATAGCAACTAAGTTGTCTTACTTTCTGTTGCTCTACACAGCGTTCCATTGCCAGCTCCTGCGTCCCCCTATCTTGGAATATATTCTCCTCGCCTCCCTCTCTTGGAACCCCTACTTTCCTGCAAGACTCAGCTCTCATGCCTCTTCCAAAATTTAGTACTCTCCCCCTCACCCAAATCCCTTTCTATTAATTTCACTTATATTTTGTATTTGCTCCCAGTGTGATCTTGGACTCATTCCATTTCTCGGGCCTGTTTTCTTATCTGTTCATTGGAACCCTGAGGCCCCAAGTGGCACACTTATCTTATACCTTATGCTGAGCTCACCATATCACTTGCTGGCCACCTTGCATGCCCCTCGCTTTCCAACTCTTCTTCCCCATATGTGTTATTTTCACAGGGTAGAGCCTGTTTTATTTATTTGTATTTGCATACCTAGCAAGTGTTAAAGACATGGGTTTTCATTCATTCATTCATTCATTGAAATTCAGGAATTAGATTGGGTGATCTCTAAGGTGCCTTCTAGCTACGAATCTTTGAATGATGATACAATGACCTTGCAATCCTAGCCATTTAACTGTGTATCTGTTGTTTTCCCCTAGAACAGGGCTGTCCAACCTTGGGTTATCTTAGGGCCGCATTAAAATAAGATAATTATTTGAGGGCTACACCCAGAATAAAAAATACAGTACACTAATAGAAAGTGGGGGAACATGCGTCATCAATACAAAAGGCGAAAGTGTGAAGCAGGAAAGCAAACACAAAACAATAAAGTGACAGCACAACAGTATAAAGGTAGGTGTGTACTGACTAGTCTGTAGTGTACAGACAGAACGCATCCCACAGATCGATTGAAAAATTCTGTGTGATATGTTCTGTCCGTGATACTGTTTAAAAATACCAAAGAAAATGAACATCAATGAGATTATTTATTAGTGATGAAATTAAAAAAACTAATACGCATTCCATGCACATTATTATTTTATTTTTTCACTCGTGAAAATTAAAACCCACAGGCGGGCCACATAAAATTGTACTGCGGGCCACATGTGGCCTGTGGGCCGTATTTTGGACAGCCCTACATTAGAAGAATGCAAATTCTTTGAGAGCAGTGGTTGGTTGATTTCTGCCTGTTCTAATAGCTTGTAGATCTGACTTGTAGTAGGTGCTTAATGAATGCTTGTTGAATTAAATTGGTTGTCAAGGTATTGGGCCCAAGCCTATAATCTCTGCTTCTGGGGAGACAAAGGCTTGTGGATTATTGCTTGACTCAGGGAGTTCTGAGTTTTAGTGGTCCTAAAGGCAATCTGGTGAATGCATTGAATCTGGCACCAGTTTGGTGAGAGAAAGAAAAGGGGGAGAGAGGGAGGCACAGACACTGAGACAGAGAGTTGGAGGTAAAGAGAGAGACAGAGGAAGACAAAGAGATGGAGGTGAGGAAGAGAAGAAGAGAGAGGGAGGGGAGAAAGAAAGAGAGAGAGAAGGAGGGAGGGAAGGAAGGAAGGAAAAAAGAAATGTTTTAAATTGGTGAATTGGTTGTACAAATAGGTAATGTGGCACCCTCCCCAATTATAAGCAACCTTGAAAATCTCCCTTCAGGTATTCCTGAAACTTCCCCTTTGAAGAGTGGGGTGATTGTGGTTGAGGGTGGGATAGAAGCAGCTTAAGCACAATGACACCACAGCATCAGCTGGCCAAAGGAATCAGATAATAAATTTGGTGGTCTTCCAAGGCCAATATGCATTTGGGGAGGACCACCTGTTGGACTTGTTCTGGGAAAAGCTTTCCCTGCCAAACCCCACCCCCAGGTATAGCTGCATCTCATGGCTTTTGCTGGATCCAATTGTATTGTACCTGTTAAAAGAATTAAAAAAAAAAGTCCTGTTCAGGCCTTGGCTTCCCCACCCCAGTCCCCACTGGGTTCTCAAGCACAATGGTGAATGTAAGAGACAATAAAAAGGTCATTTTGTCTTTCAGCGACAGCAACACAAGGGGCTGCATTTCCTGATTCTGGATTAAGTTCAAGATTCCGAATACAACTTGGCCTCGCTTCTGATTAGAAAGTTTGATATTGATCATAGGCTTTCCTGTCTTCCATATCCAGTGTGAGCCGAGATTGTAAAAAGGTAAACTGAAAGGAACCATTCTTTTATTCCACAATTAACCCCATCTGAGTAAATAATACGGCATTGGGCACTTGAGCCTCTGCTGCTCAGCCCTGAGTCCCGAACTCAAAACGGCTTCAAAGCAGCGGGCATGAGACGATGACAAGATGAGGCAGAAACCGCTTTTCATGTGGAATATAATGCGTGGATTGGGTTACATGGTACAGTAACAAACAGAGCAGAGGCCTAATGACACAGCAGATAAAGTGTCTGGAAGTACTTACCTGAGGGAAATCCAATCTCACTTTAGTCCAGGGCCCTAGGCCTATAAACACAGTATATGGTCTAGAAACTGGAATATTAGAGAGAGTGGAAAAAAAAAAAAGAAAAAAAGAAACAAAAACATTTCATGAAGGGTTGTAAGGTTTCCACAGCAGGCAAATAAAAACAAAATGCCCCGCCGGCCTCACTGGAGCAGCAAAGAGCTGGCCGGCTTCTGAAAACTTGAGCTTGGCTCTCCTTTTTATCACGATAACTTAGTTAGCCAAAGAGGGCAGATGTCTCTCCAAGGTATCAAACAGGGCATTAGGACTTTGAAAGCCTGTCAGTCAACAAATCAAGATGATAAGCATCTATTGAGCTGCTGAATAGGGAGGGGGGGAACAGAGTCGAGGTCAATCTGTCAGCAGAAGTATTCAAAAATCTATACTCTGAATTGAGACAAGGAACACTAATAAACTGAGATTACTTTCTGAGAAAACATTCCAGTATCTCTTCATGCCCAAGACCCATACCTGACTGCATTCGGGCATGAGAAAAAACACATTGGGCTAAAGATAGGGGTTTTCTTGCATTCCTGCAGAAGGGCCACCTTCACCAGATTTTTCACTCTACGAACATCCGTTAAGCAAAAGGTACACGAATAAGAATTGGCATATTAGGAATCATATCACATTAATCATTAATTCATTCAACAAGCATTTATTAAATTATCATTAAATTATCTGCAAGGTGCTGGGGGCACGAAGACAAAAATCAAACATACTCTACCCTCAGGGTTCTTACATTCTTTGGGAGGAAAGACATGTACACACATGTGTCATGACTATACATGTGTGTACATATGCACACATATATGTATATATAAATAGTGATTTCAGGAGATGGAGGAATTGTAATCTAGGCACAGGCAACAGCCTATGCAAAGACATGTAACTGGGAGATGGAATCATCATCATTATCATAGTTGTACAAATGCATAAATATATTTATAATTTATAAACACGCTTATATAGCACTTTAAGATTTACAAAGCACTTTATATACACATTAACTCATTTTACTCTCACAGCAACCTTGAGAGGTTTGTGTTATTGTTTTCCTCATTTTACAGGTGACGAAACTGAGGTAGATAGTTAAGTGACTTGGCCAGGCTCACACAGCCAATATGTATGAAGCAGGATTCAAATTTAGGTCTTCCTGACTTTAAGTCCAATGCTCTATCTGCTATGCTACCTAAATGGAATGTCATGTATAAAAAACACTAAAGATGGATTATGTGGGAATTGGTGTATTTCACTAAAGGTCTCTTTACCATTTGTTGGATGGGTTACAGAGAACATTCTGTTAAGGTACATGTTGTACTAGCTGATCTTTGAGGTTTCTTCTGTGATTCTGGGTATTCATTACCTATGTTGGGTCTTAGCCCTCTGCTGGATTTTAAGCTCCATTAGAACAAGGGGTGCCTAATTTAAATTTCTCTCATTGCCTAGGACAGTTTTCTTCATACAATTGGCATTTAATAAATGCTTGTAGCTGAATGAATGGATGGAAAGCAATCTAGTCAGTGCCTATGTCAACTCTTCTTTGTCAAGAGTTTTTGCTATTACAATATGGGTAATAAGGGACGGCCACAGGGATCCCCAAATTTCCTTTGGGAGATAGCAACAGCTCATTCATTCTCAAAGTCCTTTTTTGAATTGAGAGGAATTATTTACTTAATTTTTGCCAGTTAATGGCACTTGAAAAATAATCAAAGAAAAAAATAAAACATGAGCACCAGAGAGATACTAGATTTAGACAATCTCAACTGTATAGAAGAGGGAGAGGGGCACAAAAGCTGAAGTGGGGAGGGGTGGGGAGGTAGGTCACAAAAAGTACTGTCTGATCTATGAATTGCCGATTCATTATTCTTGCCTTCCCATTAGTAAACTAGGGAACTGTGGGTGAGAAAAATAATGACAGTTTTTCTTGTTGCTTCCCTTTCTCTACCAGTCACTGGCTGCCTTGATGTCTTTCCTTCCCAGAAAGAAGTCCATCTTTGACTGAGTCTGGCCTACAAGCTTACAAGAAAGGAATTCAGTTTAACATACATTTATCAAATACTTATTGTATATAAGGCATTGTGCTAGAAGCTGGTAATAGAAGATGGAAAAAAACATAATTCTCTGCTTAAATTAAAGAATTTGCAATCTAATAAGTGGTAAATAAAAATGATAAAGTATAAAATGTGACATAAATAAGCATGATTAACAGTAGACTATGACAACAAGAAAGGAGAGGACTATTCGAAGTGCTGTAAGAAATAAAAGGTGTATCCTTTCTTTGAAACAGTGGAAGACATAGTTGAGGAATATCATAATCAAACTCAGTTTTTGTGTTGATAAGTTTTGCTGAATTGCTTTTTCCCCTCTTTTTTATAGTCTTTATTATAGAGGATCACCCTATGGGTAGGGGAAAAAAGAGGTATATTTTGGGAAATCAAGGTGATGTTAAAAAGAAGGAAAAAGAAGAAAAAATAGAAGATAGTTTTTGGGCATGGGGGAGGGAATAAGAGAGGAATATGAGGAAGAGAAAAGATTTATGGAGGGAGTGGCATCTGAGTTGTACTTTGAAGGAAGATTATAATTTCATCTGGTAGGGGTGTGGGGGAAGGGGAAAGTGTAAGAGGCACAAGGAATAATCTGCACAAATATAGTTACGTGGGAGATGGGGTAAATGAGGTCAGAGAACTTATCATCATCTGGCTTATTTGGAATATTGTCAGTAAATGGGAGGAGAGGGTGGCAAGGAATAGGTTCACGTGGTTGGAAAGATCTTGTCCAGGTTCTTCAAAGATTTTTTTTCTCTTCTTCATCCTCTGTAACAAGTATTGATACATAAACTTCAATTATCTGCATGGATCATAGAATTGAAAGTAGGAAGAGAGCTTAGAGATCAACTAGTCCAAATTCCTCATTGTATTGATGAGGAAACCAGCCCAGAAAAGTCAAGGTATTTCTTCAAGTTCATACAGATGGACTCTGGATTAGAGCCCATGTCTCCTGACTCTAAGACCAGTACCCTTTTCACATCTTCATGGAGGTCTGTTTGCTTACACTTATTTTGAGATATACAAAACAAAATGACCAAGGGTCCCATGAAATAATGTTTCTTGTTACCTTTGAGCTCATAATGAAATCAATGCTGCCACCTCATTTATTTGTCTCTCACTGGAGAACATATGATCCACCTATTCCTTCAAGTCTCATTTCTGGTGCCAACATCTCCATAAATCCTACTCTTTCCTCTTCAACGCCCCCTCCTGAAAACTATCTTCCCTCCCCTCCCTTCCCGTCTCCTCCCTTCCCTTCTCCTCCCCTTCCCTCTCCCCTCCTCTCCTCTCCTCTCCTCTCCTCTCCTCTCCTCTCCTCTCCTCTCCTCTCCTCTCCTCTCCTCTCCTCTCCTCTCCTCTCCTCTTCCTTTCCTTTCCCAGTGGGTGAGAGCTTCAGAAAGGCAAATTTTGGTCTGCTGTAAGTAAAAAACTTCTTCCCAATTAGAGCTGCCCGAAAGTGAAATGGGGGTTGCCTCAGGGAGTAGCATGTTCCCCCTCACTGGAAGTACCCCAGCAGAGACTGAAAGACAGAAGATTATTATTGAGTATCAGGAGAGGTTGGACTAGATGTCCTCTGGAGTCCCTTCTTACCCTAAAATGCTGTAACTGGATGACTCTTTGAAACAGGAACTCAGAACTTTGCTGAAATGGTCCTCTGCAGTAACTGTGATAGATTCTCTATACAATTATCAGAATAACTGTCAGAGTTACTCTGATTTAAAACCACCTTCATCTTCTGTTCTTCTCCATTACTCACCACCCCCATCTCCAATCACATGACCAGTTATGTCAATTTTGCATCCCTCACATCTGTCACCACTTTTGTAGTTCTGCTGTCACCTCCCTAATCCAGGCCTTCATCACCTCTTATGAGAACTATTGTAATAACCTCCTAACTGGACTCCTACCTTCAGCCTATCTCATGCACAATTGCCATGTTAATCTTCCTAAAGTACAGATCTGATCATATCGTTCTCACATATGCACAGGAACTCAAAATGTTTCAATGGCTCCCCATTGCCCGCTGAACAAAGTCCAAAGACTGTTCAAATCTTTCCACACCCTGGCTCACACCTACATTTCCAGACTTCCAAACTTTCTCATCTCCCCTCAAACCTCTAACTCCATATTCTCTTCCCTCCCTCTCAACAGAGGACCTCACCTTCTATTTTTCTGCAAAAATGGGGCTATTCAATGAGAGCTCCCTTCTATCCCTTATTCTAAGTCCTCATAACCCTTGTTATTATTTGTTGTTCTCCCATTTTCTCCAGTCTCTACTGAAGAGATGGCCTTTTGCTTCATCAAAGCCAACCTTTCACTTGTGCCTTTGATCTAATCTTCTATCATCTTCTCTAGCAACTCACCTCCTCAATCATCACCCCTTTTAATGGTCAATTTTCCCTATCTATGACTCCTTCTTTGATGCCTAGAAATATTACCATCTCTCCTCTGCCTTAAAACACACACACACACACACACACACACGCACAACCCTTTACTCATCATCCCATCATGCTGTCATTATGTATCTTTCTACCCCTTCACACACACACACAAAAATTTTCTGGAAAAAGCTTACTATACTTACCACCTCCATTTCTCTTCCTCCCATTTCCCTTGCAGTGTGGCTTCTAATGTCCTCTCTCAGTTGAAACTATTCTTTTCAAGGTTATCAATTATCTGTTTATTACTAAATCCAATGGTCTCTTCTCAATCCTCATTTTCTTGAGCTCTCTGTTGCATTTAACACTGCTGTTCACCCTTCTCCTGGCTATTCTTTCTGTGAGTTTTTCTGGCATTACTCTATTCTATTTCTCCTCCTACCTCTGACCTTTCCTTCTTGGTCTTCATCGTGTAATCATTGTCAAGGCCGTGTTCTCTAACATCAGTATAAGGCTGTTCTGGGGACTCTTTTTTTCTCTTTGTAACCCCTCTCCCTGTGATCCCATTTATTCCCATGGCTTCTTTATTATCTCTGTAAAGATGACCCCAGACCTATACCTAGCTCTGATAGCTTTCCTGCATTTCAGTCCTGTAACACCATCTGCAGTTGGGATGTTTTCAACTAGATATACTATAGAAAATAAGTGAAATATATAATTTCTGACACATTTTAAGTGAAATATGTCAGAAATATAAATCATTATATTTTCCCACAAAACGTATCTCCTCTCTTCCAAGCTTCCTTGTTTCTGTTAGTCATTGCTATTGTTCCAATTACCCAGTTTCACAACCTAGGTATCATCCTCAACTCTTCCCTCCCCTTCACTCCCCATGCCTAATCAGTTCATTAATACTCCATACAGCTGCCAAAATAATATTCCTAAAGTATAAGTCTGACTATGTTATCCTTCTGCTCAAGAAATTTTAATGGATTCTTACTGTCTCTGGGCTAAAACAAAAACACTTCAACTAGGCATTTAAGGATATTCACAATCTTGCTTCAGTTTATCTGTCCAGCCCTACTGCCTATAACTTCCCTTTATGCACTCAATGCAGCCAAACTACCCAAAATGTTAGTCTTTGAACTCAATTCTCCAGTTCCTACTCCTGTACCTTTGCACATGCCACACTTAGAACATGCTCATCTCCATCTTTTGGAATCCTTCGCTTTCTTCAAAATTCAGTTATTGTGCCACATACTATGGAAAGCTTTACCTGATACCAGATTTATTAATGCTCTCTCTCTCAATAAATTACCTGTTTACATGCTGCATTCCTTCTTCCTCTACTTCCCTCATAAGAATATGTAAGCTTTTTGAGGTCAGGGGCTATTTTTCATTTTGCCTTTGCATCCCCAGTATCTAGCACCATTCTTTAATGGATATTCTTATCCTTAATAGATATTCTTGATGGATTTACTAAGCATATTCACTTTATACATGCTCTTGTATATTGTGTTGTATGTGTGCGTGTGTGCGTGCATGTGTACAGTATACCATAAATGATTTGGACAAACTGGAATTCTTACTGTTCTCTAAATTCCACTCATACTTTGTGTCCATTGTGTGTGTGTGTGTGTGTGTGTGTGTGTATTCTTCCCTCTTTGAACTAGTTCACATAAGAGTGAATTTTAAGCATTATGTATTCCTACCACCATTCCCCCCTTCCATTGCGTAAACTCTTTCTTGTGTGCCTCTTTTACGTGTGATAATTTTCCCCATTGTTCTTCTCCTTTTCCTCTTTTCCTAGTGCTTCCCTCTTTCTCACCTTTTGATTCTTTTCTTAAGTTCATCCCGACATAATAACACTCATGCCCTATGTCTTAAGTAGATATCTAACTACCCTAATGATGCAATGCTTTTAGGAGTTATGTGAGTCATCCTCCCATGTAGGAATTTAAACAGTTTAACCTTATTAAGTTCCTTACGATTTCTCACTCATGTTTGACTTCTTATTCTCTTTATTTTTATGTTTGAATGTCAAATTTTCTATTCAGCTCTAGCCTTTGCATCAGGAATGCTTGAAAATACACTATTTCATCAAATATCCATTTTCTCTCCTGTAGGATTATACTCAGTTTTCCTGAGTAGGTTATTCTTGGTTGTAATCTTAGCTCCTTTACCTTTCAGAAAATGATATTCAAAGCTCTCCACTCTTTTATCATGGTGCTGCTAAATCTTGAGTGATTCTGACTGTAGCTTTATGGTATTTTAATTATTTCTTTCTGACTGCTTTCAGTATTTCACCTTGACCTGGGAGTTCTGGAATATGTCTGTAATATTCCTAGGAGTTTTCATTTGGGAATATCTTCCAGGAAGTGATCAGTGAATTCTCTCAATTTCTACTTTGCCTTCAGGTTCTAAGATATTTGGGCAGCTTCCTAAATAATTTCTTGTAATATGATATCTAGGCTCTTATTTTTAATCATGGCTTTCAAGTAGTCCAATAATTCTTAAATTATCTATTTTTCCAAGTTAATTGTTTTTCCTGTGAGATATTTCACATTTTCTTCTATTTTTCATTCTTTTGACTTTGTTTTATTGTTTCTTGATGTCTCATGAGGTTACATTTGTCTAATTATAATTTTCAAGTAGTTATTTCCTTCAGTGAGGTTTTGTACTTCTTTTACAATTTGGCCAATTCTGCTTTTTAAGGAGTCATTTCTTCAGTATTTTCATAATTTTCTCACATTGCCCTATTCTTTTCCCAAATTTTCCTCTACCATTCTTATTTGATTTTTAATTTTTTTTTTTACTTTTTTTTTATCTCCTTTAACTCTTCTAAGAATTTTTCGGATGTATGTCCAATCTGCATTTTTTTTAAGGCTTTGCTTGTAGATGTTTTCAAGTCATAGCCTTCTTCTGAATTTGAGTTTTGGGCTTCCCTGTCACCATAGTAGCTTTTTATAGTCAGGGTCTTTTTTATTATTTGCTCATTTTTCTAGCTTATTTCTTGACTTTGGACTATTGCGTTCCCTCAGAAAGTGAGAGTGGTAGTTTCTGTCTTTTCTCATTTGCTGTTGCTATTGCAGCTTAGTGGGTACCTGTAAGTTTCTGCTGTTTTCAAAGTACTGTGATATAGGGAGAAGTCTTCTCAGAGCCCTCCTGGTCTGTGCTCTGTTCCTTACCTAGCTAGGACCCTGGCTCCCATGACTGTGCCTTCTCCTCTCTTACCCCTGGAACTATGACTAAGAACTGGGTAAAGGGTGATGGACCTGCCAAATGGTGTCTGACCCTACACTCAATGATAGTACAGGGGTCCCTTGGAATCTCCTTATGACCTTGTGTTCAGTTCTCTTATTGTTCACAATGCCACTGATGTAGCTGCTGCTGCCACCTCCAAGGCCCACAGCAACTTCAGTACCACTTCTTTTGCTATGCCATGCTCTCAGTCAGCTTCCACCCTAGTGTTCATGGACCTATCTTTCTGTCCTCTGAAGCCACCCTAGACTGGAAAAAAAAAGAGTCACTGTGAATTTTTATTGGTTATTATGCTTAGAATTTGGTTTGATGATCAGAATGCAATGAAAATTACCTTCAATAAAGAGCCATGGAAACATAGATTAAAAAGTAATTGGAAACTACATAATTTTATCCTAAAGAGTAACTGGGTAAAGAACAAATCATAGACACAATAAATAATTTCAGTAAAAAGAATGACAGCAATAAGACAACATATCAAAATTTATGGGATGCAGCTAAAGCAGTATTTATATCAATAAAATAGAGAAAGAACAGGTCAATGAATTGGGCATGCAGCTAAAAGAAAAAACCTAGAAAAATAACAAATTACAAGTCACCAATTAAACACCAAATTGGAAATCCTGAAAGTCAAAGGAGAGATTAATAAAATTGAAAGTTAAATAAATTGAACTAATAAATAAAGTTAGAAGTTGATTTTATGAAAAGCCAGTAAAATAAATAAACCATTTGTTAATTTGATTTTTTAAAAGAAGAAAACTAAATTAGTAATAGCAAAAATGAAAAGGGTGAATACACCACCAATGAAGTAGAAAGCAAAGCAGTTGTAGGCCCAATTGTAGGCAATAAATGTAACAATCTAAGTGAAATGAATGAATACTTACAAAAATATGAATTACTGAGATTAAGAGAAGAAGAAATAGAATACTTAAATAATCCTATCTTAGAAGAAGAAATTGAACAAGCCATTAATGAGCTCCCTAAGAGAAAAAATCACCAGGACCAGATGGAATACCAAACATTTAAAAAACAATTAATCCAATGCTATATAAGCTATTTTGGAAAACGGGCAAAGAAGCAATCCTAGAAAATTCCTTTTATGATACAAATACAGTGTGATAGCTAAACCAGGAAGAGCAAAAACAGAGAAAGGAAGCCGTAGAACAATTTTCCTAGTGAATATTGATGCAAAAATTTTAAATAAAATACTGGCAAAGAGATTACAGCAGTATATCACAAAGATCATACACTACAACCAGGTGAGATTTATAGCAGGAATGCTGGGCTAGTTCAATATTGGGAAATCTGTCAGTGTAATTGACCATATCAATAGCAAAATCAACAAAAATCATATGATTATCTGAAAAGACATAGGAAAGGCTTTTGACAAAATACAACATCCATTCTTATAAAAAATAGAAGACATAGGAATAAATTGAGACTCTCTTAAAATAAGTATTATCTATCTAAAATCATCAGCAAACATTATCTGTGATGGGAATGGGCTAGAAGCCTTCCAAGTAAGATCAGAAGTTAAGAAGAATGCCTATTATCATCACTATTATTCAATATTGCACTGGAAATACTGGCTGTAACAATAAGAGAAGAAAAAGAAATGGGAGGGATTAGAATAGGTAATGAGGAAACAAAGTTATCACTCTTTGCCAACAATATGATGGTATGCTTGGAGAATCCTAGAGAATCAACTAAAAAATTAGTTGAAATAATTAAAAACTTTAGTATATAAAATAAATATAAAATAAACCCACATAAATCATCAGCACTTCTATATATTGCCAACAATGTCCAGCAGCAAGAGATAGAAAGAGAAATTTCATTTAAAATAGCTATAGATAATGAAAAATATTTGGGAGTCTACCTGCCAAGACAAATTCAGAAGCTATATGAATGCAATTACAAAATGCTTCTCATGAAAATGAAGTCAGATCTAAATATTGGAGAAATATTTATTGTTCATGGGTAGGCCAAGTCAATATAATAAAAATGACAAATTCGACCTAAATTAATCTACTTATTCAGTGTCATACCAATCCAACTACCAGAAATTATTTTAGAGAGCTAGAAAAATTAATAATAAAAATCATCTGGAATAACAAAACATCAAGAATATCAAGAGATTCAAGAAAAAAAATGTGAAGGAAGGCAGACTAGCTATACCAGATCTCAAACTATATCACAAAGTGGTATCATTAAAACAATCTGGTACTGGCTAAGAAACAGAGTGGTGGAATAGTGGAATAGATTAGGTACACATTAAACAATAGTAAATGACCACAGTAATTTTGTTGTTGAGTAATTTCAGTTGTATCCAACTCTTTGTGACTCCATGTGGAGTTTCCTTGGCAAAGATGCTAGATTAGCTTATCATTTCCTTCTCCAGCTCTTTTTACAGATGAGGAAACTGAGATAGAGTTAAGTGACTTGTCCAGGTCACACAGCCAGTAAGTGCCTGAGGCCAGATTTGAACTCATGAAGATAAGTCTTCCTGACTCCAGGCCCAGCACTCTATCCACTGCACTACCTAGCTGTCTTCCACAGTAACCTAGTGATTGAAAAATGCAAAGATCCAAGCTTTTGGGACATGAAGTCACTTTTTGACAAAAACTTCAGGGAAAACTAGAAAACAGTACGGCAGAAACTAGGTACAGACCAATATCTTGCACTATATACCAAGATAAAGTCTAAATAGGTACATGATTTAGACATAAAGGATGATACCATAAACAAATTAGAGGAGCAAGAAATAGTTTACCTGGCAGACCTATGAATAAGGGAAGAATTTATGACTAAACAAGAGATTGAGATCATTATAAGATGTAAAATGGATACTTTTTATTACATTAAATTAAAAAGATTTCAACAAATGAAACCAGTGCAACCAAGATTAGAAGGAAAGCAGAAAAATGGGGGAAAAATTATACATCAAGTTACTCTAATAAAAGCTTCATTTCTCAAATATATAGAGAACTGAGTCAAACTTACAAGAATATGAGTCAGTCCCCAAATAAGTGGTCAAAGGATGTGGAGAGATAGTTGTCAGATGAAGAAATCAAAACTATCTATAGTCATACGAATAAATGCTCTAAATCACTATTGATTAGAGAAACGCAAATGAAAACAACTCTGGCATACCACCTCACACCTATCAGATTGGCTAATATAACAGAGAAGGAAAATGAAAAATACTGGACAGGATGTGGAAAAATTGGGACACTAATGCACTGTTGGTGCCACTCAGGAGAGCAATTTGGAACAATGCCCAAAGGGTTATAAAACTATGCATACCCTTTGACATAGCAGTACCAATACTAGGTCTGTACCCCAAAGAGGTCAAAGGAAAAGGACCTATATGTAGAAAAATATTTATAACAGCTCTTTTTGTAGTGGCAATGAATTGGAACATGAAAGGTTGACCATCAATTGGGGAATGGCTGAACAAGTTGTAGTATATGATTGTGACAGAATACTATGGTTCTATAAGAAATTATACTCAGGATGCTTTTAGAAAAACCTGGAAAGATTTACATGAACTGGTGAAAACCAAAGTGAACAAAGCCAGGAAATCATTGTACACAGTAGCAACAATATTGTGTAATGGTCAACTGTGAATAACTTAGTTATTCTCAGTAATACAATAATCCAAGACAATTCCAAAGGACTTACAATGAAAAATGCTATCCACCTGCAGAGAAAGAACTAATGGAATCTGAATGCAGATCAAAGAATACTTTTTTTTACTTAATTTTACTTGGTTTTTTTTGTCTGTTTTGTTTCACAACATTACTAATGTGGAAATATATTTTGCATGACTGACCATGCATAACCTATATCAAATTATTTTCTTTCTCGATGAGGATCAGGGGAGAGAAGGGAGAGAATTTGGAACTCAATTTTTTTAATGTTAGAAACTGTTTTTATGTGTAATTGGAAAAAATAAAATATTTTTAAGAAATTTGGTTTAGTGAACTTTTTAAAGTTGTTTAGAGGAGTGTGTTGGGAGACCTCAGCAAAAATGGTAACTTAACTCTACCATCTTGTCTCAGCCTCATGAAATAGTATTTTGTTTTAGAAGCAACATGGAACCTCCAAAGCATCTTGTACAGGAGAGTTACATGGGCAGACCTGTGCTTTGGTCTTAATAAAAGGATTTGTTCTGTGAAGTCTGGATTCAGTCAAAGAGAAGCACTTGAGGACCTAGGGGGCCACGTGGTCTTGAGGCCACAGGTTCCCCACCTCTGGATGGAAATACTTTAGAAAAGAGGACAGATGAGAGAGATGTTGTGGAAGTACATGCACAAAATGTGACAACTGATTGGATATGGGGGAGTTGAGGGAAAACAAGAGTTAGGATGATGCTGATGTTACAAACCTAGATGACTGGAAAGATGGGTGGTATCCTCAACACAAATAAGGGAAGTTGGGAGGGTTGGTGAATTTAAAGGGAAAGATAATGAGTTCTGTTTTGAACATGTCGAGTTAGAGATGCTTATAGTATGTCCCTTTGGAGATATCTGGCAGACAATTGGTCATTTGAAATTGGAGCTCAGAGAAGAGATAAAAGCTGGAAATATAGATCTGGAGATCATCTGCATGGAGATGATCATTTAACCTATGGAATCTGATAAGTTCAGGAAATTGAAAAGACCCTTGGATAGTGTCCAGTGGGGAGGTGAAGGAGTGTTACATCCACACATAGGAGTCAGAACCCAGATGATAATCCTAAAGGGGATTGAAAGGGGTCATTCAGACATGTAGAAAGAGTAACAGGAGAAAGCAGTATCAGGAAGACCCATGGAAGAAAGAGTATCTAGGAGGAGAGGGTGGTTAGTAGTCCTTGTCAGAGGTAGGACATGAAACCAATTCTTTCTAACTCCAAGCCCAGCACTTTATCCACTGTGTAATGCTGCATCTTCTATATGTCAAATTTAACATCTCACACTTGCTAATTCTTACTATGCTTCTCTATTTTAAATACATAGCTTACCTGTGTAATGCCCTTCTTACTCTGTACTAGAAGGGATTACATCTGGATTTCAATAAGGCCATTGAGAATATCTCCATAGCATTTTGTGGATAAGGTACAGTGATATAGACTAATAGTAATAGCAGATTTGGAATTAGCTGGATAACCACATCCAAAATATGTTAATTAGCAGTTGTCAATCTAGAGGGGGGTCTGTAGTGGTAGATGGTGGGGTCCAGTATTTGGCTTTGTTCTGTTCAATTTTTTAAATCAGTGACAAGGATAAAGATTCCATACTTTCAAATCTACAGCGTGATCACATTTAATGTATTGGCCCATGGATCATAGAGCCAGAAGATTAAAGAATAAGGAAAAATACTAGATTTGTGATTTCACTGGTACAGGGAACTCCAGGGTGAAGAAACTGCCCCTACCAATGCAGGAAGGCACCTTCTCTGTCACTTATAGTCTTAGAGAGCTGCCTAGAACATTGAGAGATTAAAGAACTTATCAAGGGTAATAGAATCAGTATGTGTTAGAGGGAGTACTCAAAGCCTTCCTGGTTTTGAGACCCTCCCTCGATTCATTATGAAAAGCTATCTCAGATGACAAGATAATTATTTCTTTCCAAACTTGCAACAATCTGAAATGATGCATCAAATATAAGAAGATGGAAGTTAATAAGTTGAACATCTTACACCTAAGTTTTTAAATTCATCTACATCAGTTTACAACAGGAGAAATGTGATTCAACAGCAGTTGGTAGGCATTTTTGCCTATTACAAGTTGATAGGCATTTCTGATCAAAGTTGGACATGCAAATTCTATAGAGAATTGTCACTAAAATATAAGACAGGAGCCATACCCCCAATAGATTAGTAGCCAAAGGACATAAAAAAATTTTCAAAAGAAAAAAATCCGAACTGTCAACAACTATATAAAAGTTACAAATGACTAATAATAAGAGGAAAAAATAAAACAATTGAGGCATCATCTTAGGCCCATCAAATTGGAAAGGAATAAAAGACAGAAACAGTCAATGTTGGAAGAGTTGCAGGAGGAGAAATCCTATTGGTAGAGCCAGAAAGTGATCCAAGCGTTGTGGAAGATAGTTTAAAATTATGTTAAAAATTACTAAACCATTTATACCTTTTGATGTAATGATTCCATTACTTGGTATATACCCCCAAAGAAATCAACGATGAAAAAGTCCTGCATATACCAAAATATTTATAGCAATAAAAAAAATAGAAACAGAGTATATGTCCATTTCTTGGGGGCATGGCTAAAGAAACTGTAGAAAGCAAACAGAAAATTTTTGTGCTAAAAGGAAGAATAAATATAGGGAAATCAGAGAAACATGAGAAGGTGTGTTACAAACTGGTTCACAGTGAAGAAGATAGCCTAGGAGAACAATATATACAATGACAATGTAGCACCTGGGGTATGCCCCTCTCACACAATATGGACCCTATAATACCACCCCATGTTCAGAGCACTCTGTGGATCCATTTCTACTCAAAATAATAGTTCATAAGGCCTTGCCAATGTGTTTACTTTTTTTCCTCTAGTCAATCAGAGGATACAATTAGTTCAAAGCAAAGACATTTAGTGATATAGAATAGTAAGAAGATTTTCTCTTTTTTTGAAATTTTATTTTATTTCCAATTTTATCCCTCCTTATCCCCTCCCCAAGATAGCGAGCAATCTGATATAGGTTGTACATGTATAATTATATTAAACATATTTCCACATTAGTCATGTTGTGAAAGAAGAATTAGGATAAAGGGAAGAATAAGAAAAAAAACAAAACAAAAAAAGAGAAAATATTATGCTTTGATTTTGTTTGATTCAGACTCCATAGTTCTTTCTCTGGATGTGGACAGCATCTTCTGAAGAGGTAAAAGGCTGGACACCCCAAAATATTGACGCACCGGGTCCCGCCGAAAGAATTCGACTCAAGCCTTCTCAGCCAAGGGAAAAGACAAAGTTTATTAGGGATTCACCATAATGGGCTGTCTTAAGAAATCCCGCCCTTTGTGATGCCTGTTTCCACAAGCGGGCCAGATTCAACCTACTGAATTAGATTGAATCTGAGCACCTTCATGGAGGCAAGATGGAGATTATATACACAAAGATTGTAGGAGGGATTGAGGGGTAGTCTGGGGTGACTAGAGGAGGGGTTTAGGGAGGGTCTTGAGGGGAAGTCTAAGGAGGACCAGGTGAGGTCAGAGTCCAGGAACCAGGAGAATGGAATTAAGGATGGGAAGTAGCTGAAGGCATGGATACTGATATATCAAGGGTGGGGAAGTAGCTGGACAATAAAGGGTGAGGCTAGGTAGAGATTTGGGCCTAATGATAATGTGAGGCTTGTGGCCTTAGGGGAAGGCCAGATCCAGTTGGAAGATTCAAGGGGGCTCCCAGAGACTGTATTCCAGATTCAAGGGGGTTCCCAGAGACTGTGCCCTCATCACTTCCATCATGAGTCTTATGGAACTGTCTTAGCTTATTGTATTGCTGAGAGGAGCTAAGTCTATCAAAGTTGATTATCACACAATGTTGCTGTTACTAAGCACAATGTTTTCCTGGTTCTGCTCACTTCACTCAGGATCAGTTCATATAAGCCTTTTCAGGTCTCTCTGAAATCTGCCTGCTCATCATTTCTTATAGCACAACAGTATTCCATTACATTCATACATGACAACTTGTTCAGCCATTCCCCAATTGGTAGGCAATAGAACATTTCCTCTCACCTTCTCTTCTCACTGCCCCCCGCACCATAAAACTAGGGCACATTCTTCCACATATACGCATCATCATTAGAGAGAGTGAGCACTGTAAATGAGGGGCCTACATGTCAGGACTATGTGTAGATAAATCTCTGATGTCTCTGACTGCATGATTGGGTCTCTGTAATACCACATATCTTCAGGTCATGTAATTTTGCTGATCTCACTAAGCTTGCTGCTTGCTGGAAGTTCACTGGATTCCACTGGTCAATATAACTGACAACTAGTCTCTGCTTAACTGGTCCCATGATGATTGTGATATAGGTAGTCTTTGCTGGCACTTTTGCTCTGCTGGCTTCATGGTATTTGGGGCATGGTGTTTTGCTAGTCCCTTTTTTCCCTAAAATTCATGTTACTCTGATGAGCGTTGCTCCCTATGACTATATTTTACACTTATCTCTTCAGGGCCACCCTAGCCATCTCAGTTTCAGTTTACTAGGGTATAGTGACTGATAAGGGCAGACTGATACCTCTTTAGTTATAGCCAAAATACAAAACTAACATAAGTCAGGCAGAGTTTAGAGACTTAATTTTTATCTTATGCCCAAGATCTAAGTCTTATATTGCAGATAAATATCTAATTTAGGGTTAGGTACTCTTAAATTCTTCCAAGATCCCCTCTAGCTTAGCCTGTAAACAAATTTGATCCAAAACAAAAGGCAAATTAAGGAGGCTAGGTCAAGGTTCTCCACTTGGTCTACTTTCCAGTTTTTCTTATGCATATTAGTCAGCAGCAAAGTTTGCTTTTGGCATGTATTTTGACCAAAGGCAAAAATAGTATCTGCCCTGGTGGACCCATATTCTGATGGGAGAGACAACATTCAAACAACTATGTACAAATAAGAGGTATGTAGAAAAATTTTAGATAATCTTAGAGCAGTGGTTTTCAATCATTTTGATCTCCATATCCTTCTAAACTCAAAATTATTGAGGACCCCTCAAAGAGCTTTTGTTTATGTGGGTTATATCTATTGATATTTACCTTATTAGAAATTAAACCATCCTAGCATTTTCAGGAAAATAATTTTGACATCATGGACCATTCCTGAAAGAACCTTGAGATTTCTGGTCCACACTTTGGAAACTGCCATATTAGAGGGACAGCACAAACATTAAGGGAAATTGGTAAAACATTCATTCATAAGGTAGGATTTTAGTTATAACCTAAAGGAAACCAAGGAAGTCAGGTGATAGAGATGAGGAAGGTAAAAATTCCAGACATGGGGAATACCAGTGAAAATGCTTTATGAGGGTGCAGAGCCAAGATGGCAGCTGGAAAGCAGGGACTTGCTTAAGCTCTCCCCCAAATCCCTCCGAACACCTGTAAAAATGGCTCTGAACAAATTCTAGAGCTGTGGAACCCATGCAATAGCAGAGGGAAGTTGGTCTCCAGCCCACTCCAGCATGGGCTGTGACAGGACCGACCAGACAGGGAGTCAGCCAGCCAGACCAGGCCTTCGGGCCATGACTCATTGAGCCGTGGCAGTTACCAGACTTCTCAACCCAAAAACGCCAAAGAGCAGATTAGTGGAAAACTGCGGGATCAAGTTCAGAGTGGTCAGGACACCAGCCTTGGGGGTAGCAGAGGTGGTGCAGCAGTGGTGGTGGCAGCAGCAGGAAGCTCCTGAGGCTGCTTCCAGAACTCCAGCATCAGTTGCTTCCCAACTCCCTGGCTCACATAGTGGGAGCAATCTAGCAGCAGATCAGAGTGGGAGTACAAGGAGTGCTTTGTGGGCAAAGAGGCAAGTTCTCTTGGTGTGCCCTGCTTGGATCTGAACTGCGGTCCTGGTTGGTGGTTCTTGGTGGAGGAGGCGCGCTGCTGTGACAGAGTCTGGGGTGACTGTACAATAGAAGTAGCTCTGAAAATAGCAGTTCTTGGACCCAAAAGCTTGGGACAAAGTACTCTCTACTCTACAAGCAGCTCAAGGGTCAAGTAATTGGCTGGGAAAATGAATAGGCAGTGAAAACAAATTCAGACTCAAACTCAGACTCTAGAATCCTTTTTCAGTGACAAAGAAAATCAAAACATACAGCCAGAAGAAGTCAACAAAGTCAAAGAGCCTACATCAAAAGCCTCCAAGAAAAATATGAATTGGTCCCAGGCCATGGAAGAGCTCAAAAAGGATATGGAAAAGCAAGTAAGAGAAGTAGAGGAAAAATTGGAACAAGAAATGAAAGTGATGCAAGAAAACCATGAAAAACAAGTCAAAGACTTGCTAAAGGAGACCCAAAAAAATACTGAAAAAAATAACACCTTAAAAAATAGACTAACTCAAATGGCAAAAGAGCTCCAAAAAGCCAATGAAGAGAAGAATGCCTTGAAAGGCAAAATTAGCCAAATGGAAAAGGAGGTCCAAAAGATCACTGAAGAAAATACTAGCTTAAAAATTAGATTGGAGCAAGTGGAAGCTAGTGACTTTATGAGAAATCAAGATATTATGAGACAGAATGAAAGGAATGAAGAAGAAATGGAAGACAATGTGAAATATCTCATTGGAAAAACCACTGACCTAGAGAATAGATCCAGGAGAGATAATTTAAAAATGTTGGACTACTTGAAAGCCATGATCAAAAAAAGAGCCTAGATACCATCTTTCAAGAAATTATCAAGGAGAACTGCCCTGATATTCTAGAGCCAAAGGGTAAAATATAAATTGAAAGAATCCACTGATTGCCTCTTGAAAAAGATCCCAAAAAGAAAACTCCCAGGAATATTGTTGCCAAATTCCAGAGCTCCCAGATCAAGGAGAAAATACTGCAAGCAGCCAGAAAGAAACAATTTGAATATTGTGGAAATACAATCAGAATAATACAAGATCTAGAAGCTCCTACATTAAGGGATTGAAGGGCTTGGAATATGATATTCTGGAGGTCAAAGGAGCTAGGATTAAAACTAAGAATCACCTACCCAGCAAAAATATGGATTTTCAATAAAATAGAGGATTTTCAAGCTTTCTCAGTGAAAAGATCAGAGGTAAATAGAAAATTTGACTTTCAAACACAAGAATCAAGAGAAACATGAAAAGGTAAACAAGAAAGAGAATTCATAAGGGACTCACTAAAGTTGAAGTGTGTTGTTTACATTCCTACATGGAAAGATGATGTGTGTAATTCATGAGACCTTTCTCAGTACTAGGGTAGTTGAAGGGAATATAAATATATACAGACAGAGGGCACAGGGTGAGTTGAATATAAAGGGATCATATCTTAAAAAATGAACGAAATTTGAGGGTTGAGAGAGGAATATATTGAGAGAGGGAGAAAGGGAGAGATAGAATGGGGTAAATTATCTCACATAAAAGTGGCAAGAAAAAGCAGTTCTATTGGAAGAGAAGAGGGGGTAGGTGAGAGGGAATGAGTGAATCTTACTCTCATTGGATTCGACTTGAAGAGGGAATAACATACACACTCAATTGAGTATCTTACTCTACAGGAAAGTAAGGGGAAGGGGATAAAAAAAGGGGGGATGATAGAAGGGAGAGCAGATGGGGGGAGGAGGTAATCAAAACAAACACTTTTGAAAAGGGACAGGGTCAAGGGAGAAAACTGAATAAAGGGGGACAGGATAGGATGGAAGGAAATATAGTTAGCCTTTCACAGCATGAGCATTGTGGAAGTGTTTTATGTAATAATACATGTGTGATCTATGTTGAATTGCTTGACTTCCTAGGGAGGGTGGGTGGGAAGGGAAGAGGGGAGAGAATTTGGAACTCAAAGTTTTAAAAGCAGATGCTTAAAAAAAAACCAACTTTTTTTTTGCATTCAGCTGGCAAACAAGATATATAGGGAATGGGTCATAGAAATCTATCCTGCCCTACAAGAAAGTAAGGGGAAAGGGGATGTTGGGGGAAGTGGGGTGACAGAAGGGAGGGCTGACTGGGCAATGAGGCAATCAGAATATATGCCATCTTGGAATGGGGGTAGGGTAGAAATGGGGAGAAAATTTGTAACTCAAAATCTTGTAGAAATCAATGGTGAAAACTAAAATATTAAATAAAAAATGATAAAATCCAAACAAAAAAATGCTTTATGATAAAAAATACTGCTTCAAGATAATAATAAGTATTCTCAAAAAACTTTGGAAAACTAAGTAGAAAAGAAAATATAAGTCAACAATGTGATGCAGATAACAAACAAAAAAAGAGTAATGCAATCTTAGACTTTATAAGAATAAGCTCAAGGGGGAAGGGAGGTTATGTTTCCATTGTATTATGCCTTGATAAAATTTCCTTTGATCCAGTGTGCTCAATTCTTTGTAACAGGTTTTAGTTAAGACAGTGACAAGCTGAAACATCTCTAAAAACATAAGTTTTTAACCTGAGGTCTATGAACTTTTAAAAAAAATAGATAATTCTATTTCAATAAAATTGTTTTCCTTTGTAATTCTTTGTGTTTTACATTTAAGAAAATAATTATGAAAAAGTGTCCATAGGCTTCACTGGACTGCCCATAGGGATCCATGACAGAGACAGAAAAATGCTAAGAACCCCATGTAAGAGAACCAGGATAGAAGATGAGGGAATGAGAAGAGAAAGCCTGAGAAAACTCATACTTTGAGTTGCAAAGGGATATTGCAAAATCTCCGCCACAGACGCAGACCAAACACAAGGCAGATTCACCCCTGCATCACCTCGTGCTTTTCACCACCTCAGTCAGGATGGTAAGCAGACTAGATCTCATGTTATATAAGTAACTAGAGGTGTTTAATCTCTTGAAGAGGAAACTGGGGTCAACAGTGAACTGTTGGAATAGTTGATCCTATGCAGACTTCTCAAAGAAAGTCTTGCTATGGCAGAGCTTTTCTGCTGATTATGGAGGTCAAGTGGGCGAAGATCAGAGAGATAGCATCTCCTATTATGATTGAGATGGTGAAAAACAACAGATGCTACAGGAGTGAATCTGCCCAGTCTTTGATCCAAGAACACAGCAGAGACATTGCAATGTCCTCCTTGGAATGTGAGTTCTCTTGGAATTTGTTCTTTCCCCTAAGCCACACCCTACCCTTTGCAATTTGCTCAGGAATGACATTTTAATCATGCCTAAATCTAATAAAGCCTAAAAGGCAGTTAGTTGGCTCAGTGGATAAAGAACTGGACCTGAAGCCATAAGTCTTGAGTTCAAAGCTGGAGCCAGATATTTACTAGCTTTGTGAGCCTGGGTAAGTCATTTAACTTCTGTTTTCCTTAGTTTCCTCATCCATAAAATGGGGATAATAACCTTTCTAGGGTTCTTATAAATATTGAACGACTTAGCATATATAAAATGCTTTGAAAACCTCAAAGCACTCTATGAATATTAGCTATAAGCTATTATTCTTCTCTACTTCTTTAATAATTATTAGAATTCTAATTAAATGATTTGTTTTTAAATGTTGGTCCTCTTCTCTCCCTCATTGGTTTCTTAGTAAATTCCTGTGGCTGTTTAGATTCTTTTAGAATTTTCCAGTTTCTTTAATGGAGACTCAGGCTGGCTGAAGGATATTTATTATTCAAAGTATCCCTACTCAGTAATCTGTCAGAATTCCAGAGTGAGTGGAAATGGGTCATGTGTTTCTTGGGACAGCAAAGTTCCTCAATTGGAACCCTGTTTGTGTTTTTCATTTTTAGTACCTTGAGGACCCTCTCACATGTGGGTCCAAAGAAAGCTACTCCAGACCAAAGTAAAAAAGCACTTATTAAGCACCAGACACTGTGTTGAGTGATGAGGATACAAAGAAAAGCAAAACAAAAACAAACAAAAAAAAAAGCACACCAGTCTCTGATCTTAAGGAGCTCACAATCTAATGGGAGAAGCAATAGGCAAACAACTATGTACAAACAAGAAATATAAAGGGTAAATTAGAAATGATCAATCCGTAAACATTTATTAAGCACCTACTGTATGCTAGGCATTGTCTTAAGCACTGAGGATACAAAAAAGGTAAAAGTGAACCCTCAAGGAACTTATAATCTAATGGGGGAGACAACATGCAATATATGCAAACTATATACAGGATAAATAGGAAATAATTAACAGGAGGAAGGCACTGGAATTAAGAGAGGTTGAGAAAGGTTTCCTGTAAAAGATGAGAATTTAATGGTAACTTAAAGGAAGTCAGGGAGGTAAGTAGCCAAAGTGGAGGATAGAGAGCATTCCAGGCATAGGAGATGGCCAAAGAAAATGGAGCCAAGAAATGGAGTGTCTTCTTCATGGAACAGCCAGGAGGACAGTGTTACTTGAAAGGTAAAGGGCCCAATCATGTATTCACTATCCACTAAAAATGATGGTTCACAGGCCCCCATCAATGTATTTACTTTCACTAAGACATCAGGAAAGTCAAAAGGCATTTGATCAAACAGCTTAAAAAATTATTTAACATGATCTCCACCCACCCTCTCCACACACACACACACACACACAGACTTATAACCACAGGGATATGTCTTCTCACAGGTTACTATACCTCAAGTAGGAGTATACACACAGAGAACACACTTGACTAGGTTGAACATGGAGAGACACACATGTGGCCACAGGCACATATCCAGAGAACATGTTAGGCCTGGTTACATAGTTTGTTGGGGCACCAAATATTTCCAACATTGTCTGGCTTCCAGTGACCTCTTGTGATATGTCAGACTGTTCTTTGCTAGACATTGTATCTCCACTGTCCATTTTGAGTAGTATATGTACCCTCCAGGGTGTTTCTGTTCATCTTTAGTTATGGTAGTTGCTGATCATCTGTTGGTCTTGATCTCTTTGGTCTATCAGCTGCCCTCTGCTACCATCTGCTGGTATGCAGCTACTGGTAAACATTTTCCCTTGTAACTTAAGGTTAAACTATTATTATTATTATCATTTATTTATTTATTTTTTATTATTATTATATAGCTACAAGGCATAGCCAGGAAGCCAGATAAAGAGACCACAGAAGTTCTCAAACCAGGATTAAAATGAGCTTTTTAACTGTGTCTTCCATGGTCACTTAAAGTGCCTGATGTAATAGAGCATAAACTCCTTGAGGGGAAGGTCTGTTTCACTTTTGTATGCCCACTGCCTGACACATTTAATAAATATTTGATTAATCCAAATTATCAGATTTGGAGTTTAAAGATCTTTTTGAACTCTCCTCACATCCCTGATTCATTCACTTATTTATGAACTAAACAAGCATTTATTAAAGACCAGCCGGACTTGTTTGTCTCTTAGTATATCCCTTAATCACTCCTTAATACCCACTCAGAATGATGGCTCACAGGTCCCCATCAATGTGTTTATTCACTAAGACAACAGGAAAAGATATATTAGTTCAAATCAAAAGGTATTTGATCAAATAGCGTAGTAATTTATGTGATAAGATTTCCTCTCCCCACCCAGTACTCCCAATAACATCAGGGATGCTTTCTCTTGCAGGTCACCACAGCACATGTTTGGGTGTACACACAAGAGAACACACTTGACCAGGCCAAACATGAAATATCAAACACATCAAAACAGAACACCAAACAATAAAACAAATATGGATTTATGGAGGGCTAAAAATATGAAATCTCCCCAGCCTTGTCTCCCATAACCTTCCTGGTTGCCATAAAAATTAACTTGGGCGCAAAAGAAGAAATGTGAGATAAGACCTTTGGGGCTATTGGTTTCTACCTTAAATCCTTTGTTCTATACAGCTGCCTTTATTGTACATACCAGCCAACAACAAAAGTTCTGCTCTTTGTTTAGCATTCCTGTGCTAAATGCTGGTTTTTATTATTCAGATTTTATTCCAGCAACAAACCACATAGGTCTCTCTTCTATGTAACCAGACAGAAATAGATAGAACTGCAACCCCAGCTTCATTTGATCAGATTATGAGGAAAATCTCCCCAGATAAGACTCATCTGCCTCTTTTTTGAGAGTGTGGATTTAAGGTTGGTTCCTATCTGTTCTTGATCAGCATAGCACCATGGAAAGAAGTATTTACTCTTTCTTTTTTCTTTTTTTTTTTGTTTGGCAGGGCTTTTGGGGTTAAGTGACTTGCCCAAGGTCACACAGCTAATTAATACATGTGTTAAGTGTCTGAGGCCAAATTTGAACTCAGGCCCTCCTGACTCTAGGGCCAGTGCTCTACTCACTGCACCACCTAGCTGCCCTTTCTTTCTTAAAGAAAGAAAGAATGAGAAAAAGAGGGGGAAAGAAAGAAGGCTAGTAACAAAGACAGAGACATTACTGGTTTAGTTTTCCCATATTATAACTTCTGGAGGTGGGGGATAATAACTGTGTTCAAATATTTGAAGAATTGTCATGTGGAATAGGAATTGGATGTTGTATGTAGCTTCAAAGAGAATAGCAGGGATGAATGGGGAGAAGATTGAAAATGTTAAGGACACTTTTCCCTCTGAAATTCTATGCCTATCTCTGCAATACTTTTTCAAAGCTATTCCTCCAGGCCTAGTAAGCATAGGAGCTTTGGAAAAAATTTTCATTCAGTACATTTGTACCACAAATGCACAAATCCACCAAAAGCAACTTCCTACATTGAGAATATAATTTTCAATAAAGCACTAAAGATGCAAGACACCCAAAGGTATGTACGAGAGAGACAAAAAACAAAGGAGCGAGACAAAGACAGATAGAGACAGACAAAGACAGAATGACAGGGACAGAGACATACAGAGAGGCAGAGAGAGTGGGAGAGGCAGAGAAAAAAGGAGACAAACAGAGACAGAGAGGCAGAAAAACAGAGACAGAGAGACAGGCAGAGAGAGATACAGAGACAAAGAGACTAAGAAAGACAGAAATGAGAGAGACAAAGACAGAGAAAGAGAGACTAAGACAGAAAAGAGAAACAGAGACAGAGACAGAAAGACAGAGATAAAGAAAGACAGAGACAGAAAAACAAAGAGAGACAGAGACAAAGAAAAAGAGACAGACAAAACAGAAAAGCAATGAGAGACAGAGAGACAAAGAAAGACAAAGATGAGAGACAAAGAGAGGTGGAGACAAAGACAGATAGATAAAGAGAGACAAAGAAAGACAGAGAGAAAGAGAAACAAAGAGAGATAGAGATACAGAAAGACAGAGACAGTGAGAGACAGAGACAAAAAAGAGACAGAGAGACAGAGAGAGAGAAACAGACATAGAGACAAAGAAAGAGACAAAGAGAGACAGACAGAAAAAGAGAAAGCAAGAGACAGAGAGATACAAAGACAGAGCCAGAGACAAAGAGAGAAAGACAATGAGGGACAGAGGGATAGAGAGAGAGAGAGAGGGAGGGAGGGAGAGAAAGAGCGCAGCTGTATCTGTCTTCTCTGGCCACCATGGGAACACTACTTCCAGCTGTTGCTCCACCAGCCCCAAAGAACAAAAAGTGAGTTACAGCCTGTCACTTCCCAGCCTGGATGGGTCCAAAGTAAAAGAAAACAACTGCCTACACTATATTTCAAACTGGATTTTCTATTGCTATCTCAAACTCAGTATGTTCAAAACAGAACTCATTGTCTTTCCCCCCCGTTATTGGTGAAAGCACTATCTTCCTAGACACCCAAGGATGTGCCCTCCTCACCTCCTTCCTGTCACCCCGTGTGGCCAATCAGTTGCCAAATCTTGTCATATCCTTCTCTTCAACATTTCTAGTAGACATCCCCTTCCCTTAGAGCCACCACCCTAATCCAGCCTCTCATTGCTCTTGCTTGGACTATTGAAATAATATTCTAACTGGTCAGACTGCCTTGAGAGTCTCCTCACTCCACCCTCCATAGAGTTGTCAGTGACTTTCCTAAAGTGGAAATTTACATGTCACTGCTCTACCCCTCTCATTCAATGAACTCCAAGGGTGCCTTATCATCTCAAGAATAAACTCCTCTCTTTGGAATTTAAAGCTCTTCACAACCCTATCTTTTCCTACCCTTCCAGTGTTCTTGTATATCACCTCCCTCTAGGATCTTGGCACACTTGTTATTCTTCACACAAGTTGGTCTATCAAGAATGCTCTTCCTCCTCACACCTACCCCTTAAAATCCCTGGCTTCTTTCAAGACTCAGATCAAGCCCTGCCTATCCCTTCTTCTGCAGAAGGCCTTTCCCAGTTCTTCTAGTGTGTCTCCTCCTACTTTAAGCTTATATTGCATCTACACTGTATGCATCTTATACCTACTTATTTACGTCATCTCCTCCATTAGAATGTAATGCCTTGAGAATAGGGATTGTGTTTAGTTTTTCTTTATATCTTCAGTGCTTAACAAAGTTCTGGTTACTTAATAAGCTTGTAACAAATATCTGTTGATTGTTTGAAGACCAGTTTGTCTAGAACTCCGCATCTCTTCTTCCAGTCTGATCAGCATTTTAGACCTTCCTCCTAAGCACCCCTAGAGAACATGAGGCAACACCATACCTTTCTCATTTCAAGCTCTAAGACAGTTCTGAGGCCAGTGGACTCTAAGGCCACACCCCTTTAAAGAGGCATATTAATTTTTAATCTAGGAGGTCCGATTCTTAAAAACAGAAAGCCTTCTCACTTAAATCACACAGCCCTTTGCTCTCACGTTTTTTTTAACACTTAGGGATCTGGCTGTAGCTGGGGGAGGGACGGGGTGTTCCATTTTGAGCAGTTAAAAAACATTAAAGTATAAGTTGACTTAGGATATTGCCCAGGTTGCCTCAACAGGCAGGCATCTATCCTAACAAGGGAGGCATATTTTTCCTCAACAAAAAAACTTTATAACCAGGAGTGCTTAACGTGTGTGTGTGTGTGTGTGTGGTATGTGATAGACCCCTCTGGCAGTCTGGGGAAGCCTATGGAGCTCTTTTCAGAAAAATGTTTTTAAATGCATGAAGTGAAGGAACATAGGCTTACAAAGGAAACAATTATATTGAAATGCAGGTGTCAGAATATTTTTTTCAGAATATATATATATACATATATATATATTTTAAGAGCACAGGACCCAAGTTAAGAACCTCTCTTTCTAACACGTGAAGATGTCCAAACATGGAATGAGCTGCAGTGTGAACTGTCCACTGGCCAAGGTGTTCAAAGAGAGATCGTATGGCCACTTGTCAGGAATGTGGTGAGGGGAATCTATCCATCTGGTAGGAGATTTGGGAAAAATTATCTCTGAGGTCCAATATTAGATTATCCAATTCTGCATTTCTAGGCTGGACTCTGCTACCATAAAATTTCCAAGTTGAAAATGTTTTCAGATTCTCTTCAGACATCTGCACAACATTGTTGTCCATTTTCCCCCCAAGTACACTCTTATGCTCTCTCATCCTTTCCCCAGGTTTTATGTTAGTCTATAAAATTTAAAGAGTAAATCTGAGACCAGAGAAATTATGTCTGATGCTACATACACCAATGAACCTAACATTCTTTTCACATCTCATGGATTAGCCAAGATAATGTATGAGAAAGTGCTTCGCTAAAAGAACATTTTATGTAATCTTCCCAGATGCAAGTGTGTTATTATATAAATACTACATAAATCAGTATCGTCATTGTCACATTATCAGAGAGAACTTGACTGTAGGTATTCTGCCTGCTCTACTGGGCCCCATTCCATCCTATGAAACTCCATGGGAATTCTGAGTTACTGAATAAGAGTCACATTTACAGTTTAGTTAGTAAGTACCTGAGTGAATAAGTAAGTGGCCCTGCTAACCACTGTTACGGGAAAAATAAATCCAACTTTATACATGTATTTCAAATTCTTGGCAGCAGCTTTGCCCAGTTAAAAAACAATAATAACTCACATTTTTATAGTACCTTATGGTCTACAAAGTCCTTTTACATATATTATCTCATTTGATCCTTACAACTGTGAAGTAGGTAGTGCAAGTATTATCATTCCTATTTTATTGAAGAGGAAACTTAAGGTGAGAAAAGTTTAGTGCCTTCTCCAAATAGCATTTATAGGAAGGGCAAGGCTTAGAGCCCAGGTCTTCTGATTGCAAATCCAACTCTCTTTTCAATACACCAACTTACTTTTACTATGTGATACAACAACAAACCAAGATAAATGAGAATTTAACTTTCTCTAAATTTGTAGGACATGTTTCTTTAAAAAAAATAAGAAAGAAAAGGAAAGGAAAGGAAGGAAAGGAAAAGAAAAGAAAAGAAAAGAAAAGAAAAGAAAAGAAAAGAAAAGAAAAGGAAAGAAAAGAAAAGAAAAGAAAAAAGAAAAGAAAAGCTGCCTTCAGAAGCTGCCCAAGATCTCTTCTCAGAAAGACTCAGATTCAAATTCCATTGTCTTTGTATGGACTTCTACAGATAGCTTTTTAAAGTGGGAGGAAAACTGTATTTTTTTTCTTTGATTTTTAGCAAAGCATTTGACAGAATCTATCATGTTTTTCTTATGGACAAAATGGAGAAATATGGGCTAGACAATAGTACAGCCAGTTGGATTTAGAAAGGATTAAAAAGTCAAACCCAAAGAGTAGTTATGAACAATCCAAAGTCAACTTATAAGAAGCTGAAAGCAAAGCGTCCTAAGGATCTATACTTGTCTCTGTACTGTTAACATTTTTAATGAGTGACTTAGATAAAGGTATAGATGTCATGTTTATGAAACTTGCCAATTGTGTAAATATAGGAAATATAGAATTATAGAGAAAACTAATTGTATTATAGACCTTACTCCTAGGGTGTAGGTGGTAGGTGCAGTGGGTAGGCTGGTGAGCCTGGAGTCAGGAAGATGACTCCCGGAGTCAAGTGTCAGGAGTTCAGATCCTATCTCAAACACTTACTAGCTGTGAGACCCTAGGCAATCATTTAATTTCGGTCTGCCTCAGTTTCCTCATCTGTAAAATAAATGGGTTGGGCTCAATGCCTTCCCAGGTCCTTTTTAGCTCCAAATTTATCATCTGATATGATACTCAAGCTCACCTTGTACTTGTTACCACTTGGTACTAATTATAATTGTATTTTTGATATATATTCAACTATGTTGACAGCATTATTATTCCATGGCAGACTATCTCAGTCAGTTGTATGTGTATGTATTCTACCAAAATAACGTATTTGAGAGATAATAATGTGTCATTTTATACTTCTTTCCTCTATTTCTTAGAATTATTTTAAAGGATGTATTAATCTCAATTGTAGATGCAGAAAAATTGCCACACTTGGAACAAGGAGGGATCTGCTCCAGGGGACTGATTGTTGTGTTTGTCCTTCATTCTCAAAGAGGACCATGACATCAGGGAAATGATGACATGACTTGCAGTTGACTTTGATTTGAGTGAGGGAGGGCTGTGCAAGGTCACCAGCCCCACTTTCTCCTCCAGAGCCATCTGGGTCCAGTGGCCTGATATTCACCAGGATAACTGGAGATGGCCCAGGATGCATTAGGAGACCCTGGCCCTTTCAGGCTAAGGTCTTTTCAGGTTCTCACATTGAGTGAGGTAATGCCCATTCAGTGAATAGGCCTCTTTAAGAGGTTAATCAAGGGACTGCCCTTTAATCAAAACTCCAAAAAAAAAAAAAAAAATCAAACTGGGAGGGGAAGACCCTCAGGGTTCTTGGCCAAAAGAGAAACAGTTACTATTCTGTATTTACATTCACTCGGTGCTAGGAGGGCAGGGATCTATTGTCCAATCTGTGAGCACCAGAGTGAATTGGGTTTAAGGTTTGGACTGATTACATAGTCTCAAGGTTGTCTGTCTGAACCAGTAGGGCTTAAGCATAACAGACAAGGTAATAATGTGATTAAGCAGGCTGGGTCAGTGACTGCAAAGCAAAGTAACAGAAAGAGATGAAAGAGACACCAAAGTAAGAAACATTCGTCTATAGTGGCATGAGGAATGGTGCTCGAAAAGCTGACGAAGGAGGACTCTTTGGAGCCTAAAGCTGTGTCAGTCAGCAGTAGATATACCAATTGCTGCTGGATGCTTATGTTACCCTTAGTCTACCCATTCAGCTCTGTCCTGGCTGAACATAAATTTAAGATTTAAAGTACCCCAGAGATCTTTGGTCAAGCTCTCTTACTATTGGTATATTCTGAAAAAAAATGTCTTTTCGGTATGGAGAGTAGAGACTGAGGAGGGATCCAAATGCACAAGGAACTTAGAACCTGGACACTTGCCTTCATCCTCATTACCAACCTTGAGATCTGGGGAGAAAGGCAGGCTTAGACATAAGGACTATGACAGGTTATAATCCACAGAGGGTAAGTGACCAGAGAACCAGACAATTTAATTCAACTTAACAAGCATTTATTAAATGCCTCCATAGTACCCAGCACAGTTTTAAATGCTGGTACCAAGATTAAAATTAGTGCTTCGACATGCTTATATTCCTTGGAGGAAAGCAACAACTTTTACAGAAACTTATAGCTATGTATTATGATTTACATATATCAATACATGATAGATCCACACTATATGGAGAGAGAAAGAGACAGACAGACAGAGAGACAGCGACAGAGAGAGCAAGATAGAGAATTATAAACACCTGATTATTTAATACCCTGCAACCCACAGTGTACCACCCTGTAGGGTCAGTCCAAATGGAGGTTTCATTTGTAGTATTCTACATTTTGAGTTAGCAAAATATTGATGATTTAGAAAAATTAGTTATAAAAATAGTTAGCAAAATCTTGGTGAATAGATAGATATGTGATGTATATGTGTATATGTACATAAGCATGTATAGACAGATATGGGTGTCTATACATAGGTATGTGTATGTATGTGTGTATGTATGTATGCATGCATGCATTCCTATATCTCTCTTTTCACATTCAAACTCCTAGAAAAAACTGTCCATAGTTGTTTCCTCCCCTTGCTCTCCTCTCTCACTTCTCAGTCCTTTGCCACCTGGTCATCACTTGCAATCTTAATCATTAAATTCAAACTATTTGCTCCAAAATTATCAATATTTAATTTCCATGTCTAATCTTTTTTCTATCCTCATTTTTCTTGCCCTTTCTGTGGCACTGTGGACCACCCTTTCTCTTAGTCAGTTTTTCTATTTCCTGTTTTTTTTGTTACATGGCCATTTCTTAGTCTTCCTCCTGCCTAATAGGTCCTTTTCACTCTCCTTTGCTGGATCATCATCCATAGCCTACCCCACTAATTGGGGGTATACTCAATTCTAGGGTTTTTCTTTTCTCTCTGTCTACCCTCCCTTTTGGTGGCCTCATCAGTTCCCTTGGGTTTAGTCATGTGTCTGACTTCCAGATGTACGGAGAGAGAGACAGACAGACAGAGACAGAAACAGAGACAGACAGAGACAGAGAGATGGAGACAGAGAGAGACCCTGTTCTGTTCTCTTTCCTCAGCTCTAGTCCTGCATTGTCAACTTTCTATTGAATATTTCAAAATAGATGTACCATTGGCTTCTTGAATTCAACGTGCCCCAAATAGAACTTGAAAACCAAGGCTTCTTCTCAGTTTCCCTATTTCTGTCAAGGACAACAACATCTTTTCAGTCACCAAGGTTCCCAACTTCAGAATCATCCCAGACTCCTCGTTGTCCCTCACCTCACCTATCCAAACAGGTTGCCGCATCTTAATGCTTCTACCACCTCAGCATGCATTCCCTTCTGTACTTTCATAGAACAACTGTTCTCACCTGGACTAATACAAATAGCCACCTAATTTGCCTTCTACCAGTCTCTCCCCTTCATAATCCATCTTCCCCATAGCTGCCAAAGAGATACAGGCGTGCCTCATTTTATTGCACTTTGCTTTCTTGTACTTTGCAAATATTGCATTTTTTTACAAATTAAAGCTTTGTGGCAACCCTAGGTTGGGCAACTCTATTGGCGCCATTTTTCCAAAAGCATGTGTTCTCATCATGTCTCTGTATCACATTTTGGCAACTCTCGCAATCTTTCCAACTTTTTCACTATTATTATATCTGTTATGGTGATCTGTGATCAGTAATCTTTGGTGTTACTATTGTAATGATTTTGGGGTGCCACAAACCATGCCTATACAAATGGTAAACTTAATAAATGTTGGGTGAATTCTGGGGCAACTAGGTGGTGCGGTGGATAATCTGGTCTCAGACACTCACTAGCTATGTGACCCTTGGACAAGTCACTTCACCCTGATTGCCTCAGTTTTCTCATCTGTAAAGTGAGCTGGAGAAGCAGTATTTCTGCCAAGAAAATCCCAAATAGGGTCCAGAGGAGTCAGACATAACCAAAAAGTGTTCTGACTGCTCCACCAATTAATTGTTCCCCTTTCCCTCAGGCCTCCCTATCTTGAAACATAATAATATTGAAATTAGGCTAATTAATAACCCTACAATGACCTCTAAATGCTCAAATGAAAGGAAGAGTCAAACAATGCGGCAAACTTCATTGTTGTCTTATTTTCAGAAATCACCACAGCCACCCCAACCTTCAGCAACCACCACCCTGATCAGTCAGCAGCCATCAACATCGAGGCAAGACTCTCCACCAGCAAAACGATTACAACTCACTGAAGGCTCAGATGATGATTATCATTTTTTAGCAATAAAGCATTTTTAATTCAGGTATGTACATTTTTAGATAATACTATTGCACACTCAATAGACTATAGTATAATATAAACATAAATTTTATATGCACTGGGAAATCAAAAAATTTGTGTGACTCATTTTATTGCAATATTTACTTTGTTGCAGTGGTCTGGAGCCTAACTCACAATATCTCCAAGGTGTGCATCTGTACCTAAAGCACAGTTCTGATCATGATACTCCCTGCTTAGAAAATTTCAGTAGCTCCCCATTACCTATAGAATCAAATATATACCCTACTGTGTTTTCTAAAGTCCTCCACAATCTACCTTCCCACTTCCCATTACTCCACTTCATGCAGTCTTTAGCCTAGCCAAAGTGACCTTCTTACTGTTTTTGCTACACTAAATGTCATCCCCAATCCCTGGGCCTTTCCACTGGTCATCCCTCATGACTAGAAAGTTCTTTCTCTTTACCTCTCCCTAGTAGAATTCTTAATTTCCTTCAAAACTCCGATTAAATATCACCTCCTATATAAGGCCATTCCTAATCCTCCAACTATGAGGTCTTCTTACCTAAATTACCTAGTGTTTGTTTTCTATAATTTTTTCTTTGCATATACACACACATATATGTGTGTGTGTTTGTATGTCGCCTCCTCTGATAGAACATATGCTCTTTGAGGTCAGAGACTGTTTCTGCTTTGCATTCCTAGTAACTCGAACAATACCTGATATACAGCTAATGCAGGTCAGCACCTTCTCTAAAATTTATGCTTTTGGACAGGGGTTTTTACTCCTGTCTAATTATTCTTTGCCAACCACAGCAAGCCCTTGCCACGTGGTAAAATTCAGATAATAACTAGAACTTATGAGCCACATAAGTATTCTCTGCCCAACCAATGATAGGTGTTAATGTAAATGATCATTTAGAAAATAACTTTTTGTGGGGGAGGGAAATCTATAGGTAGCAAATTTTGACGATACTTGACATTCTTACTCTTTCACTGAAGCAGTTCATTTTCTTCCCTCTGGTGAGAGAAGGTGTTGTTTGGTCATTTCAGTCACATCTAACTCTTCACGACCCCATTTGGGGTTTTCTTGGCAAAGATACTGGAATGGTTTGCCATTTCCTTCTTTAGATCATTTTACAGATAAGGAAACTGAGGCAAATGGAGTTAAGAGACTTGCTCAGGGTCACACAACCAGTGAGAGTCTGAGACCAGATTTGAACTCATTAAGATGAGTCTTTGTGGCTCCAGACCCAAAACTCTAGCCACTGAGCCACCTAGCTGCCCATTAAGAAGGAATCATTTAATACAGCAAAGATAGAGACAAAGAAAATATAAGTATCATTTTATATCACTCAACAGTTTTGTGTGAATAAACAAATAGGACAGCCCCATTGTCAGCTGTGGACTGCTCTGCCTGGTCCAGGATAGCCATGCCTGTTGCCAGATGACAACGGTCCCCTCTCAAAGCACAGACTTAAAAAACTGAAAGTATTACTAAAGTTCAGCCTCTCAAGGAGTAGTATGGAACAACTCTCTGTTAAGGCTGTTGTCCAGTTCTGGTCCTTGACTCTTGAATAGGAATTACAAATGGAAAGATTTTCTAAAGGGCCAGGTAAAAATGTGGTCACTTGTTTGTTTTAGTTTGTATTTTAATCTCCTTGCAATAAGGAGCATTGTAATTTTTGAAGGACGTTCCCAGAATCCAATCTTTCTTTACAAATGTTTTGTTTTGTATTTTTAGTTAACATCAGCATTTTTCAATTGGTTGCCTTGGATTAGAACAAGTCTTTATTTTTAATATTCAAACCACAGGTCCAGCATGTGGTTTGGCCTGTAGTGATACAGTTGGTGTAACAGAATATATAATATTTAAACAATCTGCTGCCACTTGATTCAGATTTTCTCCCACACTCAGTCATGCATTCCCATTGAAAAAAGCAACCTCCCTTTTTCTTCCCTTTTAAAATGGAATCAATTGTGTTTGAATTGCTCTTTCTGGCAAGGGAGAAGAAAAGTACAGAGAAGCTCGACTTGTTTCTCAATTATCTCCAAATTAGTACCAGGTTCAATATAGTTTGGCCCCATGGGTTAGTGGGTGGGTTGGTGTGTTCAGAATGAGATGGGGGCATCTTTCCTTTGCTGAGTACTTTGTACATGTCACCACTTATCTTGGGTAAGAACCAAATAGCTCAGCACATGTTGGTATAACTTTCTGTATGAAAGTCCACATTCTTGTCACTTTTTTGTCTTTTATTTTAATAGAAGTGGAAGCAAGGGCATCTACACCGAGGATTTAGAAACACTTCAGAAATGTGCAGCTTCCTCATCAACTTAACTTTTAGTAAATAGCTCTAAAAACTCATCTGTTATAGTGTGTGTGTGTGTGTGTGTGTGTGTGTGTGTGTGTGTGTGTGTGTGTGTGAAGTAATGATTCATGAGACTAGAAAGAACACCTAGGTTCTACCCCTTTGGAGCTGGCAGATTCCAGCAGCAGTGTATCCAAATTCACCTGCAGACAATATTGGGGAGGGAAAAGGAGAGAAGAAGGGAAGGGTTATTAAGATACAGGCTACTGTATTGTTGAGGAGGGGTATCTGGAGAAAATAGTCAATATTCCCTTTATTAAAACAAAACTGGAACTTTAAAATACATACATACATACACACACAAAATATATGTATGTGTATATACATAAATATATATATATATATATATATATATATATATATATTTCAATGCAAATAGGACACTTAAATCTAGTGTTCCTGGCCACAAGGAACCAGTTCCATTGAGAAGTAACCAGTGGGGAATCAAATTTTAAAATATATGTGAGGGAAAAATTGGCTAATAACCTTCAAGGCTGCATTTTTGTTGGGACGTAGTATATTGTATGTATGTATGTGTATTAATGTGAAAGGGGAAAGTCCTTTCTGAGTTCATAAAGTTCAGAAAAGATAGTGGGTAAAAAAATCTTGATTTTGTTCATTAATCTCAATGAAAGCCCCCTGGAATGTAAAAAAAAAAGTCTCTGAATTTGTTTTCTAAAACTTGTTTCGCTGACTACATTTCAATATATTTGATCTGTTTTGAATTCCTATTTATTTTACTCCATGCACTTAAAAAACATTATTCTGAGGCTATGTTAGACTTCCATAGGGGTCCATGACACAAAACGATTAACAACCCCTGATCTAGTCTGACTTCCTTATTTTACAAGCGAGGAAACTGAGGGGTAGACAGGTTATAACCTATCCAAGTTTACCTATGCAACAGTGGCAAAGCCAGGGCTTGAATCCAATGTTTTTGTCACTTCAGAATAACATATAATGAACCTTATCTGAGGTGCGGTTCTGTGCCAGCTAGTAGCTTCATATATTCTATACCACGGCAAGAGCTATTCACAAAGTTTGGGAAGTCACCTAACACGAAATCAAAAACAAGCACATATCTGTAGATATGGAACCAGGAAATACATCAAAATCCAGCTAGTCCAATCGTTTCAGCTTTACAGATGAGGAAACTGAGGCCTAGAGAAGTTGTGTGACTTGCCTATGATCAGATGAGTAATGCCAGAGAAAAAGGTGAACCAAAGTCTTCTCAGTCCAGTCGGTGCTTTTTCCACTGCACCAAGTCTTTGTACCTAATTGGAAGGCTAGGTGAGGATCATGGTGACCAGCAGCTAAAGGTAGACCATGAAGAGAAATAGTTTGCTGAGCCAACTTGACATGTAGGTGGTCCTGTGAAGGAGCTGACACTGGTTTGGCTGCATTCATGTTTGAATGGAATTTAGTGAAGGCTTCTGAGGTGGGCTTACCTCAAGAAATCTGGATCCACCTGCAAGCCTTGTCGCTTCTACTGAAATTTGCTGGAGGAAGATGTTTAGACCAGACTCAGGTTTCCTTCCAGCCTCAATGATTCAAAGACTCTAGGAGGACATGGCTTCCAGTTGTCATAATGCTGCTTTGCAATATAAGAGTATAATTAAAGTCAAAGTATTATAGCTTTTGACAATCATGGGAACTTTTCACTAGCAGCTTATTAGTAATTGGAATCTTGAATAAATTTAGAATAACAAGTTATCACTGATGGAAGGGAAGGAAGGATTCATCTAGTTCAATCAATTAAAAAGAATTTTTAAAAATCTTTCTAGGTGCCAAGCATAGCACTAAGTGCTGGAGATATGAAAACAAAAGTGAAATCATACATATATGTGTGTATCTATATATAACACAAACACATACACACACACACACACACACATACATACATACATACATACCCTAAGGGTCTTCCCCTCCCAGTTTGATTTTTTTTTGAGTTTTGATTAAAGGGACAATCCCTTGATTAACTTCTTCAAGAGGCCTATTCACTGAATGGGCATTACCCAACTCAAAGTGAGAACCTGAAAAGACCTTAGCCTGAAAGTGTCTCCCAATGTATCCTGGGCCATCTCTAGTCTTCCTGGTGAATATCACTAATTGTGTGACCCTTAACCCTTAACTTAAGTCACTTAACCCTGTTTGCCTCAGTTTCTTAACCTGTAAAATGAGCTGGAGAAGGAAATGGCAAGTCATTCTTTGCCAAGAAACCCCCAAATGGAGTCCTCAGAGTTGAATTAGACTCAAAAACAATCTCTATAGAATCTACACAAAAGGAATATTAGGTAGTTTGGGGAGAAAGGGCACTAACAACTGGGAGAATCAAGAAGGGTTTAATGTAGAAGGTGCTCCTTGACCTGAGGAATTAAGGAAAAGTCATTGTGAGGAAAAGCATCAGTATATAGACTCCCAGAATAAGAGCCAACTTGTACAAAGGCATACATACAAGAAATGAAATCTCAAGTGTAAGGAGCAGCAAATAGGCCAGTATAACTGGATGGTAGAGAAAAAGATGAAGAGACTGTGACCCAGAGAGTAGTGGTCCTACTAAGGAGCATAGCTGAGACGCTAACCCAAGCACCCTAACTCTAAGCCTAGTTTCTTTCATGCTATGTCCTGATGCTTCTTTCCCAAGGATTCTATTTCAAATGTCCCCTAAGTGGAACTAGACCCATTGGTCACTCAGGGTTTAGGATGTGCTTCTACTTTACAGATCCCTGATTTCGGTGCTGATGCAAGCCAAAACCTTTCTTTATTTGACTGAGTGGTCTTCTGATGTTGTTGTGAGGCGAAGAAAAAAACCATGCAAATAGACCTGGTGGCTGATCCTTCAGTGCTGAAGACCAAATTTAGCTCAAATGACAGATGCACATTCCATTACTGAGCCCACACTCAGATCCTTTCAAGCATGTTAGGACCTGTCAGAGCATGTCCCCATTGGCACAGCCTGCAAGAACTCAGGGTTCCCTCCTTACCACTGTGATGCATTACATAAACTTGTACTCTCTCTCATGGAAGGAAATGTCAATACTGACCAAATTACCCATATTTTTTTTTAGCTCAGTAGTGGTTGTTCCACTTGAAAAACATCACTCTCACCCATCCTCTCAGTACATATACTCCCAGTGCTAAGGAAATGGGTACGGCAATTTCAATCAGAATCAAGCACACATGAAAAAATGCCCTGGTATTGAAAGAAAGGGTAAGCATTGTCTCGGCCAGGTGTCTTATAATACTAGACAGAAACTCCAAAATCCTCTTCTTCGCATTGATATTTTCCTTGACATAATTTTTTTCTCTGTGACTCCAAAAGGAAATACTCATAATTATTGGCCCTTCATGTAATGATTATCACATTTTTTATTCCAGAGAAAAAGCAGCAAAAACACCCCTGGAAACACATTCCTTGTGGTAACCTGAAACCCTCCATTTGAGTAAGATTCTGATTGATTTCAGCAGAACAAAGGGACAATTGCATCTCATTTGAAACCCAGATGAGAGTCTCCATATTTTATTTTAAATTTGAAGTGAGAATGGTTGGGTGGTCAATACTTCAAGGGGGTAGGGGGACTTGAAGAGTGCTGGGTTAGAATGACTTTTCTGGGCTGGAGTTGGTTAACTGTGAACTGAAAAGGCTTGAGATGGGAGGCTGAGTGGGGACCTGCCGCCTGCAAACACTTATTCCCATCAACACTACCCCAAGGAAGTGCTGAAATGCTGGGTCCCTCGTTGTGATCTTGTGTCTGCCCTGGTCTGAATTAGCTGCGGGAACAGGAAATAGATCAACACCGGTCATAAGGAAGGAGCCAAAGCAGGAGGGGAGGGTCTCCTGCTTTCAATCAAGAGGGGCCCACAATCTCAGCCACCATCAACGAATCTCAACCAACAGCCCATCCTTGGTTAGCTGAGGAACTGAACTCCGCTAATGGATGAGATTACAGTCTCTGTGACAAAGGCCCATTTCACGTATAGAATTCCTGTCAATTCCCACTGAAAATGCACATAGAGGAAGCCATATGGGACAAGTTAAGTAGGCAAGATGAACACTTAAAGCCTGCCCATCAGTTTGGCACTGTAGTAGAGAGAGAAAGAAGCAGAGACCAACCTTTTCTTTAATTTACTCAGTGTCCAATGTGGCATAGCCGGAGACAGCGAAGGCAAAGAAACTCCCACTTATCTCTCTTGGCCCCAGCTTGGGAATAATCTCTGCCGCTGGTTTACCTGTGATCTGAGTTGTAGTTTTCAGACTACCAATATCGCTTTCGAATTCATTGACAAATTCTATTCCAAGCTAATCATCTTTGTTGTTGTTGTTGTTGACTTGTAACCCACTAATAAGACAGTGTATAATTATCTGTATACTTAATAACTTTGTCGATATGTTAACTTCCTCTACTTTGTGTACAAAAAAATATTTTGAATTCCAAACTCTTAACCAGTTGCTCTGTGCCTGGGAAGGTTTGAGAGTGGGCAGCCCAGGGCTCAGAGGAAAAGAGCATGGCCTGTTCCCAGAGTGGAAGACGGTTGAAGGGAGGTGCAGAACAGGGCAGCAGCATCTGCAAAGTTTCCTGGCTCCTCTTAAGTCAGTTCTTCACAGTGTGACTTCATTATTTTGTTTGAAGTGAATTCCCAGAACTTCCAACACACACCCATATTCAAATGTAAGTACAAAAACAAAGAGTATGTTATTTTTAAGATCATTTGCCATTTTTGATTATCCACACCTCGGCTCCTCCCCTTGCGTAAGAGTTGACCACACTTTGAATTCATACTAGAGAAGAAAAGGGCTGTGAAAGCCGGACATTTTGTGTAATAAACCTGCAGCCTCTTAAAGATCACAGTCCACCCAGAGCCTTGGCCACCTCCTTATGGGAAACTAGGCATCTTTTGAAACTGTATCACTTTTTTTCACCAATTCACCAAAGCTTTTTTTTTTTTTTTTTAGAAAACATCGGAATATTTCATATGTACAACATTAAATTTGGGGTAGAATCTAAATGATATTCAGTTCGTCCGAAAACTAAGGTAATTTCAGAAAGTGGTTCATGTCCATAAAACAGTTTATATATTACAAGTAAGTAGCTAGAACACTAAAATCAACGAGGGATGCAGAATAAGGTCAGTTGTTTGGCAAACCATAGACAAAACAATTGATTAATCATGGATGCTCTCCCCTCTCCCTGTTTTTCAGTGGCTGCTCTGGTGTCATAGAAAGACAGAGAAGTTGACTCAGTGTTTCCTCATTTCCTTAAGAAAAGGAAAGGAACTCTTTCATGTAGAGCAAGGGGAGGTCGGTCCTTGCCTTTAGAAACTAATCAAAACAGTATGATTGGAGAGGACTTCTCAGGAAGTCTCTGTGTCCCAAACCCAATGACTGGTCCAAGGTAAGAAGGAATTTTCCAGATCCTGGGACCACGAAGCTGTAGAAGAACACTTGGATAGAACTGATAGCTTAATGGAGAAGGATTAAAGGAATTCAAAGGTTAATTGAGGGACTTTGGAAATGTAATACTGTGATTTAGTATGGGATTCAAATTCCTTCAAAAAGAACTGTGAAACCAAAGGGGAAAAGTTTGCAGTCACGATTAAGTTTAAGACTATTTTTAAAAATCTCTCTCCCTCTCTCTCTCTCTCTCTCTCTTTCTCTCTCTCTCTCTCTCTCTCTCTTTCTCTCTCTCTCTCTCTCTCATTCTCCCTCCTTTCCTCTTTTTCCCCTCCCTTCCTGTCCCTCTTCCTCTTTTTCTTCCACCCCTCTCTCTCCCTCCCTTTCCTTCTTCCACTCTGTTTCCTTCTCTGTCTGTCTCTGTCTCTCTGTCTATATCTCTCTCTGTCTGTCTCTGTCTCTATTTCTCTCTGTGTCTCTATCTCTCTGTCTATCTCTGTCTTTCTCTGTCTCTCTGTCTCTGTCTCACTGTCTCTCTGTCTCTCTGTTGCTCTCTGTTTCTTTCTGTCTCTGTCTCTCTGTCTTTGTCTCCGTCTCTCTGTGTCTTTCTCTGTCTCTGTCTCTTTCTGTCTCTCTGTCTCTCTGTGTGTGTGTGTGTGTGTGTGTCTATCTGTCTCTCCTTTCCAAGTAGATTGGCAGCGTTTTGTGTTTTATGTTGCGAATATATTCTGCCAAATCAGACACTGCTATGTCTAACACTGAGACCAGAATGGAAATTTTATAAGGATATTTTCCTCAGAAAAGGAAATAAAGAAGATCATTTCATCACTCACCCAAAGTCAGGAAGAAATATCTCATGAGACTCTTGGTTCATCTCTCTCATGATGCTCCTGATGAGCTTAAACATGTAGACTACCATGAAGATAACTACAGCTTATGTACCAACATCCCAGGCAGCTAGATGGTGTAGTTGAGAGAGGGCTAGACTTGGGGTCTGAGTTTAAATTCTGCCTCAGACACTTATTAGCTATGTGACTGTGGGCAAATTAGTTGATTTCTCTCAACCTGTTTCCTCATCTATAAAGTGGATACAACAGTAACATGTAATTCCCAGGTTTGTTGTGAGGATCAAATAAGACAACATATATAAAGCTCTTTTCTTTTTTTCAGGTTTATTTTTTTTTTGGCAGAGGGGAAGGCAGGGCAATTGGGGTTAAGTGACTTGCCCAAGGTCACACATCTAGTAAGTGTGTCAAGTGTCTGAGGCCAGCTTTGAACTCAGGTCCTCCTGACTCCAGGGCCGGTGCTCTACTCACTGTGCCACCTAGCCACCCCTATAAAGCTCTTTTCAAACTCCAAAGCAACATATAAATGCTAGCTATTACCAAAAGATTGTTTAGAGAAATGTTATGAGGAATAAGAAACGTCATCCATACTAAGTCAATATGTACTTTGATACCCAGAGACATCAGTGCACAGGAAAAGCCAATGGAAGCTCTGTTGGAAAATATGGTATGAATTCAAGAAACGAAAGAGGTTAAAAGTCATAGACTTGGAAATGTATTTGGTATATAGGAGAGAACACTGATGCTGGAGTCAGAGAACATGGGTTTAAATAGGATTTAAAAATAAAGACTATCAATAAAAATCTATTTAAGGGAAAAAAAGCAAATTACTGTTATATAGCAAAGTCCCTTCCCAGTGGTGTGTCATTTTCTCCAACAAGTAGGTCTCTCTGCACCAGGAGTCCTTTCCATCTTCTCCTTTTCCTATATAATTGTTTTGCATGGCATTTATCATTCTACATACAGTTGGTCCACCTATCAACCAACCAAACTTCATAACCATTTCATATTAAAAAAACACCTTTCCATTGAAGGATTTAGAATGACAAAATTTCAGTCTATGTGCTACAGCAAAGCTTTTGAACAAAGATACTTTAAGGAATTTTACTACAAAATATGTTGAAATGTATATGTTTAAAATGACCCCAAACCCTACGTATTGTATCTTATTAGGACTCCCAGGACCCCACCTCTGGAAAGCCTTGAATTAGGGCTTGATTATACTAAGTGCTTGAGTTAGACAACAGGCTCCATGAACATGGGCAGATAACATGTGAAATGCCTTTAAATAATACCATTCATTCATCTGGGATCCCAGATACTTTCTCTGCCCAAATGCCTCTCTTTTTCCCCCAACTCAGAAGATAGGATGAAAACAGTATGAATATCACAGTAGAAATCCTCCAAGATGTGGGACTCCTTTAAGAGAAGAATCAATTGCACACATCAAGGGTTAAGTCAGACTAGCAAACACCTAACTAGCCCATTAAAGAATCACAGTCCACAAAGAGTGGACATCAGCACTACATCGCTTATTTCTCAGAGCTTCCACTTATTGTTCATAGAATCATGGAACCTCAGAGAGGAAAGATACCTCAAAGTCATCTCAAAGTGAACATCCTCCCCATATTCAAACCATGAATTCTATCTGCAACTTCCCTGGGCAAGTCATCATACAGTCTCTCCTTAAGGACATCCAGCAATGAAGAACTCATTATCCCCTAATGAAGCCCATTTCATTTCTGGACAGCTCTAAATTTCTGAAACTTTAATGTTGACATAGAATCTGCCTCCTTATTACTTTTACTTCTTGGTTCTAGTTCTACTCTCTGGGGTCAAATTGCAGTGGTATTCTGGGAAATGTTTAACAACTGACTTTCCAGAGGGAAAAAAGTATACACTTGATGCACTTTTAAGTTTAATCCTCATTATTAACATTTTCCCCATCACTTTATTAAGTCTAGACAATCAACAAAATAATCGAGTCCTGATTTATAGCCCTTGCTTTGTCAAACTGTCTCCAACACACCCCGGTCAATGAGTACAAGCATAGTACTTCTTTTATAATTCTTCAGATGTTTAAAGATAATTGTCTCACCGCCACCCTCCAGACATATATCAATATCTTCTCTTCTCCAGGCTAAGAATCCCCCTTCCCCACTCCAATTCATGTTTAGAGACCTATTAGTGGTTACTAAAACAGAGATACCTAATTCAGGAAGCAAATAAATATAATTAAATTAAATAAAGCTTTATTTAGAGCCATCATTAAAATACAAATCCTTGTATTTTAACCAGTAAGCAAATTACAAAGATCAAAGAAACATTTAGTGGTAACCTGTACTGACCATGTGCAGGAAGCAATAAAACAAAAAGGGGAGAAACACACAGAGAAGTGATTTACCATCCATCCAGTGACTTCTCTGAGTAGACAGAGTCTCATCACTGCTGTATTCTCTTTAGAAGTTGAGTGGGGAGCCAGAGAAAAACTGAGTTTCTAGCCATTACAAGACCTGGATTCAGTCTCTGGAAGGCATCTGATGCTCCAGCTACCACTCTCATTTTCTCATGAGTCAGCCTATTCAACTCTATCCCTCTTTCTCTCTCGCTGTCTCTCTGTCTGGCTGTCTCTGTCTGTCTCTGTCTCTGTCTCTGTCACTGATTCTCTTCTAAGCTATTTTAAAGCTGCGAGTGGTACAGAAACTCTGCCCTCTATTTCAGTCTTATGATGGTTTTATCTCTTCCTGAGCTAGGAAAAAGTACAGCTCACAGAGTCTTAAGTGACTGTAAATATGTGTGTACATAATATATGCGTGTGTTTACATACATATATACATATATGCACATACATACACATGTATATGTATGTGTGTGTATATAAATTCTTCAAGGATTTGTTATTTCACTATTGTGAACACTACCTCTACCAACTCTTATGATAATATCTCCAAGCCTTAGAAGATAATTTTCCTGAATTTGTTTAGTTGAATGACTCATTGCCTGGTTGACAGTAGCCTGGCCATGAGCCTGGGATAGCATTGAATTTACCTAGGTTGTCCTCAGATGATTGGCATACAATCTATTACTGAACCTATATGCAAAGCTTATCCAACTTGGTAGAACTTACTAGAATTTGGGCTCCACTGGCATAGTCTACAAGAACCCAGGATCATCTTCCTGCCACAGGAAGATATCCAGGTCAGACTTCTAGTAAGCAAAAACCATTGTTATCAAATGAATGGTCTAAGTGATGGCACTTGGGGTGGGTGAGACAATGACAGTGACTGGTGGAGAAAAAGCAAGACTATTTGACTCTTGCTCTTGCTTATTTAGTTTTCTGCCAAGAAAAATAATATTTTGACTTGAAAAGTCAGAATAAAAATGGCTCATGGAGAGTTGAACCCAAGGTAAACAAGGAGATGGAGGGCACCCAGCTGACCTTGATTAGTTTAAGTCCCCAGGTCCAGACAAGCTTACATCTGAAGTTACGGAAAGGACTAACAGATGTGATTGGTGAAGCATCACAGAGGATGAAAGAGGTGCTACAGAACTGCAGCAGGGAAGATGTCATTTTTTAAAATTCTTTTTGCAGGGGGGAAGGCAGGGCAATTGGGGTTAAGTGACTTGCCCAAGGTCACACAGCTAGTGTGTCAAGTGTCTGAGCCCAGATTTGAACTCAGGTTCTACTGACTCCAGGGATGTTGCTCTACTCACTGAGCCACCTAGCAGCCCCCATTTTTTTAAGGAAGACAATGGAGCCTACAAATTATAGACCATTGAACTTGACTTTGATTATCGGAAAATTTCTTGAATGTCAAAGTTGTTGAATGTCTAGGAAAGGAAGTAATGATCACAAAAAGTTAGCATGACCAAGAATAGGTCATGCCGTACTAATCTCATTTCCTTTTTGGACAGGCATACTACAACCAATCAATCAATCCACAATCATTTATAGATTAGGGTAATCCTGATTATGTAATGTTTTATATTTTAGGAAAGCATTTGACAGAGCCTCTTTTACTGTCTTTGTGGAGGAGATGTGAACTAGGTGATAGCACAGTTACAGGTGGATTTGAAACTGGTTGACTAGTTAGGGTGAGCATGATGCCTATTTTCAAGTATTTGAAGGGTTGTTTGAGAAAGAGCAATTTCGTAGGTTTTACTTGCCTTAGAAATGGGACCAGTAATTGTAAGTTGACAGCCAAATCCAGACCTCCTGGGCACTTTCCCAGCATTTCTGAAACATAGAGACTCAAGCTCACCACCCAACCCCACATTTTTCTTTTCCCTGTTGTTTGTTCCCATTTTAAGATGGTGAATCTTGAAGGACAGAAACTGTTTTGCTTGGTTATAGTTGTATTGCTAGCACAGTTCACAGTGCCTGGTACACAGAAAGTGTTTAATAAAAGCTTTTTAACTTATCATACATTTGAATCAAAGAAACACTTGCCAACGATTCTTGTTGTTCAGTCCAACTCTTCATGATCCCATTTGGGGTTTTCTTGTCAAAGATACTAAAGTGGTTTGCCATTTCCTTCTCCAGCTCATTTAACAGTTGAGGAAACTGAGGCAAACAGGATTAAGTGACTTGCCCAGAGTTGAACAGATAGTAAGAATCCAAGGCCAGATTTGAACTCAGGAAGAAGACTCTTTCTGTCTTTAGGCCTAGAGCTCTATCCATTGTGCCACCTAACTACCAACAATTACAGCTCTCCAAATAAAATATGGAATAATCTGCTTCTGGAAGCAGTGAGTTTCCCCCCACTAGAGGTCTCTAAGTAAGCCCTGGAAGAAGACTTGTCAGGTACTAAGCAGCAGAGATTCTCACTCAGGTTCACGTTGGAGTAGATGGCCTCTACAACTATTTTAACCTCTAAAATTCTCTGATTCTATGCAAAGCAATTTCGATAAAGAAATACAGAAAGACCATATGTATCACTGATTTTTAGAGTCTGAAGAAACCCTAAAACTCATACTAAATGAACATTATGTATTATGAAAAGTAGATCCTGAGAGTAGAAGCGAAATATGTCTTGAAGAGAAAACAATGAAAAGTACTTGAAAACTAGAGATGAAACAGATGAGTTTTTGAAAACTTAAACCATATCTCAGACCTTAAAAATAAAAGATACAAGAGAAATTTAAAAAGTACAAAATATAGTACAAGCGAGAGAAATTATCCTGAGATGACAGAGTAGAAGAAATGCCCTAAATATAGTATAATGCCCTGCCCCCTCCCCATCCCACCCCTCCTGCCATGCCCCAGCTGGAAGAAAGTATGAATGGACATGCCTAAACCTAAAATACTGCATAAAAAATAAATCAATAAATGATAAAATGCCATGTTAAAAATAAATCAACACTTAGTCTATCACAGGCAAAATACTCCTTTCTGAAAACATATGTTGCTGTCATGTAGATACTGTCCAAAGAAAACACATTAATTAGAATCATTCCTACCAAAGGCTTCCTTTTTGTTGTTGTTATTGTGGTTGTTGCATATAATTGTTCTCCCACTGTAGAATGATTCTTGGGCATTCCTAGCCGAGAGGCTGCCGTGAGCAATGATGAGGAACGAAAGACAAAACAAAACACAATTTGTATGCGTGTTCTGCTCCAATGTCATCATCACCTCCCTCTATGATGGCAAATTGCTAGAGTGGGAGGTTTGAAAATCTGATTTCAAATGAAAGAAGACCTAGCCTACAAGGAATATTAAATCTCACTTCAACTGGGCCATCTGCCCAAGAATTTCAATGCTCTTGGTAATTTTCAATTCGACAAGGTTTTTTGTTTGTTTGTTTGTTTGTTTTTATTAATTGCTTCCTCTATCCAGATGCTATACTAGGCACTGAGGATACAAATGAAAGGCTGAGTCTTCAAGGAATGTATTCTATTAGGGACAAATATATAAAATTAAATACAAAAATTAGAAAAAGTACATGAACCAATGCAAAGTGAAGTGACCAGGAACAGAAGAACACTGTAGACAATAACAGCAGTATTGTACAATGAAGAACTATAAATGACTTGGTTATTCTCAGCAATACAATGATCCAAGACAATCCAAAAGGACGAATGATGAAGCATACTATCTGCCTCCAGAGAAAGAATGGGTATTTTTTGAATATAGACTGAGGCATGCTATTTTTCACTTTTTCTCTTTCATTCTTTTTCTTTTATACAAGTCTTCTTGTACAAAATGGCTAATATGGAAATGTTTTACATGATTGCACACGTATAACCTATTTCTGATTGCTTACTATCTCAAGGAAGGATGCGGGGAGGGAGGGAGGGAGGGATAGAATTTGGAACTCAAAACTTTAAAAAAAATGTTAAAAATTATTTTAACATGTAATTTGGGGGGATAAAATATATAGATGAAGTTAAAAAAAAACTTAGACAAAGTAGTTTTCAAGGGGTATACACTAGCAACTGGAGACATCAGGAGAGGTTTCTTATAGGAGGCACCATTTGAGCTGAATTTTGAAAGAATTTAGGGATTCCATGAGATACAGTGGAATAGGGTATGCATACCAGGCATAGGTGATAGCCTGTACAAAAGCATGGGGATGGGGAAATGGAATTTCATTTACGAGGAACAGTAAGAAAGCCAGTTTGACTGGAATGTATAGTTCATGAAGGGAAGTAATGCGTAATGAGCCTGGAACTGTAGGCTGGAGACAAACTGGGAAGCGTTTTAAAGGTCAAACAAAAGAGTTAGCATTTGTTCCTGGAAGCAAAGAGGAAGGCTCTAATTTTGAATGGCTGAATTAGAACCAGAGCCCTAAATACCAATTTTAGTACCTAGGGCAAGATTCACAAAACATACTCAGAACAAGCAACAAGAAATAAACTTGATTCAAATAAACTTTGTGATATGCATTCTGTTTGAGGGGAATTCCTTGGATCCAAGGCACCATAGGAGTAGAAACCCAGTGATATTGTGAAGAGAAACTATAGGGAATGGGGGCACATGGAGCAAGGTATCTAGCTAGGGAAATGCTCACCTGGAACAAAATGTCTTGAAAAAGAAACATAATTTCCTATTTTTTTTAAATTTTATTTATTTATTTATTACAATTCAATCAGTAGTTCTAATGCTGTTGAAAGAATATAAACAGGAGTGTGCCGGTAAATATTTAACAACCAGCCCTCTGGGAGAAAAAATGGAAGCATGACACATTTTTAAGTTTAATCTGAATTAACATTTTTTCCATCACTTTCTTAAGCTTAGAGACAGTCAACAAAACAGTAAATCCAGCCTTTATTTGTAGTGTTTGCCAAATTCTAAGGCATGAATGCTCATACTGAAAATTTAACAGTTGGCTCTTGGGAGCCCACTGCCAGCTCCTGCATACCACTGAGTCAACACTGTCAACACCCTTTAAATGTTGGTGTCCTAGGGAAAGTTGAAGCTGCCTCATCTTAATTCTGAACTGGTCAGAACCCCTAAATCCATTGTGAGTTAGGTCAATATTTTAATAAAGTTAAGCTCTGACTTAGAAGACAAAGGACTTACCTAGGGTCACACAGACAGCTCTGAATAGAGATAGGATATAAAACTAGCCCAGAGTCTTTCTTGGTCTGGGTGTGGGCTATCTAAAACATTATGGTTGGAGTTAGGTTCAGCTTTTGTGGATGTTTCATTCACACACAACTAGATGAGTCTCCCCACAACATAGACTCCCATGATTACTTTCCAAATTCACAGCAGCATTCGAGTGATACAACAGATGAGTTTAAGCCTGCAGAGTGGCCAGAGCATTAACTAACATCCCATGGGGCTTCTGTCGGCTTCTCTGTGTTTGGAGACATAATATTCACTTTCTCCAAAACATCTCTAGTTACTAAAAGCAAATACATGTGAAACTCATGATGATGGTCAAACAAAGAGTTAATACAACCCAAACAAAAAATCCCATTTGAAATATTTTTACAACTTTCTTTACACTCATGAGTAAGGGGAGAAAAAACACCCTTCTAAGTGCTGCTCCTTGTCCCATTAGGTTGTCTGCTTTCACAGGTGGCAAGTTGCAGCAAGATCTAAAGCCCCAAGTCACATGCCGAGATGGTCTGGGACTGAAATACTCGACCCTCCTGACCCCCTGCCCATACATACAACATAATCACTCACAAAATAGATACTAAAATCATGTTAGCAGCAGTCTGGCTTAAACCAATAAAAGTAAGGAAATTTGGAGTTAAGGCAGAAACTCTGTCCTTAACTCACCCTACGGGGCCTCAGCATTACCTCTTCCCTGGCTGGGATTAATATATACAAAACCAAAGCTCTTCTTTTCTTCTTCCTCCTTCCATTCCATTACCCCCACCCATCTATATTCTGCATAAAACCAATACAACCTATTGAAAGGTAAAAAAATTCACTTAGATAGTAGGGATGGAGTTTATTTAGGGAGGTGGATAGGGGGGTGCTATGTGACAGCAAACAATGGGCTTGATGGTTGCTTTTTTTGTTGTTTTGTTTGTTTACCAAAAACTTGCCCGATTCATCCTGGTGAATGACACCAGTTTGGTTGGGAGAGAGGAGACCATGTTGCCAATAGGGTTAGATAGGATAGAGCTAAGTTAGGAACATCTTCGAATGACTGAGATTTTTAGAAAGATGGTAGTGACCAAAGTCTAAAGCTTATTGACACGTAAAAGAGCCTAGTGACTAGAGGACCGTACTCAGTGTCAGTAACTAAATACTTAGTTACTATATAAAAAACACCCTCAAACTTTCTGTATCTTGTTCATCAAATGGGAGTAAAAGTGTTCCACCACACTCTCCAGGTGCTTCAAAGTTGTGTGGAGATGAATTGCATAGTAATAGAACACATGCTCTTGTAAGCCGTACCATAAAAGCTAGCTAGAATTCACATAGCGCTTTAAAGTGTGTAGAGTACTTTGCAAATATTATTATTCTAACCACAAACCTAGGAGGTAGGCACTATTATTACACCCATTTTACAAATGAGGAAACTGAGGAGACAGCAGTTAGGTGACTTGCCCAGGGTTTGTGACTTGTTTCTAAGGGTCGGATTTGAACCTAGTTCTTTTTTTCCCAGTGTACAGCATTCTGTATGACCTTACCAACTTACCATGATAGGTTTTGAATATGGTTCCAGCAGCCAGCCAGGTTTGCTTTCTGAGAGTTGTGGGGCTCATCCTCAGTAGACTGGCCCCTGATCACTTAGTTGGTCAATAAGCATTTATTAAGCACTTACTGTATGCTTACTGTACCAAGCACTGGAAGTACAAAGAAAAAAAAAAAACAATTTCTTCCTTCAAGGAGGTTATATTTCGATAGAGGAGGCAGAATACAAATAACTATGTACATAAAAGATAATACATTGTAATGAAAGGCCTCTGGGAGCAGGTGGGGTTTGGTATGAATCTTGAAGGAAGTTAAGAAAGCTAGGATGCAGAGATTAAGAGAGAGAGTAATCCAGGTACAGGAGACAGTTAGAACAAAAGCATGTGGCCAGGACATGGAGTATTGTATGTAAGCAGACCGGTATAGCCAGATTGGAGAGAACATGGAAGAAAAGAAAATATGAGAAGACTAGAGACGTAGGAAGGAGCCAGGTCATGAAAAGCTTTAAACGCCAAATAGAAGATTTTATATTTGATCTAGAAGTGATAGGAAGACACTGGAGAGCATTGAATAAGGGAGAGACATGAGCAGTCTTGTGCCTTAGGAAAGTCACTTTGGCAGATAAGTAGAGATTTGATTAGATCAATGAAATAATTGAGGCAAGCAGACCAACAGAAGACTATTGCAATATTATAGGAAAGAAGGTGGTAGCTGTATGATTGAGGAGAAAGGGATGTATAGCAGAGACACCATGAAGGTAGAAATGACAAGCCTTGAAAATAAATTGGCTATAAAGGATGACTGTAAGTGGGGAACTGAGGATAACCCTGATGTTTTCAGTCTGGATAATTAGAAGACTGGTTGTGCTTTTAACAGTAACTGGGAAGTTGGGAAGAGGTGACCCATGAAATAAGGAAAAATACAAAATGGCCCTCAGGCCCGTATAATATCCTTACACTACTGCAGCGATGGTGACACAAAGGTGGAAAAGGGGTCAGAAGGTGTTAAGAATAGCACTATGTTTAGACTTTTTTATAAACTTTAAGTTGGCTGTTGGTACTCAAAATGTGAACCTCTAGTCTAACCACCAAAAAGAAGACTACAACTAGAGGAAATGACTCATTTAAATAGGTTAGGATTGAGTTGTTTCAATTACATACAATTGCTAAATCTTTATTCCATATACAGCTAACATTTATTGCTTGTAGATTATTTTTAAAAGTATTTTATTTAGTAGCATAGAACATGACCTTCAAGGTTCTCTTCCAATAGGGTATCGCTAAGTCATATATCAATTACTCAAGCTTCCTTAGAAGGAGCTGGTGGCCCAGTGAAAAGAGTGCTAGGCCTGGAGTCAGGAAGACCTGAGTTCAAATAAAGCCTGAGACACTAGCTGTGTGACCTTGGGCAACTCATTTTAACTTCTGTGTGCCTCAGTTTCTTCAACTGTAAAATGGGGATAATAATAGCACTTACTTTGCAGGATTGTACTGAGAATCAAAGAGATATTTGCTTTTAAAAAAGCACTTAGCACAGTGCCTGGCATAAAGTAAGTGCTGTATAAATGCTTAGTCCTGCCTCAGCTCCTTGAAAGGTCTAATAACAGAGAGTTGTAACCTTGATTAATGTCTTTTTGATCATGTCTATTAGATGAAGCATAAAATAGCAATATTTTGTGTGTGTGCGTGTGTGCGTGTGTGCGTGCGTGTCTGTGTGTGCGTGCGTATGTGTGTGTGTGTGCGTGTGTGTAAAATAGCTCACCAAAGGCTTTTGCTACTGTCATGGAAGAGATTCAAGTTAAGGAGAAATTCCTTATGGATAGTGAGGATAAGGAGAATGTCCTTCCAATGTTCCTATTGACAGATGATATCATTCTAGTTGCACCAACCATCAAAATATTTCAGCAACTCCTAGAAAAGATCAGTAGCCACTCAAGAGTTTGGATTAATCATCTATATGGGAAAAAAGGAAAGAGGGAAGGAAGGGAGGGAGAGAGGGAGGGAGGGAAGGAGGGAAGCAGGGAGAGAGGGAGGGAAAGAGGGAAGGAGGGAGGGAGGAAAGAAGGGAGGAAGGGAAGAAGGAAAAAGAAAATGAAGGGAGGGGATGGGGGGAAGAAGGAAGGGGAGGAGGGAGAAATCTATAGACTAGATTATGGAATACAGTTTAATGGGCAACCTACAGAGCTATTCTATTAGTAGATCACATGATTTGACATCTTGGAAATATTAAATTGTTCCTCTTATTTTTTTTCAAAATTGACCTGTATATTCTTGATCTTTTGTTTTTCCATAGGAATTGTGTGAGTCTTTTGTCTAATTCTGTAATGTTTTACATTAAATCTAATATTTGGGAAATATTGTTAATATAAAGTTTATCTAAAACATGGAGACATATAGTTGCCAAAGATGTTTGCCATTTTCAGGGACATTCTCCATCACAGGATTCAAATAAAAAAACATTACCTAAAAAATGTTATGAAGAATGGACCCATTTAGTAATCTGTTGAAATCTATAGACCTAAATCTATATTGGGGGGGGGGAAGAACCTTTTAAATTAATAAGTGAAAGAAATACTTATTTTCATTTAGAAATTAGTGGAAACATAGATTTTTTTCCAATTCAAATTCATGGGTATTCTGAAATGTATCCATGTACCCCTTGGGGCTCTATGCATTTTAGGTTAATGACCATTATGTGAGATGATCCTGTTTTCAAATTGCATTGGGCCAATTGCATCAAGCTGTAGAAAATCACAGTCTCTTAAATAATTACTCAAAAGTATTTGGTCTAACTATCCACACTGAAAAAACCAAGTGGATGCAAATTCTCCAGACTATGATGATAACTTACAAAGTTGGTCCAAAAGTACGCATACCTTGGAAAATAACTGCATATAGACAATGAACTTGGTCCAGAATTGAACTAGAGAAAGTAAGTGGTTTGAATTGCCTTTGGAAAATTGTTCAATTCTTTTGATGACTTCAACCAAGCTTCTCCATGAAATAAAGCTCCATCTTTCTAATCACAATACTATTCCATTAATGCTGAATAGTTATGAATCATAAAATATCTCAGTCCCTGGAGAGTTAAAGGGTCCTGCAAAAGACAAATGGAGAGGGAAGTGATCAGTATGAGTAAGTTACAATATATAAAATCCAAGAACTGAAAAAAGAATTGCCCTGAATTATGTTATCAAAGACATATATGACCAGAAAAGGTGAGGCAGTCAAATTTCAAGAATAAAAGGTGACCAAGGGACTGTCTGTGTGACCTACTCAGACCCATGTGATGCTAAGAGAACAAGAGGAAGATCCCTAGCAAATTGAAGCCCTTAGAAGATGACATTTATATCTAATTAAATATTAAACTATTTTTATTATTAGCATTTCTGAAACTTTTTTAAATGAAAGGTAGTGTGGCAGCATTGATTAAGAATCAATGCCTTTGAGATATGGACAGGCTGTTTTCAGATGAACAAATTAAAGCTATCTATAGTCATAAGAAAAATGCTCTAGATCACTAGTGATTAGAGAAATGGAAATTAAAACAACTCTGAGGTACCACATCATACCTATCAGATTGGCTAACATGACAAAACAGGAAAAAGATAAATGTTGGAGAAGATGTGGGAAAATTGGAACACTAATGCATTGTTGGTGGAGTTGTGAACTAATCCAACCATTCTAGAAAGAAATTTGCAATTATGTCCAAATGCTTATAACACTGTGCACACCCTTTGATCTAGCAATACCACTACTAGGTCTATATCCCAAAGAGATCATAAAAAGGGGGGAAAAGACCCACATGGGCAAAAATATTTATAGTAGTTCTTTTTGTGGTAGCAAAGAATTGGAAATTGAGGGGATGCCCATCAATTGGGGAATGGCTGTACAAGTTGTGGCATATGAATATAATGGAAAACTATTGTTCCATAAAAAATGGTGAGCAGGCAGATTTCAGAAAAACCTGGAAAGACTTACACGAACTGATGCTGAGTGAAATAAGCAGACCCAGGAGAACATTGTACACATTAACAACAACATTGTGCCATGACCAGCTTTGATAAACTTAGTTCTTCTCAGCAGTGCAATAATATTCGACAATTCCAAAAGACTCATGACGGAAAATACTATCCACATCCAGAGAAAGAACTATGGTATCTGAAGCATTTTCTCTTTTTTTCTTACTATTTTCTTTTTTTGTTTGTTTTTTTCTTTCCTGCAGTTTTCCCCATTTGTTCTAATTCTTCTTTCACAAAATGACTAATGTGGAAATATGTTTAATATGATTGCACATGTATAGCCTATATCAGATTGCATGCCATCTTAGGGAGAAGGGAGGGAATGGGGAAAATTTAGAACTCAAAATCTTATGAATGAATGTTGAAAATGAAAAACTAATTAATTAATTAAAGCAAAAAAGAATCAATCTTCGAATGAGAAAGTCCTTCCTCAGACTGCTGTGTGATGCTGGGCAAGTGACTTAACTTTTTGGTGTTCCCAGGCAACTTTCTACCCCTGTGATTTGCAGAGAAGTTGCAGAACTTCATTAGTAGATGAAGATTTCTTCCTTAGCATTCTCTATACTGAAGAAATCACAGGTCAGGACCAAAAAGAAAAGGAATAAAGAGATGAATAATAATGACGAAAGAGGCCAGCCTTGCTTAATCTCTGTTCTGTGCAGAAAAGGTTGTAAATTTTCCCCATTACATATAATGATAGTTTTTTGATTCAAAGAAATGCTTTCAAATTTATTTAAAGAAAAATCCTACCATTCCCGATCTTTTTATTGTTTTTAAGATTAGTGGATGTTGTGTTTTCTTAAGTATATTTCAGCATCTGTTGTTGTAATCATTTTATTGGTATTTTTGTTGTTAATATAATTTATATTTGCCAGTCTGTTTCCTTGCTTTTCAGGTATAAAATCCACTTGATCATGATGAATAATTTTTAGATATTACTATATTATATTTGACACTGTTTTATTTAATATGCTTCATCAATATTTATTAATGATATTAGTTAATAATTTTCCTTACCTGACTTATCCTTCTCTGGTTTAAGGATAAAAACTTTATAGAATATATGGTAGAATGCTTTCTATCTCTACTTTTAAATGCAGTTTATCAATAACATTAGAATTATTTTCACTCTACAGTTTTGCTAGAAATCAGTCATGAATCTCTTTTCTTCCTAGAGCATTAAAAATAAATCCATGGCAGTTTGTTAATGGCTTTTTGGATTTCTTTTTCTGATCTTGATTCATTTAGAATATCTAGTTGTTTTTTTCATTTTTAATACTTCATATGTTTGTAGCCATTCATCTTTTTGTGTTTTCATTTTGGGCATATAATTTTATATAATACTATTTAATGGTTATCTTTATTTCTTCACTGTCTATTATTTCCCATTTCTTATTTTTGATTTAGATAAATTTCCCACATTTTTCTATTTAATGAAAATAGCCAATGATTTTTTGTTATCTTTTCAAATCTTTATTTATTAGCTCAATTATTTTAATTTCCTTTAAATTCTCTTAATTTCTCCTTTGATTTTAACAAACTTTTCTTTGGTGCTTACCTTGAGTATCTTTACTGTTTTGATTTTCTAATTTCTTCATCTACCAACCCAGCTCATTTATCTTCTCTTTTCTTCATTACTTGATATAACTAATACATTTCCCCCTGTGTGGACAGCAACTTCACCCAAAATCAAACTCAGAGACTTCTCAAGTAGAGAGTAGAAATGGATTTTATTAAGATCCCACAGGAAAGGGAGGTCTCTGAACCATAGACAATCAGTAGGGAGAGGCAGTGCCCAGAGGGCAGAACTTTAGCTTTATACCCTAACGAAAACAGCCCCCACCACCACCACTGGCCTTTTACTCTCATTGGTGGATTTCAGGGTTACAATCTAAAGGTGGAAATCTACTACCCCAGGCACAATTGAGCCAATGCCAAACTCTTAAAAACACTTTTATCCTTATTTGTATTTTTTGTGCTGGGGGGGGGGGGTTGGGGGCGGGTTTCAGGCTGCTCTAAGTTTTGGATTGCTACAGGTCAGGTGATTTGAAATTTAGGCCTAGCTGGCAATAATCAGAGGCCCTGAGCCACAAAAGTCCCTATCCCCATTCATTCCACTTAACTCACAGGCTGAGATCCAGATTCCACCAGAGGGCTTCACCATCCCACTCACCCCTGCCTCCCAAAAAACCACTACTTGTAAATTTTGCTACATTGTCTTATCATATTTCATAGTGTTAAATTAAGCCAACAAGTTGGCTTAAGAATCCTAAATGATTTTTTCCATGTTTATTCTTAATTTAGGTCTGCATTTTAATTATATTTTCCTTATTAATTACTAACACAATTCAATTATGATCTATATATTTATATCTATATATTTATGATCTATAAACATAGTGTTTTAAATATATGCTTTTCTGTATTTTAAAAATCATTTCTCTGTGCCCTAAAGTGGGGATTTTTTTTTTACAACCAATAAGAAAAACAAAGTTTATTAAAGATTCACCATATTGGGCAGAGTCTTAAGAAATCTCACCATTTGTGGCACTCATTTTGACACAAGCAGGCTAGATACAATCTACTGAACTGGATTGAATCTGAGCCCCTTCATGGCAGCAAGATGAGACTTCTATACAGAAAGGTTGGGGGAAAGATGTAGGGGTGGTTCTGGAGTGATGGGAGGAGAGGTTTAGGGAGGGTCTTGAAGTGGAGTCTAAGCAGGATCTTGTTGGGACTGGGGTGAGGTCAGACTCCTGGAACCAAGAGAATGGGATTAAGGGTGGGAAGTAGCTGCAGGCTACCTAGAGATAACAGATTTGGGCTAAGACATTTTGACAAGATCTAGGGTGGGAAATGGCCAGAAGGCAGTCCCAAGGTAACCAAACAATGGAAGGCTAAGCTATTTGGGCATGAAAAGCCAGATCAAGTAGGCAGATTCAGGGTGGAGTTCAAGGGTGTTCTCACAGTCTAAACCCCATCATTCCCCCCTTAAACAAATGAGATCCAAATTCCTTTCCAGTAAGGGGTGAAGGTCTTAGCTTCCCTGACATAAAAGACAATTTCCCTAGAGGGAATTAAAGATATCTATTTCACACCTAGCTCTCCTAACCCCTTGTTCTGTGTACCACACTGCTTTGGTGTTCAGGAGTATGTAGCACACCCAAAGAATTAGGTCAGGGGTATCTAAAAGCAAGGGTTGATATTTGGTGAGCCTGTGGATAGCCAGCCACTGGTGGCCTTCTGCTGCCAGGATGCTCTAAACTCGATGGGGAGTCTTCTAGGGGCTGGCCAACTAAATGTTTAGAAGCTTCCCAATTAGAATGGCTGTAGCAGCCATGGAGTCTAGTTATTTTGAAAAATAGGCAACAGTCCTGGGGTCAGGTCCTAAAGACTGGGTTAGGACTCCCAAAACCTGTCATCTCCTTTCATCAATATACCAAGAGAAAGGTTTTTTTCTAGATTATGTAAAGGTAATGCTGGCGTGGTGGTCAATTCAGTTTTCAAAGTCTCAAAAGCTTTAGCCTGGTTGGGGCCCCACTATAGAGGGAGTGAGTCAGGGCCCTGAGTAAGAATTAATGGTTGCAGTCTCTCCCGGCCCCCCCCCCCCCCCCCCGCCCCCTGCCTTGGGCTTAATTGGACATTGACTGCAATGGGTGAACATTTTAGGATCTTGCAGGGGAACTATAGCTGGGGTGGCAGAAGTAGCTGGCCCAGGAATTCCCTGATCCCAAACAATTGGCTCAGCTGGGGGAACATGGGGAGATCTGGTGAACAGAGGTAAAAGGGAGATGTGAGGTTTAACTAGAGAAAATTGGCTCCCCAATTTCACCATCAGGTCCCTTCCCAACAAGAGGGCAGGGCAAGAGGAGAGCATAAGGAAGGAGTGTTCAAACAACAGATCCTCAAGTAGGCAGGGGAGGAGGTATGTCTGGAAACATGCCTTAATTTCCCCTTCGATGCCCATGACCCAATGGGTCAAGGGGTGGGTAGGGCTGGAGTAATTACTTAAAACAAGAGAACATAGCCATGATAAAGTGGGTTACCTTACCTCCAGCCTCGATTTTGCCCAGGGCTGGTCTAGAGAGGTAGAGAAAGTGAGAGTGCTGCCAAGCCCCAGGCTCCCCCCCCCCCTCATTCCAAGTCTCGAGAAGACTGGCAGACAGGGTACTGGGCAGGGTTGGGGGGGGGGCGGGGAACTCGGTTCCACCACTTTTCCAACCTCAGGGATAATCCTTCCTCCAATGTCCCTCCTGGTCACATGGGGATGGTCCCAGAGGCTTCAGTTCCTGGGGATGCCTCTGGGCGGGCCTTGAAGGGGCACTCCTTGGACCAATGACCCTCCTTGCAGCACTGAAAGCAGGTTTCCCCACTGCCCAAGTCTCTGGGCTTCCTCCAAGGGGGCACCCTGGAGCGGCTCTTCTTGGGTCTTTTCCTGGCCATGGCAGCAGCTAAGAATTGAGCATGTTCTCTGTCTCTAGCTCTTTCCCTGTGTTCTCTTTCCTCTGCTGCGACTAGGTCATGGACCCTTTTGGCAGTCTGGGGAAGCCTATAGACCCCTCCCCAGAATACTGTTTTTAAGTATATAAAATAAGATACATATGATTACAAAGAAAACCGATTATATTGAAATATATTTATCAAATTATTCTTATAAGTTCATGGACTCCAGGTTAATAACTCCTGCTTTATAGCGTAAGAAACGGGGCGGGGGTGGGGGGGGAGAGGGGGAACAGTTTGGTTTCCACAGAGTTGAAAGTGTTCCTCTTCCTCTCCCTCCCCCCTCAGCTTTAGCAGAATGTAAGTCAGGTGACTGGTTAGAACTTGTTCTAATCAAAGCTCTAGGGTGAAAGGCCAGAGGCTTGTATATGTATTTAAACATGCCATTTGAGGAGGGCATGAGGTAGGCAGTCAGGGGTTTGTATCTGGCCAATGAAGAGCCTGGTGGGAGATTCGAAGGGAGGGTCAATGAAAGGACTGGCGTCCATCTGAGTCCTTTGTACTCTCGTGTACTCTGTTCAGGGTATGTACCCATTTATTCAGACTGAATAAATGTAAAATATTATTAAAGCACTCCCAACCTCTACTATTTGGGTGGAGTCCTTTCTCATGAGAAAGAATAATAAATGCCTTTTCTGATTTCTGGTTCAGACTCCAAACTCTTTATTGTGTTGTTGCGTACAATAGTATGACCAACTTTTGTAAATGTTCCATAAACATCTGAATAAAAAGTCAAATTTCTAATAAATAAAAACTATGCTGTTCTCTCTGTATTGGTATCAAAACTAATTTTCCAGCATTGAATTTAATTCTGTGACTTCTTTAATGTCTTTCTTATATTATGTTCCAACAGTGTGGCGCTGAAATCATTCAGTATTAGTGTTTTTCTAGCTATTTTCTTTTTCAATGCTGTTAGCTTTTCTTTTCAGAAGTATTTGTTATTCCATTAAAATCATTTAATAGTCATGCTGTTTTTGTAAAGTGACTTTTAAAATTATTATAGAGATCCTATAACTTGAATTCAACATTAACCAAAATTGTGGCTACAAGGCGGACAAATAAATTATTTTCTAACTTCATATTTTAAAACTTTACATGCCTTTGTATCTTAGCTCTGTTTCCTGTAATCAACTTGGGTACTTTTTATCTATTCCACGACATAGGTGAACATAATCCATTAACATTCAAAGTTATATTTATTACTTCTGTTTTTCCTCTATCATTTTTCCTCTGTCAGATATTTTTACAGTGTCAGTAAAACATATTAGTCCTTTTTTTTTTATAAGAGTAATCCTAGGCTTAAAGACAATTCCCATAATATCCACTAATAACTTTAGCCACAGTTCAAGTCCTAGGCTTTATTAACATATCACAGAAACTCATACAAACACAGTATTAACCTTCAATTCTAGTTCATTTCAATTTCAACTTAAGGTTTTTGTGGAGATGGGGTGGGGGGTGAGGTGGGGTGGGGCTTGTTTTGACCTTCCTTCCTTTTCTCTTGCCTAGATAGAAATATCATTTTTAAGATTAACAATACTCCTCTTCCCTTCTCCTACCCCACTCATTTTCCTTGATCTATATTTATGATGTTTAAAATAAAATAATTCTCCTTTTTGAATATGCCTGAATATGTTTACACTGTTGTCGAATTAAGTAATTGTAATTGGTTAATTTTTTCCTCCCTCCCCTTGTGACCAATCAAAATTATCTTCTATTGGGCATTCGCTAATTGATTCAAAACGTTTGTTGCTTTGATACACTCCTAGAATGGTTCCAGTAGGCAAACTATACCAAAACTTTGTCTTTCTGATGCCTCTTCCCTTGAGAAAATTGCAGACTTCTCCAGTTTATTGGCGTTTTTCTATGACCTTGTAACATTTACATAGAATCCCTTCTTGAGTCTGTCCTCCTCACACTTGAGACCACAGCAGATCATAACTACCTTTCTGAATTTGTGGTTACACAGAGTAATATTCAAAATGAATTTCCTGCCCCGTTGTGTCTTGAAGGAATTCCAGATCATATGACCCCTGTCTCATTATTTTGCTAACCCTATATAACATTTTCATGGAATTCTCTTGTAAAAACATTTTTAGGCTGGCCTTCCCTGATATTCAACATTGATTTGAGATATCAAATGAATTTGCTTGACTTAGAGTTTCTAGAAAATTACCTTGAGGTTTGTTCTTGGGCTGATTAACAAATCAAAGACTTCAAATGATTTCCTTTTTCCTCTGTAGCAGTACTTGAAAACGTTGAGGGAAATCAAAAATATGTATGTTTTTTATCTTAAAAAATTGTTTCTAGTTTAATTAGGTAGGAGATTCTAGGATTTCCAATAACTTTCAATAAATCATATTCCAGCTCTTTGTGTGCTCTTTCATGTGATTTGAATTGGGGTTCCTTCATAAGTGACACTTTTCTCCTTAGCCATTTATAACATCATCTCTATTAATTAAAACCTAGAGTTTGACAACAATGTGTCTGGGAGAGTTGGATCTCATGTTTCTCTTGAGTGTACCCAGTGAATTCTATCAAACTGTAGTCTTCCCTTTTATCTTACTTCTGGAAAAAAAAAATTTCTTCAGTGATTTTCTGAAAAAAAATCATGGTTAGACTTTTTTTTTTTTGCATTTGTTTAAGGCAAACTGATGATTATTTAATTACCTTTCCAAATCCTGTCTCTCATTACACCAGTATTGTTTGCAAAATTTTCAAGCCTTTTTTCCAATTGGATTGTCTTTTGATCTTGTTTTGCTGCATGTTCTGTGGCTTCTGCCAATTTGACTCCCAGGCTGACAACTTTGTTTCCTATTGATTCTATGCCTTTATTCACATTTTCCATCACATTCTCCAGGTTGTTAACTTTTGTTATCAAATTTTCTCGATGATTTTTTACTGGTGAAAGATCCTTCATTATGCAGCCAGCTCTTTCTTTCCTATCACCAGCTCCTCCATCATGCCCTTTCAAAGGTTTATTATCCAATTTGATATCTTCTCTGCTAGATCCAACTTCCTTTCTTGGGCCACTATTGAGTTTCATTCTGTTGAATTCTCTTCAGCATTTTGAAATCCATCATATTTGCTAATATTTTTTTCTCCTTATTCATTTCCTTGTCTTTGCCTTTTCTTTGTCTGAGAAGATTTTTTTTTTGAGGATCTTTGGTTTCTTCCCTGCTGTCCCTTCCCTCATCTCTCTTTCTGTCTCTCCATCTAGGTCTCTGTTTGTCAAGCTGTCTCTCTCTGTTGCTCTCTCTTTCCCACATCTGTCTATCTCTGTCTCTCTGTCTTTTTCTATTTCTCTTTCTCTGTCTGTCTTTCTCTGTCTCTGTCTATCTCTGTCTCTCTGCGTCTGTGTTTCTCTCTCACTCTCTCTGTCTCTGTCTCTCTCTGTCTCTGTGTTTCTGTGTCTCTCTGCCTCTATCTCTGTCTCTCTCTCTGTCTCTGTCTCTCTGTCTCTCTCTTTCTTCTTTCTTCTGCATCTCCCTTGTCTCTAACTATGTCTGTTTTTTTGTCTATCATTCTCTTTCCCACTCTCACTTTTCCCTTTCCTTCCCTTCCTTCCCTTCCTCTCTATACTCCCTCTCTCTGGTTGAAGGGCCAGGCTTAAATATAATTACCAATGGTTCAATGTAAAGTTGAAAGAACAAATCAAGTAGAAAGTCCCAAGGATCTGTGCTTGGCATTGTGGTGTTTCAATATTTTTTTGGTAAATAAAACTAAATAACTTGGATGGAGGCATAGATGATGTACTTATAAAATTTTCAAAGCAGAGGAGAGCTAACATGTTAGATACTTGAATCAAAGTGTAAAAAGATCACAATAGGCTAGAATTTTGTACCAAATCTGTTAAAGCCAAAATTATTTAAGAGGTTTTTAAAAGTTTTTTTTTTCTTTAGAAAATATTGGATATATTCATCAGAATATGAACTCTGTTATCAGATACATCATCTCACCAGTCCCAACAGATGCACAATTGGCTTCAGATACAAGAAGAAAACATTTAAAAAAAAAGGAGAAACAATTGACCACATTTCTCCTTTACATTGTTACTTTCCCAGTAGTTTCCTACTTACTACTGTTCTGTAACTGTGTATCTAGCTTTCAAGCAAAATAAAGGGTGACTCCCAAAATAAATGTTTACATCAAGATATTCATCTACTATCTTCATCATCCTCCACATCCTTCTAGTTCATTTTTCTTTTGTTGACCTGCCAGGGACTTTCCTTCCTACATCTTTCTTGCCGTTGCCATGATACACTGCAATACCCTTTAATATTTCTCCCTTGGCTTAGCTACCTTCTGCCCATAAGATTTTGTTCATGAAATTTTATAGAGATAAATGTGAAATTGTACATATAGGGTCAACAAAATTATTTTAAAAGTATAATAGGAAGAGGGTATAGCTAGATAACAGATAACCAACCTAGTTAAAAATGGAGAAGCATATAGAGGTTAGCAAGTAGGTGATAAATTCCTTGGCTATATTAATTCATGAAACGTTACTTCTATTTTTAATATTTTAGAAGGAAAAAAATAGCACTAGCCATGGCATTTTTTTCACAGAATTTTATTTACATTATGTAGACTATCAAGAGTTTATTAAACAGTTTAAGAAATGATTATATATGTGACAATATTTCTAAATAGGGGAGATTAAAGTTGGGAAGGTATGATGACATCCCCCCCAAAAAAAACCAAACTTGGTATTATAGAATATTTTTTTGTTCATCTTTGTTTGAAAGATAGAAAATGTGGTTGAGGAAAGGGAAGAAAGAAAGGAAACATGAATATATGGATTCCTTCTTTGCTACATATTGAGTTGGCACTAAAGAGTGACACCAAAATTGTTCCCTTTCAGGGATTAGAGAAATTATGAAGTTCCTTAAAGGGAATCTGATTCTTAAATCCAAGTAGGCAGGGAAATTAAATCCTGTACATTGGATGTACATTGTACATATTTTCTTGGGGAAGGAACACAATAGGATTTAAATGGTCTGGTGTCAGGCTATATTGGAGCAGAGGGGGAAGGAGAAAAAAGAAATGACCACTCAAGACATTCAAAGGAAACTTAGCTGTGCTTGGAGATGGATCTTGTACGTATCTTGAAAGGCTATCCTTTGTCATCCTTTGGAGGATGTTGGAATAAATATTAAGCTCTTAAAAGAAACACTGTTTTGGGAAACATCAGGAAAGATTGGTGCGTAGCAAATGAGAGCTGAAGAAGCAATCATATTTTGGAGCAAGAATTTACCAGAATTGGCAGCTAAGGGACTTTGATGTGGTCAGTTTCTAAACAATTTAACTACCAGTTGGTGCAGACTGTTTTAGGGGTTAGAAAATATATGAGGTTTTGCATGCTTTATTTTTTTATTCTAGAGGTGCGTTTTCTGAAACCAAGTTTCATTTCCTCTCTGTCTCTCTTTTTTTGCTGCCAGTGAAATTTTACAACCCAAGATGAATTCATCTATAATGGCATGGCCACTTTAGGTCCTAGGAGCTGGATCTGGCCATAGTATGAATATACTGTGCATGAACTGCTAATCCCCAAGCTTTATCTTTTCCCTGCTTTCTCCCACAGGAAATCAGAGTAAAACGGACTTTACCATGACTAATTTCACTAGACAGGTAAGTGCTCTGTGTTTGTGTGTGTGTGTATGAGTGTGTGTGTGTGTGTGTGTGTGTGTGTGTGTGTGGGCACTAATCAGGTACACAGGGGATGGAACTTTTTGAGAATGAACAGGTAATATAACACATCAGTGCCTTGTGGGAGCTGTAATGAGTGTTCTTATAATAAACTGTGAGTCTGAGCTAAGTAGCTGAGAGGTTCTTAAGAATAAGATGATGTAGTTGAGGTGGAAAATGATAAAAGAGAATCCCCTAGTGGGTGGGAGAATCATGGCTGTTTTCTCTTGATACATAAATGGAACTCCCTGCAGCTAGGAGTGACATATTGAATGAGTTTCTGCACTGTTTCAAAATGGGCCTGTGTTTACACTTCATTGTGAGGATTCTTAATGGTTTTAAAGGACCAAGAGGAAGTTATGCAATGTTTATGAATGGGAGGGTTAGCAAGTGCCAGAAAATAGGTCAAGGACCAAAGTTGTGTTAATATAGATAGCTTCAGAGTAATCCGGCCTTTTGAGTTATAATCAGAATTTTAAATAATGATGAGATAATTAAAATAAAAGCTATTTTACTGATTGTGGTTGAGAAAGTCTTCTTAGCCAACAGAGCTAATTGTTTTAGGCTTGCTACTATCATAGGACAGATGTACTACTATTCACGTCTCCTGGTATATTCCACAAGGAATACCGTTGCTTTAGGGTCAAGTTCATAGATTTGTAAGTCTAGATCTAAAAAACAAGTGAAGGGGAAAAGCAACAAGCATTTATGAAGCACCTACTATGTGACAGGTACTATGCTAAGTGTTTTACAAATATTATTTCACTTACTCATCACAACAACTCCAGGAAATAGATGTTATTATTATCCACATTTTATTGTTGAGAAAACTGAGGCAGGCAGAGGTTAAGTGATTTGCCCAAGGTCACACAGCTAGTAAGTGTCTGAGGCTGGATTTGAACTCAGGTCTTCTTAACTCCATGCCCAGCTTTCTATCTACTGGACCATCTGAATGACTCAAGGACCTTAGAAGTTATTCGGTCTAGTGTCATCATTTTGTAAACGAGAAAAATGAAACCCAGCTCATATAAGTAGTAGAGATGGGATTCAAATGAGGAGTCTGGGATTCCAAGTTCAGCATTCTTACCCTTGCTCCACAATATACTGATCATCTAATAATCAATACCATGTCCATAACTACATGCCAGTGAACCAAGATGGAAGCCACAGAGTATGGTGAAAGAGCACTGATCTTAGAGACAATGTTCCAGGTTACAAGTCTCAGCCCTGACACTGTGAGCCTGGTTACATTCACCTCTCAGAGACTCAGTTTTCTTGTCTATAGGATGTGTTTAAAGACCAGACATGTGATTTCCTTTGAACAGGAAATTCCCAATAAGGAAATTCCCTCTGCCAAAAAAGGTTATCACCTCTTTTACCTGTCTTCTTTATCTATAAAATAAGGATAATAAAACTTGACATATATACCTTATGAGGTTGTTGTAAGGAAAGTGATTTGTAAAGTTTAAGGAACTATAGAAAGCAAAGGGCATTAATGGAATATCACATAGCCTTTTTCTCACATCTTTCACACTCAGTTAGTAAATATTTTGTGTTCTCTTTCTCCGATTCTGTGCCATGTTTCCCTGATGGTCTGTGAACAACTTGAAGGTAAGGGTCTTTGTTTTATCTAATCCTTATATTTCTCCAAGTGCTTCACAATAGTTGCTGAATAAATATTTCTTGATGTTTTAAAAATTTCTTCACATCCCCAACTTAAAAATGAGGTAAAGTTGCCCAAGTTCATAGCCTTCTTATCCTTCATTAACCCTTGCCATTTCTAAACATTATCTCATTTATAAAGGAATAAAGTCTATCCCCAAACTCTATGCAATGTCCATCTCACCCAGGTGTTCATTTTAATATATTCCCCCCCCCCCTTCATGTAAAAAATCAGGGTTTTTTAATAATGAGACATCTCATCCTGGATAGAATGACTGTCTTGTTTTCCAGGACTTTTGCCCAGTGTCCTAAAAAAAATAGATCTTCCATATTAACAATCTGTTCCCTTTTATAATTTTATAAATCTGGACAAGAAAACAAAAAAATCTGATCCTTTAATGCAATTTGAAGTTCAACCCAAGGTCAATTCCAGCTCAACACAAACTGCTTAACCAATAAGAACTCTTCAAAAATAGAATGGGCTATTTCATGCAGTTGTGTGCTGCACATCACTAAAGGTGTTCATTCAAGCTAAGGTTTTCAAAGGCCATTAGAGTGGGAGGGTATTATTGGAAGTAGGACTAGATAATGTCTGAGATCCCTTCCAATTCTTAAATAACATTTTATAAATATTATGGTTAATGGGGTTAGCAAGAAAAATTTTCTTTTGCTCCAGCCCTCATTGTAAATATTTTTAAGTACATTAGTGTGCTTTCCTGACTTAATTAAAGCATATGTCAATGCCTCAAAAGATTTGTGATTTCAGCCATGTGCTTCATCTATCTCCCCAGAGAGCTATAAAGTCCTTCATGTCTTAGTTAGCTGTTTTATAGAATGCTATGAAAAACCTTATTACCCCTAAAAATATAAAAGATGGAGTGAATTTCAGAGGTCATCTCTTCTAACTCTAACAGGAATCCATTCTAAAATTTCTCCTGAAAAGATTTCCACTGAAAGAGGAAGTCATTCTGCTTTGAGGCAATACTAATTATTAGGAAGGTTTTCCTTACATTGAACAGGACTTGGAGTAGAGTTTAAAGATCAGCTAGTTGGCCAATTTCATTGGAATCTAAAGTACAGAAAAAGGGATGGGGGCAATGTGAAATAAGTCTAGAAAATAAGGTTTCACAAAATATTGTGAAGGATGTTAAATGTCAAGCTGATGGATCTTTATTTTATCCTAGAGGTAATAATGAGCCACTGAAACTTCTTGAGCAGGGAAACAATGCGGTCATACATGCTTCAAAGCACTAATAATAAGATAAATGCAAATCAAAATGGCCCTGAAGTTTGACCTTGTACCCACCAAATAGTCAAAAATGACAAAAGATGCAGAGCCAAGATGGCGGCTGGAAAGCAGGTACCTGCCTAGGGCTCCCCACCCAGGTCCCTCCAAACACCTATAAAAATGGCTCTGAACAAATTCTAGAACTGCAGAACCCATGAAATAGCAGAGGCAGCCCAGGACAGCCTGGATGGTCATGGGGTAAGGTCTATTGCATGGAACTGGGAGTGGAGCAGAGCCCAGCATGAGCTGCATGTGGACCAACTAGACTGGGAGCCAGGCAGAACAGGCCCTAGCACCCTGAATCAGTGAGCTGTGGCAGTTACCAGACTTCTCTACCCACAAACACCAAAGACAACAGAGAAGGTTAGTGGGAAAAGCTGCAGGGACAGAGTGAAAGGAGTTCACTGTTCGGTCACTGCTCTGGGACCAGCAGAGATGATGCAGCTCTGAGGCTGCTTACAGAGCTACAGCTGCAGTTGCTTCCAGTCCCAGGCCCACTTGGTGGGAGGAATTAAGTAGCAGATCTGAGCAGGAGTGCAGAGCCCGCTTAGATCTGAGTCACAGTCCAGGTTGGTGGTTCTTGGGGGAGGAGTAGTGCTGGTGTGGCAGAGCTTCCTGTAGCTATGTATCCTGTAGATATAGCTCTGAAAACAGCAGTGCAACCCCTCAAGCTTGGGACAAAGTACTCTATACTCTACAAGCAGTCATACCCCGGCAAAAAACTCAAGTGTCAAGTAAGTTGGCTAGGAACATGGCCAGGCAGCAAAAACAGACTCAGATTCAGTCTCAGACTTTGGAATCTTTCTTTGGTGACAAAGAAGACCAAAACATACAGCCAGTAGAAGTCAACAAAGTCAAACAGCCTATATCATAAGCCTCTAAGAAAAACATGAACTGGTCTCAGGCCAGAGAAGAGCTCAAAAAGGATTTGGAAAAGCAAGTTAGAGAAGTAGAGGAAAAATTGGGAAGAAAAATGAGAATGATGTGAGAAAACCATTAAAAACAAGTCAATGACTGGCTTAAGGAGACCCCCAAAAAATGCTGAAAAAATTAACACCTTAAAAATAAACTAACTCAAATGGCAAAAGAGCTCCAAAAAGCCAATGAGGAGAAGAATGTCTGGAAAGGCAGAATTAGCCAAATGGAAAAGGAGGTCCAAAAGACCACTGAAGAAAATACTACCTTAAAAATTAGATTGGAGCAAGTGGAAGCTAGTGACTTTATGAGAAATCAAGATGTTATAAAACAGAACCAAAGGAATGAAAAAATGGAAGACAATGTGAAATATCTCATTGGAAAAACCACTAACCTAGAGAATAGATCCAGGAGAGATAATTTAAAAATTGTTGGACTACCTGAAAGCCATGATCAAAAAAAGAGCCTAGATATCATCTTTCAAGAAATTATCAGGGAGAACTGCCCTGATATTCTAGAGCCAGAAGGTAAAATAGAAATTAAAAGAATCCACAGATCACCTCCTGAAAAAGGTCCCAAAAAGAAAACTCCTAGGAATATTGTTGCCAAATTCCAGAGCTCCCAGATCAAGGAGAAAATATTGCAAGCAGCCAGAAAGAAACAATTTGAATATTGTGGAAACATAATCAGGATAACACAAGATCTAGCACCTTCTACATTAAGGCATTTAAGGGCTTGGAATATGATATTCTGGAGGTCAATGGAGCTAGGATTAAAACCAAGAATCACCTACCCAGCAAAACTGAATATCATGCTCCAAGGCAAAATATGGATTTTCAATAAAATAGAGGACTTTCAAGCTTTCTCAGTGAAAAGACCAGAGCTGAATAGAAAATTTGACTTTCAAACACAAGAATCAAGAGAAGCATGAAAAGGTAAACAAAAAAGAGAAATCATAAGGGACTTAGTAAGTTGAAATGTTTTGTTTACATTCCTACATGGAAAGATGACGTGTATAATTCATGAGACCTCAGTATTAGGGTAGCTGAAGGGAATATACCTATAGAGAGAGACAGAGGGCACAGGGTGAGTTGAATATGAAGGGATGATATCTAAAAAAATAAAATCAAATTAAGGGGTGAGAGAGGAATATATTGAGAGAGGGAGAAAGGGAGAAATAGAATAGGGTAAATTATCTTGCATAAAATTGGCAAGAAAAAGTAGTTCTGTAGGAAGCAAAGAGGGGGCAGGTGAGGGGGGAATGAGTGAATCTTGCTCTCATTGATTTGACCTGAGGAGGGAATACCATACATACTCAATTGGGTATCCTACCCCACAGGAAAGAAGGAGGAAGGAGATAAAAAAGGGGGGGATGATAGAAGGGAGGGCATATGGGGGAGGAGGTAATCAAAAGCAAACACTTTAGAAAAGGGACAGGGTGAAGGGAGAAAATTGGATAAAGGGGGATAGGATAGGAAGGAGGAAAATATAGTTAGTCTTTCACAACATGAGTATTGTGGAAGGCTTTTACATAATGATATGCATGTGGCCTATGTTGAATTGCTTGCCTTCTTAGGGAGGGTGGGTGGGGAGGGAAGAGGGGAGAGAATTTGGAACTCAAAGTTTTAAAAACAGATGTTCAAAAAAAAAGTTTTTGCATGCAACTGGGAAATAAGATACACAGGCAATGGTGCATAGAAATCTATCTTGGCCTACAAGAAAGTAAGGGAAAAGGGTATGGGGGGTGAGTAGGGTGACAGAAAGGAAGGTTGACTGGGGAATGGGGCAACCAAAATATATGCCATCTTGGAGTGGGGGAAGGGTAGAAATGGGGAGAAAATTTGTAATTCAAACTCTTGTGAAAATCAATGCTGAAAACTAAAAATATTAAATAAATTAAATTAAAAAAAGAAAATGACAAAAGATGAGAAAAGTCAATGTTGGAAGGGTTGTGGGAAGACTCTACTGTGTTGTTGGTAGAGTTGTGACTCAGTAAACCTTTTTTGAAAAGCAATTTGAAGTTCTGCAAATAAAGTGACTAAAATGCCCATATGTCCAAATGGAATTTTCCCAGGATTTTCATTATTAAGCTTATATTGCAAGGAGGCCATTGAGAAGAAGAAAGTCCTCACATATAAGAAAATATTTATAATAGTACTTTTTCTTATAGCAAAGAATTATTTACCATGTAGATATCCATTAACTATGGAATCACTAAACAAATAATGGAACTTCAGTGTAATGGAACATTGCTGGGCTGTGACGGATACAAAGAAGCATGGAAAGATCTATATGAACTGATACAGATTAAAGAGTTTTTTTTAAAAGCATGGCTCAGAAGAAGACACTCCTACATACCCTTTTTGAGATATGGAAAGTTGAAAAGTGCATATATTTTAAGACTTTTTGGTTTACTGATCAGTTATGCTGATTTTTTTCCCTTTTTCCCTTTTTTGTTTTTAAAAATACTATTTATTGTATCAGATGGTTCTCTGGAAAGAGAAAAGGAAGCAATAATTGGAGAAGCTATGATGATGTAAAAAAATTTATAGCAACAAAAACATTCCTTAAAAAGGAATAACACTGCTTAGGCACAAGTTTAACTAGAATTCCTAGAAGAAATGGAGAGGTTTTTTTTAAAAAATAATTTAAATGATTTTATAAATAAAGTGACAGTGATAAAGGAAAGGATTGAAAAAGAAATGAGTTATGGAGGAAATACTTAGATGGAAAATTAATAACTTAGAAGAGCTATAAAAACTTAACAAAGCAATAGACTCCTTAAAATTTAGAATGGACCAAACAGAAGTTAATGATTCCATGTGACAACAAAAAATATTAAAATGAAGTCAAAAGACTGGGGGAAAATGTAAGTCATCTCATGTCAAAAATAAATCATCTGGAAAACAGATTGAGACATCATTTAACAATTATTGGGCTCCCTAAAAATCATGACCAAAATAAAAGAGCCTCAAATATAATGTTTCAAAAAATCATGTAAGGAAAATTGCCCTAAACTATTAGAACAGAGGGCAAAGTAAAATCAGAAAGAATTCATTACCCATCTCCAAAAAAATAACAGTCTCTGGTAACATCATAACCAAAATACAGGGCATCTAAATTAAAGATAATATAATGTAAGTAGCCACAAAGAAAGAATTCAAGTCCTGAGGAGGTATATGCAGAATCACACTAGATTTAGCAGCCACCACAACAAAGTATAGAGCTTGGGAAACAATACTCTAAATGGAAAAAATAAAATAAAAAATAACTTACTAAGCAAACATGATGATAATACTACAAGGGGAAAATAGATCTTTATTGATATAAAAGGCTTCCAAGCTTTCCTCATGTAAAGACCAAAGATGAACAGGAACGTTGAGGCATAAATATAGAAATGAAGAGAAACATAAAAAGCTAAGTACAAATGTTGTTATTGTTTATCCTTCTTTCTTGAAGATGACCAATGACTTCAGGAAGGTGATTGCAAGTGATTTGGATTTAAGTGAGGCAGAGCTGTGCAAAGTCATGAGGCCCACTCTCTCTTCCGAAGTCATTGGAGTCCAGTGGCAAGACATGGCTCTGGATGACTGGCAATGGCTCAGTAAGTACAAATAGACTATTGGAAAAGACTAAGGCAAGATGAAATATTTATATTCTGATGGGGGGCAGGAATATAAGACAGAGGTCCTGGGAATGATTTTGTTACAATTTGATGGTCTTAAAAGGATAAATTCAAGGTAGAAGGAAAATACACTAGGGAAAACTGTGAAAGAAGGATACAGGAAATCATGTCACACAATCAGGTACATAAGTAGAAGACTAGTCATATAAAAAGGAAGGATGAGGGAAGCAGGGAACAAAAACCTAACTTTGATCTGAATTTGACTAAGGAGAGTAGAATAGCCATACATAGAGTTGAGTACATAAGGCCTTTCAACCAAGAGAAAAACTAGGGAATACAGAGAGGAGAGATTAGGGAATAAGAAGGAAGGCATATTAGGGAGGAATCAGTCATAAACAAAACAAACTCTCACCACAGAGGGTAAACCATGAAGAAAAATTTAAAAGACAAAGAAAGAAAGCTAAAGGACATGTGACTATGGTTTGGATAAGAGAAAAAGAAGTCAGGATGGCATAAGTAGATTACATCAAACACTGAGCATTAATATAAGGCACACGCCTTATTAACTACCCTCATCTTATTTGTAAAGAGGGGGTGGAAAGCAAAGAGAAAAAAATACAATAGAATTGGGGTAAAAGGAAATACACATTAACAATCATTACTATGAATGTGAATGGGATATAGTCAACCATAAAATAGAAGACAGCAGAATGGATTAGAAAACAGAAGCCAATGAAATGTTCACAAGAAACACACTTGAAACATAACGACTCACAGAGGTAAAGAGCTAAAGCAAATTGATTATGTTTCTGCCAAAGTGAAAAAAGAAAGAACAAGGTAGTAAACATGACCTAATTTGAAGCAATAACAAACACAGACTTGATTAAATGAGATAAATATAGAAAATACATTATATTAATATCAATGATTAACTTATATACTACAAGTAACAAAAATGTTTAAATATTTAAAGGAAAAGTTGAGGAACTCACAGGAAGAATGACAGTAAAAATGTAATGTTGAGAGAACTCAATACACTCCTGTTCAATCCTGGAGGTAGGGGGGAGGGAAATCTAAACAAACAAAAAAAATTAACGGGAAAGAAGTTAAGGTACCAAAAAAAATTTTAGAAAGTTAGATATGCTAGATCTCTGGCAATTATTGAATAGGGATAGAAAGGAATATACAGATTTCTCAGTTATGCAAGACACTTTTACAAAAGTCGGTCATGTATTATGGCAGAAATATTTCACAATGAAATGTACGATGTAAAAATGTTAAACATATCCTTCACTGGTCATAATGCAATAACAATTATATTCAATGAAAGTTCACTGAAGAAACAATTAACATTAATTCATGACTAAACCACTTAATCCTAAAGATTTGGTGGGTCAAAGAACAAATCATTGAAGCAATATATAGTTTTATTAAAAATAATGGTTGCAATGATGTAACACACCAAATTTTGGGAATGTGGATAAAACAGTCCTTCAGGAAAAATGTATATCACTTAAAACTGTCATTGAAAAAAGAAAAAAAGAACAGATCAAAAATTCAGGCATGCAAGTAAACTAGAAATTCAAAAAAGAAATTAAAAACTCAGATTAAACATCAAAACTGAAAATTTTGTAATAAAAAAAGATTTACAAAATTGAAAGCAAAAACTCCATTGAATTAACAAGTACAACAATAAGCTTTTTTTTTTAAAAAAAATTATATTTAACAAAGAAAAATGGAGAATAAATTACCAATATCAAAAATACAAAAGGAAAATTCACAACATATGAAGAATACATAAAAGAAACTGATAGAAACTACTTAGCCCAAACATATGCCAAGAAAATTTTAAATTCATGTGAAATTTGACGAATGTTTACAAAATATGGTACTCAGATTAATGGGCAAGAAATAGAGAGTTTAAATAACACTATCTCAGAAAAACAAATTCCATAAACTATAAATAAGCTCCCTCCACCAAAAAAACAAGCAAACCAAAAAAAAAAAAAACCCACAACAATAACAATCCAGGGCCAGATATATTTTCAAGCAAATTCTGTCAAATATACAAAGAACAATTAATTACAATACCACATAAACTGCTTGAAAAATAAGAAAAGAAAGGATTCTACTATATTCATTACATAACACAATTATGATCTTGGCATATAAACTGGGAAAATCAAAAAATATAGATCTAAAACTATAGGTCAACATGCCTAATGAATATTGATGCAAAATTTTTAAAGATATTAGCAACATATCACAAAGATTATACACTATGACCAAAATCAATATATACAAAAAAATACAAGTTTTCTTCCAATATTAGGAATACTGCTAACATATTTGACTGTATTAATAACAAAACAAACAAAAATTATATGATTACAGAAGACTTTGACAGATAAAATATCCATTGCTGTTAAACACACATTCACACACACAAGAAAACATTGGTATGTATGTATCTAAAACCAAGAGCCAATATCATATGTAACGGGAATAAACTGGATGTTTTTTCAATATCTTGGTGAAAGAAAGATGCCAAATGTCACCACTACCATTGGATATAAGAAGAAATACCAGGCTCAGGTGCATGGCCCCCTCCCCAGAGGGTCAGCCTGCAAGAAGCCCCCAAGGAGGACCATGACAACAACAGAGAGGGTCTCTGGGGGCTACAGCGCCGACTGCCACCTTTGCTCCTGGCCACGGAAAAGAGATGTGCCCATGCTTTCTCCTCCTCCTCTGCAGCCTGTGAGAAGTGCCCCACAGGAGGCCTGAGCACGACTAGCACCCCTTTGCCATAATCCATAATAAGTTTTCCACAAAAGATCTGTATTTGCTGATGGGGCCCATCACCCTGCATAGCAGTATGGAACACCTACTTCAGTAATCCCAGCAAGGACTGCATTGGCTGATAAATAATGTTCACCCTTCACAGTGATTTTGTGCCATTTAGCCGGACTGTGGAATAATCTCCCATGAACTGTTCAATTATTTTGGACACTGTGCTACTGAAATTCTCAGTCACAGCATTTTGAATATTTCTTCAGCATAGGACAATGATATTTATCTAAGGTGTGTGGAGGAGGGTGTGCGTGTGTGTGTGCATGCCTGTTTGTTAGTGTGGGTGTGTCTGAGATTGTCTGTGTAAGCTTGTAAAATATATGACCTCTTCAGGATTCATCTCCTCTTGTAGTCTCCATAACCTTAGGATAGGCAGAAGTGATCAAAGGTATCTGATTAAAGAAAATGCACACACACACACACACACACACACACACACACACACCACTTTTGCTTTCTATTTCAATATTATGCTTTGAATTCTTAGAAAATTCAGCCAAAAATCTCGTGGGTTGGTTAACCAAGTGTAATAAAGTACAGTGAAAACTTGACTGCCAGTTTAGATGCTCCTAGAACATGCATTATTGATCTCTTTTTTCTGTCTTAATTTACTATCTCCCTGCAACTTGCAGATTGGTGAGAATTGATGAGTAATTGAAAAATAGGATTGAACATAATTTTTTGTGCAGGAAGTTTCAGTGGATTTCATGTTACCTTAATTATTGTTCTTTTCTATTATACCTTTGCTATCATTCAGCCTTATTATCACTCAAAAAATACAATAAGCAAAAGAGATTTTGCCTAATTACCTTTCTCTTCCTTCCCTTCCCCTCACCCTTCCAAATAAGAGTGGTAGCAATGGCACTGAAATGAACAAAAGAAAAAAATCCAATGGCTTGGAATCTAAGTGGATATTAAAAACATGTGGCAAGGCTTTGCAACTGTAAAGCAGAATTCACTTATACAGGTGACATCAGACACGTATTTACAAACATTTTCAATTCTCTGTCTCTTTTGTAACGGTCATATGGAGCAATGTCTTATCTAACTGCCAGAAATTTTAAAAATCTTTTTCATGATAGCTTTCTTGCAAATGTAGGCCAAATCAAGACATAAGCTAGACTGTCTCCTTACCAAAAGTCTGGTTGCTGTTTATCGTGCTAAGAAGCATTTACTATAATAATTCCGTATAATCTTCACTCACTCTTCTTGCATACTCTACTAGTGCAAGGCTTTAATATTTCTTAATTAGGGAAATATTTCCAGTCACTGTTGACTAACTGCCTTTTACTGAAGAGAGGACTGAGGGGTGGTATTAATCCTGTAACAAAAACTATGGTTTTGTTTGGGTCAGCAGAGATCAATGCCTATTTGTATCATCTGTAGTGAGTCATATACATACTTCCCTTTGCTATTAGTGCATTTTTTGTTATTAATTTTATGTTCATTCTTTTGACATCTTTTATTTTTTTCAGTTTTCATTGTAAATATAGCCTTAATAAAATAGCCAGAAAAAGAAGTAGAAATGCTAGTTATAGCAATAAGACAAGAAAAAGAGATGGAGGGCATAAGTATAGGCAAAGAGGAAATAAAACTTTTGCTTTTTGATGATATGATGGTTTACTTAGAGAACCCTAGAGAATCAACTGAAATTAATTGAAAGAATAACTTCCTCAGAGTTACAGGATATAAAATAAATTCACACAAATCATCAGCATTCCCATGTATCACCAACAAAACCCAGCAAGATAAGATAGAGGAATTCAATTCAAAATTACCAAGGACAAAAAGGGGGGAGGAATGAAATATCTGTGAATCTATCAAGACATACCCAGGAACCATATGAATATCTGATTCAAATTTATAAGAATAAGAGTCATTCCACCATTGATGTATGGTCAAAGGATATGACAAGACAGTTATCAAAAGAAGAAATCCTTTGAAGAAATCAATAGGCTTATCAATGAACTCCAAGTCACTAGTAAATAAAGAAATTCACCTTAACGCAGCTGAGGTTGTATCTCACACCCCTCAGATCAGCCAAGTTGACAAAAGAAAGAAGGTGACAAATGTTGGAGGGGTTATGGGAAAACAGACAAACTGATAAACTGATTTACTGTTGGTCTGCCAATTGGCCCAGGAATTCCGGAAAGCCATTTTAACTATGCACCAACAGCTATTAAACTCTTTGTCCTGGACCCTTTTCTCTTCTTTCTCTATAATATTTCATTCAGTAATCTCATCACCTTTCATGGATCCAATTATCATTTCTGTATAGATTATTCTTCAGATCTATTTGTCCATTCGTAACTTCTCTCTTGACCTCTAGTATTATGTCTCCAACTGACTATTAGATAGCTAGAACTGGATGGTCTTTTAAATATCTTAAAATCACATGTCCAAAACTGAACTCATTATCTTACTCCCCACCCCTAAACTTTACTAAAAAGGGTAAAATCATTCTCCCACTCACACAGGCTCACAAGCTAAGTATTATCCACAGCTCCTGATGCTCTCTCATCCCCCATACCTAATTGGTTGTCTTTTGTCATGTCTACCTTTGTGACATTTCTCACATATGCTTCCTTCTTTCCTCTGACACTATCAACACCCTATTACAAATGCTCATCTTCATTCCTGGACTATTGTGACAGTCTGCTGATTGGTTTCTATATTAGGAAGGCAGAATTTATGATTTCAAAGAGAATCTCATATGTGCCTAAAAGGTCCAGAACCGCAGGATATAAGGAATTCTCTAGGCAGAAGGCAGGAGAACTAAAGCATGTATTTACACTCTACAATAACAAGCCCACAAACCAGCGTCCCCATTTTGATATTTTCATCAAAAGCTTCCAGGCCCAATAAGTCCGCCTTATAAGGGTAACCAGAAGGCCACAGAGAAGCGAGATGGTATAAGGCAAAATCGTATACATGCTTCCCCTCTACGGTAAGAAGATTACCCACTAGCCTCTAGTCAGCTCTGCTACCGGCAGCTCAGCTTCGGCTGTAGGTGTCTCTGGCTCCAACCGGAAAAGGAAAGGAGGATCTTCAAGCTGTCCTCTCCCCTCTTATAGAGTTTTTGACATCATCAAGCGCCGCCTGAACGACCAGGGCCGATTGGTTCTTGACTTGGCCCTTCCCCCTAGCGTAGACCACGTTAACACACCTCCCCTCAGCCAGCCCCACGACTCATCACACAGGAAGCTCTGGTCCTGCCCCGGAAGGGCAAGCCCCAGCATCCAGGGAAGCTCAACGAGGCAAGCTGAGTCATTCAAAGAAAACAAAGTCCATTCTGGCTACAGTTTCTCTGCCTCAAGTCTCTCCCTATTCCAATCCATTTTTCACTCATCTGTCACATTGATCTTTCTAAATTAAAAGTCTGACCATGTCACCTTCCTTATTCAATAAAATCCAATTTTTCCCTATTACCTCCAAGATAAAATTTAAACTCCTATTTGACACTCAAAGTTCTTCATAACCTGGTCCCTTCCTACATTTCCAGACTTCTTACACCTTACTCCTTTCCACATACTCTCTGATCCAATGACACCGCCCTCTTTGCTATTCCTCACACAAGACACTCCGTCTCCATAATCTAGGTGTTTTCAGTGCCTGTCTCACATGACTGAAACTCTCTCTCTCCTCATCTCTGCCCCCTGGTTTCCCTGGCTTCCTTTGATTTTTAGCTGAATTCTCACTTTCAATAAAAGCCTTTCACAATCTCTCTTAACTTTAAGGCCTCCCCTCTATTGATTATTTCCCTTTTTCCTGTATATGTCTTGTTTGTACATAGTTGATTATTTATTGTCTCCTCTATTAGACTGTAAGATCTTTGGGGCGAAGACTGTTTTTTGCCCTTCTTCATATCCCCATAACTTATTACAATGCCTGGAACATGGTTGGTGCTTAACAAATGCTTACTAGAGTGAGAAAAGACAACATATAAAAACAACAAAGAAATGAAGACTTTACAGTCAGATACTGTTGAAATAAAGGGAATTGTTTCAGAGACCTGTGCATTGGTATTTGATTTGTGTTTCTACTAAAACTGGTGAACAACCACGTGATTTCACTTGTTCTACTCCCTTTTCTGTGTACTTCTTGATGGTGCTTATTTCACAGATGACTAAATTGTGTCCATTCCAATTGCTTGTAAATGGGATGAATTCACGACCTGGGCAATAACAACTTTAGCAATAAGGTTCAATCTGCTGAGCTATAGCTACTCCAGCTCCTTAATAGTTGTGTCTATAATTGTCATCAGAGCAATATATCAATGGGTCGAGCACTATTTTATATATAATCACCACTGCGGGAACAGTGCTTCAGAAATGAAATCCCAGTAGGCTAGAGGCTGGTGATCTCCCCAGGGTTGTTGTCTACAGCTGCTACCTTCCTTCCCCCCACTACTAAACCTTCTTATGGCAACAGTCAGGACTCTCAGACTACTTAGGACCCCAGAGTTGTCCATCTGGCTATACCACCTTCTCTGGCACTATGACCAAGCATTGCCATCCGACCTATCACTGTATCTTAAGGATCATCTGACCTTTATCCTATCCTGCCCTCCCCCCACCCAGGACTTTCTATTCATTATACAGCTGAACTCTCCTATATGCATTATCATCTCTTTGAAAGCTCTTTGAAAGCAAGGACTATCTTTCTTGAACATTTGTATCTTCCATGCTTAGCACAATGCTTGGCCATAGTAAACACTCAATATATGCTTCTCTCTTCTATTATACATTTCACTTAGATATTGGCAAATGATAGGAACTGGTTTTTATTTCCTGAAAACTTGTTAGGTATTATTGATCTTTATAAGCTCAGGGCTAAGTCAATTATTAATCATCCATAGATTAGAGTCCACTATTGATTAAAAAAAAGTGTTTTTAAATCTTTAGAAGAATGATGCTGTATGTGCAGTATGTGCCAAAGGCAAATCTAAAATACTCTTTTCACTTGCTCCTATAGAGCAAGAGGTAGAATGGTATAGTGGATAGATGTGTTGGAATTGGAGTCTTAAAGTCCTGGGTTAAATTAAAACAGTTACTGTGTAACCCTAGTCATCACTTAACCTTTGTCTGCCTCAGTTTCCTCAACTGAAAAGTAGGGATAATAGTAGCATCTACTTAACATTTTGTTGTGAGGATTGAATGTTATGATATATATATATATAAAACATTTTTGCAAACCTTAAAGTGTTACATAAATGTTAGCCATTATTATCTTCATTATTATTTTTAGTGAATTTACACTGCTCTCAACCCCAAATTAAAGGCAATGCTGACTAAGGTAAAGTGAGGGATCCTATAAAGGGTCTGTCTGGTTTTTGAGCTTAGGGAGGAGTTAGTCATAGTCTTTTTTCTTACCAACAGCTAATTGCTTGGATATTTTACAACATGGGATCACTAAGCTATTTTTCTTGGAAAAGGTACTTGTTATGATTTTTGCCCATGATTGAACATAAAATGTATTGATGTGTGAAGCTGGTAGCGCATGACGATCGAGAATGGTTAGCACTGCCATCAAGACAGGCACAAGTGTCTACACAGATTTCTAAACCAGCTCCTGAGCCCTGCCTTTATTTGGCCCTGTCCGATTCCTTTGATACCTGGAAGCATGTTAATAAATCATCCTACATCAGCCTTCCAGACTGCACAATGCAAGGAGTCAGCTGTTTGGCAGGGAAGAGGAGCCCCATGCGGTTTGATGCGTCTATTCTGTGACTCATCACAGGAATCTCATTCCCGTTGCCATCACTGAGGTCCTGTTCTTACTGCGGTAGTCATCACCCATAGCGATGAGTGAAAGAAGCAACATAAACTATTTCGCAAGCCAGATTCAAAGCCTTTGCTGCTGGCGGCTGTTGGCCTCAGTAGACTCCTCCCCCACTTACAGCTGTGCAGTCGGCTGTCTGGGTTCTTCTGACTTTAAAATATCCTTGAAGCCAGTGACAGCAACAACTGTGAAGACTCTGTTGTATCTTGTCAGGACAACCATCCTTCCCCTCATTGAACTGGAGAGGAGGGAAATTGACTCCTTCCTCTTGATAATTCTACCATAGGGAGAAATGACCCAGAAGACTGCCTCCTAACCACAAACTTCTGTTTTCCTTCCCTTCTGCCAGCTAACAGTTGGCCCATGGGGCTTGGGTCTGACCAAGAGCCTTGTATGTCTTGCCCTGAGAATGCAGTATAGATCAGAAGATTGGCTGTCATGTCTGTCCGTGGGCCTGAAGGGAGAGTTCTCTCTAAGGTCAGAATGTCCTTACTATTTATTTAGTGGGATGTAGATCTGTAATTGACATCCATCTTGAAATCATCAATAGACAAATGTTTGAACACAGCTTTCTCATTAACGTCTGCCCTTTCTTTAAATGCTCCTTTATTTTCCATTTGGATGGATGATAATATTGCATTTGATTTCCTGGCTTGAGTTTGCATGTTTATTTAGGATTCTTTTCCCCCTCATTTCCCAAATTCCTTGGTCAGTGCGCACTGTTTAATTATGGGTCGGCATTTGTCACAATGCAAGACTCAGCCAACGAGCCTTCTGATTTCTGGATTTTCTCATTTACAAGTGTAGCCTAATCCGGAACATTATTCTTTTCTTGCTTATTCGTGTTAGCTGTCTGATAGTTAAAGCAAAATGAAGCCTTCACTTCCTCTATAAATATTTGTGCAATGACCCAGAACGACTGGCCAGTGTGCCTGCCAACACCCCATTAGAAGTCATCCCTTTTATAATCAACTATTATCATTTGATAACCTCTTGGGGTTAAGAGTACAGATGTAAGATCTCTAAGATTTCTAATGGGAATACTTCATATCAGAAGTATGTTTTGCCTTGAAAATGACATCACCACAGGGATACATTTTTCAAATAATTTGGCTATAGTGTTTTGAAAGTTTCCTTAAAAATATAAAGAAGCATCCCAAAACTCAAGTAAGTTTTTCTTGGGGTTCAAGATCAGAAAAAAAACCCAATCATTTAATTCATCTGGAAGGTGGGTGTTGGGTGGGGTTGAGGTAAGGAATGCCAACTAGGAATAATATCATCACAAAGGAAATTAGGTTGTTTCAAGTTATTTTGTATGTTACTTGATCTCTCCTGGAACCTAGCCTTTGTTATAAGACCTACCTCTTGGTTTTCCTAGGAAAGGCAGGGAATTATGGTGGAGATCTGGAATCTAAAAATTTGGATTTGAGTCTGGATTCTACCACTTCCTATCTGTGTGACCCAGAGAAAGTCAGCTCCTAAATAAAAATGATCTGCACTTCTTCAGTCTTCATATAGGTGGGCATTTACATCTGACTTCTTCAGTTATACAGCATGGTGTAGGGAAGATATGGTATGGCTTTGGAATCAGTAAGACCTGAGTTCAAGTCCTACTTCTGAAAGATGCTAGCTGTATGACTGTGGGCAAATCCTTTAACCTCTCAGTGTCCTAGGTAAGAGCACAACTAGGTGGCACAGTGGATAGAATGCTGGGCTTGGAATCAGAAAGACTCATATTCATAAGTTCAAAGCTGGTCTCAAACACTTACTAGCTGTGTGATCCTGGGCAAGTCAGTCAATCCTGTTTGCCTCAGTTTCCTTATCTTTAAAATGAACTGGAGAAGGAAATGGCAAACCACTCTAGTATCTCTGCCAAGAAAACCACAAATGGTGTCATAAAGAGTCAGACACGACTGAAATATCTGAACAGTAGTAACAACAGAATGTCATTTGGTTCATATATGTTCAGTATTGATATTAATTCATTGTCTGTAGTATCTGTTATAGGGCATCTAGGTGGTACAGTGCATAGTGCACTGGGCTTGGAATCAGGAAGCTCTATTTTCCTGAGTTCAAATCTGGCCTCAGATACTTACTAGCTGTGTGACCCTGGGTAAGTCACTTAACCCTGTGTGCCTCATCTGTAAAATGAGCAGGAGAAGGAAATGGCAAACCAGTCCAGTATTTTTGCCAAGAAAACCCCAAATGGGATGACAAAGAGTTGGACACAAATGAACGATAAAAAATGTGCCAGGCACTGTCCTAAGCACTGGGGATAAAAAGAAAGGCAAAAATACAGCTGCTCCTTGAAAGTAGGGGTGCTCCTTGTAGCTCCAAGTAGCTCCTTGAAAGCTAAGAGGTAGAGAGGAAGAGGGACACCATTTTAGGTATGAGTGTAACAACAATGTTACTAGCAGCTGCTGTGGAGGTATAAGACCAACAACAAGACCAACAACACGAGCACATAGAAGGGCTGCTAGCACAAGTTCTTTGATCCACCTTTCTAAGGAAAGCAACTTTAAGGAGTTTACAATCTCACTTTAATTAAACATACATATATCATTCACTTAGTTCAGAAGAAAAACTCAGCACCCTGAACTTCAGAGAAAACACAAACAGAAATTACAAGCAGAAATTATATAAACAGAGCACATAACACAAACCAGCAGATAGGGCTTCTAACCATCTGCCCACAGCAATACCTACATAGTTACCAGAGAGAGAAGCACCAATTTCTGGGTTTTCAAAGCTCAGGTTGGGGCGGGGGGTGGTGCTCCTTAATGGCTACCCAGAGTCTCATCTGTCGAAATCACGGGAATGTTCTTCCAATGAGTGAGCCGCTAAAGCAAAATGCACACCTCAGAGTATATATACATTTCTTCGCAGTCAGAGGGCATCACAACTGTATGACTCAAACTCATGTGACTTAGGCTTTCTTGGGACTTTAGCAGGGCATCAAAGACTCTTGATTCAATTGAAGACTTTTGAATGAAACAAAGACAAGACACAATCAAAGGCACTTGATTGCCTTAATACTGAGAAGCATTCCAAAAGAAAAAACAGAAGAAAGTGCCACCGTGCTTGTCATTGCAATGAGGAAGAGCCAGTGCCAAGGCACAGAAATGGGGAATGGAATGTTGTGTTTGAGCAAAAGCAAGTATGTCAGTGTAGCTGGATCTTAGAATGCAAGGAGGAAAATAATGTAAAAGCACACTGGAAAAGTATGAAAGAGTTAGCTTGTGAAGAGCTTGAAACGCCAAACTTGGAACTTAATATTTTATCCTAGAGGTAATAGAGAACTACTGGAATTAACTGAATTGGAAGCGGGTGAAGTAGAAGATCCTTTGGAAAAAGGATTAATGATAAAGACCCACAGGTGCCACTAGAAGAAAGTAATGGTCTGATGAAGAAGAAGTGAGCGATGGTGGTTGATGAATAAGTGCTGATGGATGCCAAAGGGTACCAGGGGGTCATATTTGGATCTGACCCCATGACAACAGAATGTAAGAATTGGGATAGCTATCCAGTCCAATACATACACAAAATAAATCCCTAACACAATATCCCTGATAAGAAGTTCTTTAGTCTCTCCTTGAGCACCTCCAAGGAGGGGAAAATGACTATCTCCCTAGGAAACCAGATTTTAAACATCACTTTGCAACTTCTACCCATTGCTCCTGTTTCTGCCTTCTGGAACCAGACACTAATCCCTTTTCAACATGACAGGCCTTCAAATTCTTGAATACAGCTATTGCATCTTCCTTGGATCTTCTTTTCTTTAAATATTTCCACTTTCTTGAACCAATGCCTATATGTCATTAACTCAAGGTCCTTCACCATCTTAACTGATCTCTTCTTGAAACTTTCCAGATTATCATGTTCTTCTTAAAACAAGGTCCCCAGAACTGAACACAATATTTGAGGTGAGATTTGACAAGGGGGATCATCACCTCTCTATTCCTGGAAGTTATGCTCTTCTTAACACAGCCCAAGATTGATTACTTTTTGTTTTTGGTGGCCATACCACTAGACTTTAAATCTAGTATACAGTTCACTAAAATCCCCAGATCCTTTCTTTTCAGAACTTCTATCCTGCCTAACCATATCTCCTTCATTTTATATTTATGGAGTTGATTTTTTTCATACTCAAGCAAAAAGCTTCGTATTTATCCCTACAGAATTTCATCTTGTTAGATGCAGCTCATTTCTGTAGTCCATGAAGACTTTTTTGAAACCTGACTTTGCCATCCAGTATGTTAGCTGTCCTTCCTACCTGCAATTTTTCTTGATTATAATGATGTTGTGGGTTCATACAGTCATTTTCCTGGATCCTCTTTGCTACCCAGTGATGAGAACTTTATTCTGGAATTAACATATTTCACTAAAAAAATTCCCTTGACAATGTTAAGGATGGTGAATTCCTTATATTGCTCTATATTGCCCCCTTTGAAACCACTTTGAGAATGGTTGATAATTCCTAGACGGTTCATACACCTGGACTTTACTCTTGGAATTGACTTTTTAGAGTGGAGAAGATGGACAAAGACAAAGGTTACTTAGACACTTGGAATCATTTCCCTGGAGAGAAGGCTTATGCAGCCAAGGAGCCATTTTAGCCATGTGCATGAAGATATGTTTGCCCCAGGAAGCCCTGTGGACAAGGGAGCTGTGTGCTCTTGGAGACCACATGCATCAGGGAACTCTGTGCCCTGGAACAGCCATGTCAAACTCAAATAGAAAGGGGGCCACTAATCCATATAGAAGGATCCTTGTGGGTCACATATTGATTTAGTTTTAAAACATGATATTACCTATGTTTTATTGTATATTTATTTATTTTGTTAAATATTTACCAATTACATTTTAATCTGGCTCTGGCTACACTCAGACCTCATGTCTCTGCTCCAGAGAACCACACAGTTCCAGGAATGACAAGAGAACGAGGGAAATCTGAGAAGTAAAGAGATCCTGGGCTACTCTTGGGCTGCAGGAATTCAAAGGAACAGCAGTAAGGAAGCAGTAGCAAAGCAATTCATGTTCTTGGGATAACAGAAGAGTCTCTTCTCATACATAGGGGAAGAGCTGCTGGACCAAACAAGAGCCATAGTCAAAGAATTCCTGTGCCAGTCCAGAAATTCCTCCATTGTTCCATCCCTCTGCTCTGCTGCTAATGGCTTGTATTCCTGTAGCTCCCAGTATGGGGCAGGAATGACCAAGCACCCAACCCCTGCTTCTATCTATTGCAACCTTGGAGCATGGAGGGGCCATGTGGGAAGGCAGGATTCTCTCCTTGGATCTGAATCTCTTGGTCTCTGTCTCCCCTTTATCTTCTCTCTCCTCTCTGAGTCTCTACTTCTCTGTATCCTATCACTATATGTAGGTTTCTGTGTGTATGTAACTGTCTCTGTGTCTGTCTCTCAGTCATATCTCTCTGTCTCTCCCTCTCCTTCTGCAATTCCCAGATGTAGGGAATTCCTGTAGGGAAGTAGTGAATGAGAAGCTTAGAAAAGTGAGTCATGGTCAAAATGCAGAGGGCCTTGAATGGCACTCAAGATAAAAGTGAACACCAAGTAAAAATATGCAATGCTTAAAATCAGTAGGAATAACAGGAAAATCCTGAAATGGAAAATGAAGAACTTAATATATGTATTCACACATTATTGTCCCTACCCTTGCTGGAAAATGTTCCATATAATATATATACTATATATGTATATGTGTGTATCCCATGTAATATATATAATGTAAAATAAAATGTTCCATGTAATATATTCTGTGTTGAATACAGCAATGAATTTAAAATATAATAACTAGTGAGAACTCTGATTGACACAATGGAACCAACCAAAGGTCCAAAGGACTCATGATGAAACATGTTATCCACCTCCAAATAGAAAAGTGATGTACTCTGGGTAAAAATTAAAGTTTTATATGTGTCTACATGTACGTATATATATATATATATATATATATGTGTGTGTGTGTGTGTGTGTGTGTGTGTGTGTGTGTGTGTGTGTTTGTGTTGAGTCTATATGTATGTATGCATATACATATATTTGTACGTGGATAATGTTGGACTTTATTTTGTTTGACTATATATATGCATATATACACACACATTCTCTTAAGCAGATTTTATTTTTCTTGCTTTCTCAATGAGTGAGAAAGGGGAGACAGGAGGATATCTGGAACTGAAAATAAAGTAAATTAAATTTTTAAAAGTAAAATGCAATGTAAACATCTGAATATGGTAGTGTTGCTTCAGTTTCTGGTACTGGTATTGTTGCATTTTTCTCTGCTATCATCTGGTGGTGTTTTGGAAAGAAACAATGGATTTTGAGGTAGAGGATTCATGTTTGAATCCTGGCTCTACCACTCAATTAATCGTGTGGTTTGGGGCAAATCATTTTACTTTTCTGGGTCTCAGTTTCCTCATGTATAAGATACTGGGGTCTGAACTGGTTGATTTTTAAGTCCCTTCCAACTCTAAATCTATGATTATATAATCGCAATTCCAGTTTCTTTCATTTCATTCTCTACTTGCTCATCTCTTCTTGGAGGCAGATCTCTTCCTACCTTTGTCTTCTCTTTTATCACACTTTTCTAATGAAGTTTCATGGTCAGTCAACCAGTGAATATTCATTAAGTCCCTACTGTGTGCTAAGTGCTGGAGATACCCCAAAAAAAGGGCCAAAATAAAGGTCCCTGCTTTCCAGAAGATTCCAGAAATAGATGAACCAGAGTCAGTCAATGCTGAAAGTAACAGGTCCTTTTATTTGGTATATTTAAGAGAAGGCATCAAGACAAATTTCAGACACCTGAGGGAGAAAGCAGGACAATATGGGAAGAGTACTAGGGCAACCCACACACTCTCACACCTGGACTGGAGCAGGATTGGAAAGGGACAGAGAGGGGATGTAACTAGAATATCATTAGGGAGACTCAAGTACTATGATTCTTCAAGCCATGGCAGGAAGAAATCTAGGTTGGTCTAGGATTCCTGGGTCCATACCTGAAGGCAGCTCTGGAGCCAGGGAAGGTTACTAAGCCCAGGGCTCATGACCACTCCAGGATCAGAACATTTGTATATTTTATAGGAGTTCTGCTAAGCAGTGTTGGATTGGTTTTTTACCTAACATGAAGAGAGACACCAATTAGCTAAAAAATTGGACATTTATAGCCTGGAGTAGAAAATTCTGGCTGTGTCTGAGGGGAAAGGAAGAAATGTCTAGAAGTCTCAAGACAAAAAAAGGGGGGGGATATCAAATAAGAGGAGGGGGCACAACTAGAAATAGCCTATTGGATAGAGAGCATTTAGGCCAGAAAAAGTCAATGTTTCCCTTCTGATTAGGACAGAGCTTGAGGTTAAAAGGGAGAAGCTATACTTCTCTTTCAAGTTATAATCCTTTATCATTCCCCTGATATTTATGATCTGTGTGATGTTGGCCAAGTCATATGACATCTCTAGACTTCAGTTTCCCCATGTGTAAAAATGGAGTTGGACTAGATGATTTCTAAGATCCCCTTAAACTCTATTCGAGGGTTCTTAACCAGGAGCTCTATGGACTTTTTAAAAAATATTTTATAATTATTTCAATGTAATTGTTTTGATTGGTATTCTCATGTCTTTCAATTTTATTCATTTAAAAAGATTATTCTGGGAAGGAGTCCATACCCTTTACCAGACTGCCAAAGAGGAACTATCACACAAATAAGACTAAGCAAAAAGATTGATCTAAACATCTATGATCTCAACATCCCAACGTAAGCCTCAAACAAATGAAGATTTCAGAAAAATCCCCTCTTTGGGGAACCACTATATCATTGGGGGGTGATATAGATGAACTAGGGCATTTTGCCATGCCATTGGTTATGGTGGACCTTAAACAGGGATAACCTGTCCCAGTGTGGACTTAAAGGCTCACTGAACCATCTATTGCTCTAGAGTACTGGGCTAGTCAGTAGATAAGAATTTATTAAATACCTACTATGGGCTGTTCACCTTTCTGTGTTCAGTAGAAGAGGTGGTTCCAAAGCAGATGATCCAGACCTGGCAACTTCAGTGTTCTTTTCTAACACATTCCCATAAAACAGAAACCCAATTGCCACATGTGCCTGGAATTTTCTTCTAAGGCGAAGTGTCAGCTTTTCCATGGTGAAACTTCTGCTCGGTTCTGGCCAATAGCTCCATTGCTGTCAAGGCTAAGCTTCCCCCTTCCAGGCCTTTGCAGCACCTCCACCACCTGCCAGAGAGAACTAAGAAATGGAATGTTGGCCGCAGCTCTGGAGTGACGGGTCCCATTCAAAGCCATATGCTTCCACCTGCCGGATGGGGAGGTCAGGACCACAAGGCGCTAGAATATAAGCCTGGCTCAGACTCTGTAGGGGTCATTTGTTCTGATAGTTTCTGGGAGTCTTTACAAATCTGGGCAATTTCCTTCTTTTTTCAATAAAGAGGCACTTTCCTCCTAGAAGGTGAATCTGAGTTTTGCAGCATTAGCTAAAAAACAGAACCCCTACCCCACCACCCATTTTTTTTTCTTTTAGCCAACACAAAAAATTTATTATATGAAAAAGAAAGGGGGAAAAGCGTTACTCAAGTCAGATATTGTCATGAAGACAAACTTTGATTGTAGCATTCTTTTTTTAAATTTTATTTATTTTTATTTTGAACATAAGAAATAAAACAAGTATTTTGATAAAATAGTAGAATAGAAAAAAAGATGATTGCACATGAAACTGCAAATCTATTATGTGTAACTTGCTATCTCCTTTTAAATATACATTAAAGTTATCATGTAACTTTCTTATTTCTTGTTTCCAATTTTTTCTCCCCCACCCTAAAGATGGCTGCCATTATGTGTGTATATATATATATATATATATATATATATATATATATATATATATATATGTAAAATCATTCTATACATTCTTCTATTTATCAGATAAACAAATAGTTCCATACTTTCTCTAGCTGCTGGCTACTGGCAGGGAAGGAATGTAGTTTTTGTTTGTTTGTTTTTCGTAAGGGTGGTTTGTTTTTAGTAAAGATGGTTTCAACATTCCTTCAACCCCTTTCTTGAAAGTACAGCCGAATTCTATTACAACACTTCTTGGCAGAACAAGCAAAATTGCATCTTCAACATTTGGGGAGGGAGTGTGAGTCTGAGATAAATTAAGTGACTTGCCCAGAATCACCCTCTAGGCAGAATTTGAACTCTTGAACTTGGGTCTTCTTACTCCAAGTCCAATGCTTTAACTATTATGGCACCTAGATGCCACCTACATAGATTCATGGACTCCTAAAAAATGTCAGAACCAATTAACCCAGCACAGTTAGAGCTAGGTTTATGCTCCAGCAGAGCTCCTGATCTTCCCATGCTGAAGGTGGAAGCATACATATCTTTGAATATGATGACCAGTCACTCAGGAGCCATTTTCAAAATTCTATTTTTGAATTTCAGTCCTAGCTCTGACATTAACTACCTGGGCTCAAATCTTTTTTTCTTTTTTTTTTTTAACATTTAATATCTGTGCAACCTTGAGGGAATCATTTAACATCTATAGGCCTCAATTTAATATCCATAAAATGAGAGAATTGAACTAGATCACCTCAAGGGTCCTTTCTAACTCAAGTTCTCCCAGCCCATGATCTATTAAATGCCAATTACATGCAGAACACTGTAAGACACTGTTAGAATTTTTTTTTTGAGAAGCAATTGGGATGGGACTTGCCCACTAGTACGGGTCTGAGGCTAGATTTGAACTCAGGTCCTCCTAATGCTAGAGCCAATACTTTATCCACTGCACCACCTAGCTGCCCAAAGGATGGGTAGGTTTTCAATAAGAAGAAATGGGAAAAGAAGGCTTTCTAGTTTGAGGAAAATCATAGAGGAAAGAAATTAGGATTTGTATGTAGGATACTAAGCAGCCCAGTTTGGAAGAGCATAGCATATATGTAGTGAATGAGATTAGGCTGAAAAGGTAGGGTAGCACCAATTTCTTGAAGCTCAAAAAACTTTCAAGACTAAAAGGAATGAATCTTTAACAGTGGAATTTTAGGCATTGTACTAGATAGTAGAAGAGATTAGGAGTGGGGGCAAGGGCTTAATATCCCACATGCAAATAATCCCATGTAGAAGTATAACTGAACTATGGCATAATAAAGTCCTTTGTGAGGCAGAGCTACCCTGCTTTTAGGATACCACAATGGTCTTCTTCTTCAGTGCTATCTGAGCAAATTTTGTCAATGAAAAATGAACTTCAGACCCATGTGGCCCTTTCCTGCTTCTGCAATGATGGTAGTAGAAGGACAGAAGATACTAAGAATCACTTGATTCTTACATCACCTATGAACATTAATTTAATTTCTGATCTTTTTGATATGTGATCTTTGAAGAGTGACCAACAATTTGACCTACTATTGAACCATACCCTCATACAGTGGTTCAGTTCCTCACATCCAAAGTTCAAAACTACACCCAAAGTTGTTCATTGCAAAAGAAACCAGAAGAACAAAAGAAATCCTCTAAATAAGTTTGCTGACGGAATCTCCCCAGGGAGCTGAATAAAGAAGGTGGTTAAATTGTTTCACCTTAGCCCAAAGCGAATAAGAAACATCATTTCAGGAGCGTGCAATAGAAAGATGACTAGATTTGGATTCAAAGTCCCAGGCTCACACATTTGAACCCAGGATCAAATCTGCACCTTATCGCATGTAACCTATCGGCTTACCACTAGGCAAGCCACTTTTCCTCGCTGGGTCTCAGTTTTCTCATTTATAAAATAAGGATGGCATTTAACAGATCTAATTTAGGAAGCTAAGTGATGTAGTAAGCTGGGCCTGGAGTCAGGAATACCTGAGTTCAAATGCAGCCTCAGACACTTACTAGCTGCTTGATTCTAGATAAGTCACTTTACTGCTGTCTGCCTCAGTTTCTTCATCTATAAAACAGAGATAATAATAATAATAACCACCTCCCAGAGTCGTTGTGGGGATAAAAAGAGACAACATTTGTAAAATGCTTTGTAAGCCTTAAAGTCCTCTATAAATGCTATTATTATTAATGATAATGATAATAAAAACAATAATGATGATTATTATTTCTGCGATTCTTTAAGAAACTTGGTCATCTGTCCTTTTAGCACTTTTCATGAGAGAAGTACAAACAGACCTCCATGGAGATAATGGTAGCTTATATCTATTGCAGAGGATGAAGAAGCAGAGAAAATCTATAAAGAATCTGGCAAAATCCTCCACATTTGAGACAATAGTACATGCCTTGGTACTTAATAGTAGTTGGATGGAGAGGTGTACAGTGAAAAATAGAGTAGAAACTATATTTTTTGATAATAAAAGAAGCCCAATACTTCACATCTGTTCATGAGTATTTTTGTCAGAAGAGAAACAGAAGGTACTAGGTATAGTGAGAAACTAATGACATCACCAAAGAACTGAATTTAACAATGTCTTTACAGATGGGAAATGACGGGTACAGATGTAGCAATCGTTTTAGAGGCAGCTCTCTGCGTGTAGTCAGATTATGCATTTGTTAGAGCAGAAGTCAAAATTAATACCATATTAGAATAAAAGAAAAAATATAAGAAGAGACATGGGCAGTTATAGCAACTCCAAATGGACCTATTTATATAAGATATTGACTTTTAAAAAGGGAGGAGGAATCAGCAAATGTAAAGATATTGACTGATTATCATAATTTCCTGAAAAGTGAACCAATATATCCATGAAGAGCACGAAGGACCCCTGAAATTGCTTCAGTCAACACAGGCTGATTTTCTTGACAAGCAAAAAGATAAGGTAGCCAAGGGCAACACTTGTTTTGCAGTGCTTCTTAAACTGTGGGTCTTGACCCCATATGGGGTCATGAAAAATTTGGCAATAGTAAAAGATTTCTGAATGCACAACAGCCAAAAATTAATTAAAAATTAAACACGTAATGAATCTGAGGTTTTTCTGGCAACACTTGCCTGTGCTGCATCCTGCAACTTCACTATAGCCTTGGTTCTGAACACACAGTATGCGCACTTTGTACTGGGCATGCCCTAAAAGAGGTTGGCAATGGAAAAAGTTTAAGAAGCCCTGGTTTAGAGGAGGGTGTCAAACTCAAATAGAAATAGGGGCCATTCAACTGTTCATAAGAATCCCTGCAGGTAGCATATTGATTTAGAAAACCACTTATTAATATCATCTATGTTTTCTCATAGTATTATTATTTTGTTAAATATTCCCCAATTACATTTTAACCTGATTCAGGAATACTCGGATGTGTATTTGGGCTTCAGTGGGCTACATGTGCAACACCTCTGGTTTAGAGTACAAGCTTGTTTCCAAAATATTAAAAAGAATTTATAGGGAGGGTACTTCCAACGGAAGGGGTCAGGATTCTAAGAGATTAAAGGAAGCAAAGTGCTTCTGGTATAGTAGACAGAAACCACAAAGGTATAGAGACTACACATAGAGTGTTGTGTGTAAGGAAAAGTAAAGTGAGCTAGTGTGGCTAGATCATAGGATGCCAAGAGTGGAGTTTTGTGAAAGCAGACTGAAAAAGTATTGCCTCAGCCCTTCCCAGACTATTTACCCCATTCTCACTAAAATTGACAATCCAAGTCCTCAGAGAACAGCTGCATACTACCATCCTTGGGGTTTTAGAGCTAACCTTGAGAAGCTGAGATTTTTAATACTGCTCCTCATAAGCTTCCATCTGGTATACTTGTTAATATCAGTCAATATTTCTTGTTTTCTTTTTTATTAATTATTTTTGAAAATTGTTGTTTTAGTTTACAACACACACAGTTCCACAAGTTTTTGAATTCCAAAATTTCTCCCCCTCCCTCTCCTCTCCCCTCCCCTGCCCCAAGACAGCATGTAATCTAACATAGGTTCTACATATACCTTCACATTAAACTTATTTTCCCAACAATCAAGTTGTAAAGAAGAATTATAACCAATGAAATTAACCATGAGAAAGATACAACAAAACCAAAAATAAAATAAAATAAAATAAAATAAAATAAAAAGAGAGCAAACAGTTTGCTTCAATCTGCATTCAGATTCCATAATTCTTTCTCTGGATATGTATAACCTTTTGCATTATGAGTCTTTTGGAGCTGTCTTAGAACCTTGCATTGCTGAGAGGAGCCAAGTCTATCAAAGTTAGCCATCACAGAAGCAATGTGTCTGTGGTTGTGTACAGTGTTCTGCTGGTTCTGCTCCCCTCACTCATCATCAGATCATATAAGTCTCTTCAGGTTCTTATGAAGTCCATCTGCTCCTCATTTCTTATAGCACAATAGTATTCCATTACATTCATATGCCACAATTTGTTTAGCCATTCCCCAATTGGTGGGTATCACTTGATTTCCAATTCTTTGCCACCACAAAAAGAGCTGCTGTAAATATTTTTGTGCATATGGGTCCTTTCCTCCCTTGTATGGTCTCTTTGGAATACAGCCCTAGAAGTGGTATTGCTGGGTCAAAAGATATGTACACTTTTATAATCTTTTGGACATAGTTCCAAAGTGCTCTCCAGAATGGTTGGATCAGTTCACAATTCCACCAACAATGCAATAGTGTTCCAATTTTCCCACATGTTCAGCATTTATCGTTTTCCTGTTTTGACACTTTAGTCAATCTGACAGGAGAGACGTGGTAACCTGAGAGTTGTTTTGCTTTGCACTTCTCTAATCAGTAGTGATTTAGAGCATTTTTTATATGACTATAGATATCTTCAATTTCTTCCTCTGAAAACTATCTGTTCATATCCTTTGACCATTTATCAGTTGGGGAACAAATATCAATATTTCCACTGAGATCCTTGATTCTTAGTTTCTCCAGGTAAATTTCATTATTATTTTTTTCTAGCTCTATAAATCAATATTTTGGTAGTTTGAATAGTATGGTACTGAAGAAGTAAATGAGCTTAGGGAGTATTGTCATTTTTCTTATATTAGCTTGTCCTACCAATGAGTAATAAATTTTTTCTCCAATTATTTGCCTTTTTCTATAAAAATGTTTCAAATTTTAATGTATATGTATCTTAGTAGGTAGAATCCCAAATATTTTATGATTACACAATCACTTTTAACAGAATATATTTTTTATCTCTTTGCATGATTTTGTTGGTAATACATGAAATATTGTCAATTTATTTTATATCCTGCAAATTTACTGAAGTTGTTAGTTGTTTCAATTAATTTTAGTTGAATCTAGGGTTCTCTCAGTAAACCATCATATAATCTCTGAAAACTGATAATTTTGTATCCTTTTTGCTTACACTAATTCCATTTCTTTTTCTTTTCTTGTTATTATAGTTATCATTTATAGAACTATATAAAAATAATACGGATAATAGACATCCTTGTTTTAACCTTGATCTCATTGGAAAGGTCTCCAGTTCATCTCCATTACATATAACATTGGCTCTTAGTTTTAGAGATATATTAATTACCATGGTAAGGAAAGATCTGCTTATTCCTTTGGTTTTTAGTGTTTTTAATAGAAATTAGAATTGTATTTTGTCAAAAGCTTTCCCTGCATCTCTTAACTAATCATGTTATTTAATATTCTATTTATAATATCCATTATGCTTATAGTTTTCCTATTACTGCACCAAAACTGAAATTTAGGTGTCAATCTAACCTGATCATAGTATATATTCTTTTTTAAATGTTGGTACAGTATTTTGTTAGTATTTTATTTTAAAAATTTTCATTAACATTAGAAATATTTTCCACAGTTTTCTGTTTTGTCTCTTGCTGGCATAGTTATCAAGATTATATTTGTATTACAAAAGAAATTTGGTAAGATTACTTTGGTTTCTTCTCATTTTTGCACACATGTAATATGATATTTCATAGAATTTCGGCAGAAATCCCTATGGTCCTATGGTTCTTTTCTTTGGGAAGTAACTTATGCTTTCTGAAACTTTCTGAAAATTTAAGTTCTCTATTTCTTGTTCTGTTGACTAGGGCATTTTATGTTTTTAAATATTCATCCATCTAAGTTGTCAGTCTTATTGGCATACAAATGGACCAAATAATTTCTAACAATTTATTTTTTCTTGATTTGCTATGAGTATTATGTTTGATACTGGCAATTTAGTGTTCCTCTTTCTTTTTAAAAATCAAATTAGCTAATAGTTTATCTATTTTTTAAAACTTTGCTTTCAATTTTGTTCATTTATTCTTTGAATTTTCAATATTTTTCCCAGGGGGGGTTAATTTTGATTTTTTTTAGCTTTTTTAAATCATATGCTCAATTTATGGACAATTCTACCTAAATTGCTTTACTTATTCAGTGCCATGTCATAGAGCTAGAAAGAATCATGACAAAATTCATCTGGAAAACCAAAAGGTCAAAAAAATAAAGGGAATCAATGGGGAAAAAATGTAAAGGAAGGCAGCCTAGCAATACTAGATAAGAAACTATATTACAAAGTAGTAATCATCGAAGCAATCTAGTATTGGCTAAGAAACAGAGTGATGGATCAGTGGAATAGATTAGGTACATAAGATGCATAACAAATGCATAATAATACAACATTTGATAAATCCAAATACCCAAGCTTTGAGGGCAAGAAAATTGGAGGGAAAACTGGAAAGCAGTCTAACAGAAACTAGGGAAGGACCAGTTTCTCATACTGTAATACCAAGTTTAAAGATTAAACTGAGTGGCAGTTAGGTGGCACAGTTCAGGAGGACTTGAGTTCAAATCCAGCCTCAAATACTTGATGCACTTACTAGCTGTGTGACCCTGGGCAAGTCACTTAACCTCAATTGCCCTGCCTTTCCCCCTCCCCCCCAAAAAAAAACATCAAACTGAGTTCACAATTTAGACATAAGCTGTGCTATAAGTTAATTTGGAGAGCATCGAAAATTTTACCTATCAGATTCATGGATAAGAAAAGAGTTTTTGACCAAATAAAAGAGAGCTTCACAGAAAGTAAAATTGATAATTTTGATCACATGAAATTAAAAAGATTTTGCACAAACAGGATCAATGCAGCCAAAATTAGAAGAAAATGTGGAGGGGGTGGATTTTACAACAAGTTTCTCTGATAAAAGCCTCATTTCTCAAATACATAAAAAACTAAGCCAAATTTATAAAATGTAATAGCCATTCTTTAGTTGATAAATGGTCAAAGGATAAGGACAGGTAGTTTTGGGAAGAAATAAAAGCTATCATATGAAAAAATGCTCTAAATCCCTATTGATTAGAGGAAAGCAAACTAAAACAACTCTGAGGTACCACTTCAGAGGCAATGCCAAGGAATGTTCAAAGTACCAGACAAGAGCACTCTTTTCACACGCCAGCAAGGTTATACTTAAGATTCTGCAAGCTAGGATTCAGCAACATATGAACCAAGAAATTGCCAGAACAGCAGCTTGGTTTTCAAAGAGACAAAGGAAATAGAAACCAAATTGCCAACATTCACTAGATTATAAAGCAGGGGAGTTCTAGAAAAACATCTACTTCTGCTTTATTGACTACACTAAAGCTTTTGACTGTGGATCACAACAAAATGTGGCAAGTCCTTAAAGAGATGAGTGTACCAGATCATCTTACTTGTCTCTTGAACCTGTATGCAGGCCAAGAAGCAACAGTTAGAACTGAACATGGAAAAATTGATTGGTTTAAGATTGGAAAAGGAGTATGACAAGGCTATATATTGTCACCTTATTTATTTAACTTATACGAAGAGTAAATCATGTGAAAAATGTCAGACTAGATGAATCAAAAGTCAGAATTAAGGTTGTTGGGAGAAATATTAACAATCTCAGATATGCAGATGATACCACTCTGATGGTACAAGGGAAAGAAGAATTAAGAAGCCTCTTGATGAGGATGAAAGAGGAGAGTGTGAAAGCTGGTTTGAAACTTAACGTAAAAAACCCTAAAATCTTGGCAACTGGTCACATCACTTCCTGGCAAATAGAGGGAGAAAAAATGAAAAGTGTCAGATTTTATATTCTTGGGCTCAAAGATCACTACAGATGGAGACTGCAGCCATGAAATTTAAAGATATTTGCTCCTTGGAAGGAAAGCTATCAAATCTGGACAGCATATTAAAAAACAGAGACATCACCTTGCCAACAAAGGTCAAAGTCAAAGTTTATAGTCAAAGCTATAGTTTTTCCAGCAGAAATGTATGGCCGTGAGAGCTCAACTATAAGGAAAACTGGGCATTGCAGAATCAACACTTTTGAATTGTGGTGCTGGAGAAAACTTCTAAGAGTCCCTTGGACAGAAAGGTCAAATCAGTCAATTCTTAAAGAAATTAATTCAGGCTATTCACTGGAAGATAAAATACTCAAGCTGAAGTTTAAATGCTCTGGTCACACAATGAGAGGATGGGACTCAATGGAAAAGACTCTGATGTTAAAGGCAAAAGAAAAAAGGACAGCAGAAGATGAAATGGATAGAAAGTATCATAGAAACAATAAGCATGAACTTGGACAGACTTTGAGATACAGTGGAGAATAGAACAGCTTGGCATGAGATGGTCCATGGGCTCACAAAGACTCAGATGTGACTGAATGATTGAACAACAATAAGGAACCACTTCACGCCTATCAGATTGACTAATGTGACAGAAAAGGAAAATGAGAAATGATAGAGAAGATGTGGGAAAACAGGGACACTAAGGCATTGTTGATGGAATTGTGAACTGGTCCAACCACTCTGGAGAACAAATTGAAGTTATACTCAAAGAGTAATAAAATTGTGCATCCTCTTTGACCCAGAAACATTACTACTAGGTCTGTATCCCAAAGAGATCAAAGCAAAGAGAAAGAGACTCATATATACAAATATGTACGTGTGTCTATCTACATATGTATATGTGTATATCAACTTTTTGTGGTGGCAAAGAATTGAAAGTAGAGGGGATGCTCATCAATTGGGGAATGGCTGAACAAATTGCAGCATATGATTGTGATGGAATACTATTGTGCTATAAGAAATGATGAGCAGGATAGTTTCAGAAAAACAGAGAGACTTTTATGAACTGATGCAAAGTGAAGTGAGAAGAACCAAAATGATATTGTACACAGTAACAACAATATTGTATAATCAGCTGTGAAAGACTTAACTATTCTCAGCAATACAGTGATTCACGACAAGTGCAAAGGACTCATGATGAAAAATGCCATCCACCTCCAGGAGAGAGAGAGAGGGGGAAGAGAAAGAGAGAGAGAGAGAGAGAGAGAGAGAGAGAGAGAGAGAGAGAGAGAGAGAGAGAGAGAGAGAGAGAGAACTGATAAACTGAGTCAAGATTGAAGCATACTCTTTTCACATTTTCTTGCTTTTTTGTAGCATAACTCATAATGACATATATTTTGCATGACTTCACATATATAATGGGTATCATATTACTTGCCTTCTCAATGGGTGGGGGAAGAGGCTGAGGGAGAGAATTTGGAACTCAAAAAATTTTTAAATGCATGTTAGAAAGAAAGAAAGAAAGAAAGAAAGAAAGAAAGAAAGAAAGAAAGAAAGAAAGAAAGAAAGAAAGAAAGAAAAAAGCAGGTAGTGAGGGAGAAGTATTCTAAGCACCAAAGCTCTGTGTTTGAAACCACCTCCTTCTGCTCTACTGCTTCTCTTCCCTTTGTTCAGATTCTAACACTGGGTCTTGTCCTTTCTTTCTTTATATTTAATCCTCCTCCATCATACACCCTCTGAAGTTGGAGTTTGTATTGTTTATAGTTTATTCCCCCTAAATATGCCCTCTGTCTTATTCTTCCATCTACCAGTTCCCTACTGTATTAGACTTGCTTTGTCCCTGCTGCAGCTCACAACTCTTGAACTCAAATGATGCACCCATTGTACCCTCCCCAGTAGTAGGGACTACAGGTGTGTGACACCATACCCACTTTTAGGTGGCAAGAAAGAGACCTGGGCCTAGAGTCAGGAAGACTTGAATTCAAATCCAGCTTCAGATATTTACTTGTTGCCTTAGAGTCAGGAAGACAATTGAAGTTCTGCCCCTTACTACATACTGGCTATGTGACTCTGGGCAAGGTGTTAATCTCTCAGTGCCCCCAGACAACTCTCAAAGACTAGGATTTTCAGAGAACATGCCAACATGCATTAATGGAAAGAGTTGCCTCATCTTGAAATCCCAATAAGATCATAGGTCCGATCCCTTTTTAATTTGATGCTACGCCCGGTATTAAAGGATGTCAAAATGACTATTCTGAGAAAATTTAGAATCAAATAAGGTTGTATGAACCTCCAGATTGCCACATTAACATCATTATAATACCTCTAAGACACTAATAGATCTACCAAACACATAGAAAAATACAAATCTGGCAGTTTTGCCATTAGCTTGATAAATACTTCACTATGTAAAAGATCTGTGATTTTAGGAATGTGGACACCCTCCACTCAGGCCAATCATAAATCCTCCATCATTTAGAAGATGGACTTTGAGAATTACTGCATGTAAAAAATTCATCACAGATCAGCCAACTTGGTGATGAGCCTCTCCAAACTCATCAAGGTTAGTCCTCAGCTGACAGACACATAATCCATCACAGGACAATACTCAAGGCCTTTCCAGCTTGGTAAGATCTGCCAGAATGAACACTGTGCTGATAAAGCCTTTAGGAACCCAGGATCTCCTTCTTGCCAGAATGAGGCTTCAGATGAGGATTTAGAGAGGTTTGATGAATATAGAATTTGATAGCGATAGACAATGAAATCACATCATTCCCAATGGAGCCATATAGAGTAAATAAATTCATTTTGGTTGCCAGCGTTGATTTAATTAGCTGCATAATTATGCAACCTGCCCTTCTCTTTGATCTAAGAAAGAAATAGCCCACCATTTGATGGATTTTGGATAACAGACAACAGCTATCAACTGCAAGAAACTTTCTCAGGTTTTGAAAACAATGATTCTGAAATGCAAGTTTGTTTCCCCAAGACAAAGCCCCACAAACATACATGTTTTTTAATGTGCCATTGTTGGATCCCCTATTAAAATGCCCATGATAGAAAACACAGCCCAAAGTAGCTCCTCACCTCAGCCTTCTGATTATTCATAAAGCTTGGATTTGAATTGTCTGTACCCTGAGAGTTCCCCTACTGGGAAAAAAAGTATCATTGTTCTTTTTGAAAATCATAGCCATGGAAAAATTGTAACTTTCATTTCTAAAACCAGAAAGATATAAACAGAAGAGCACAGGTTTCCGCAGTGCCTAGGGTCTTTCCATTTGTATTCCTTCCATGTTTTATTTCAAAAGGCATTTCCTAGAACTGGGGGGGGGGGTGGTGTGACTGCCCAATTTCATGGAGTAATTTTAATCATACTTACTTTTCCAAGACTTATGGACAATGTATAAGATTCTCATTAGGTCACATTTTATAGTGGCTTTAATATTTACAAAACACTTTACATCGATAATTTCTTTTGAGCCTCATCACAACTCTTTGAGGTAGATTCTTCAGCTATTACTAATTATCTTTATTTAAAGATAAAGAAATTGAAGTGCAGAGAAGTTAAATGATTTGTTCATGGTCAAACTACTGCTAAGTGTTAGAAGTTAAATTCTAGCCCAAGTTTTCCTAGCTCTATGTCCGAGCACTCTTGATCTACTAGACTTCAAATTTATATCCTGTTCACATCCAGTTGTCTATACAGGCCATCTTTGAGATAGGCCCATATCCTTTACCATATCCCAATCCTTTACCAGTACCAGTGCACCACACTGGACATCCAGAATCTATATGCCTCCCCACCCCATCTACAGGAAATCTATAAATCGAAAAGCATTTATTAAATACTTATGTTCCAGACTCTGTATTGGGTGCTTGGGATACAATTATAAAAATGAAAAGTACTTGACTTCAAAGAGCTTATAGTCTAACCAAGGAAGACAACATGTTCATATATAGATATATCCTAAATAGATAGAATGAGAAAGGAGGTCAAGAAAGGTTGATACATCACGTGAGCAAAGCCTTGAAGAAAACTAGGGATCCTGAAAGCTAGAGATGAGGGATCAATGTATTCTAGAATTGGGAGATAGCCAGTATTGCAAATAAGGAATAGCAAGAAGGCCAATTTGACTGGCCTTCAATGTACCTGGAGAGGAATAATGTTCAACAAGACTGGAAGGGTAAGTAGATTGAGGCCAGGTTGAGAAAAGCTTTAAATAGCAAACTAAGTGATTTATATTTGTTCATAGAGGAAATAGGGTACAACTGGAGTTTATTAAGTAATAGAGTGACATGGTCAGATTTTGACATTAGGATAATTTGTTCAGCAGCTGTATGAGGATAATGGGTAAGGGAGAGATATCTGAGGAAAGGAGAACAATTAAGAGGCAGCTCCAACAATCCAAGTGAGAGATACTTTAATAAAAAATAGAACAAAGATGGTAGCTGTGAGAGTGAAGAGATGTTATGTAAAGAAAAGTTGTTTCAGAGGAGGAAATGGTAAGATTTGGGGCAACTTTTGGTTAAGATGACAATATGGTAGATCACACTGGAGCCCAACTCTCCCACTTATACTCTATAAATCATTTTTAAAAGTAAAATTAAGAGGGATAGTAGTTTTACAAGAAGGATTAATTATAAGCAAAATTGACTCAATCTTCAGATATTACAGATTAAATGAAGAGTTGAAAATAAAAGGAAAGAAAGGACAATAATCTGTGACCAAAGACTGTGTGGAAGGGGAAAGAAAAGAGGAGTAGTGGAATGGAAGCAAATGGAATAAAATTTAGATCACTAGTATTGAGCACTCTTCTCTTTCAACACCCTTTTATTCTTTGTAATGAGGATAACAGGGGAAAAGAGAAGAGAAAGTATAAAGGGATAGGATAGAGAGAAATATACAATTAACAATCATAACTGTAAATGAAAATAGAATGAACTCACTCATAAAATGGATGAGGGTAGCAGCATGAATTAGAAAGCAGAAACCATAATATGCTATTCCCAATAAACACATCTGAAACAGAAAGACGCAAACAATTAAAATAAAAGACTTGAATCTTAATAGCTTCAAGTGAACTAAAAAAAAGATAGGAGTAACCATCAAGATCTCAGCCAAGGCAACAACCAAAAAATAGAGTCAATTTTAAAAGGGATGCTTGGGAAAATTGGATTATGCTTTAAAAAACCCATTGACCCTGAATTAATATCAATACTTAATATACATGCGTCTAGTGGCCTAGCATCTAAATATTTAAACGTTAATTAATTTATAAAGGGAAATGAGCAGTAAAGTTATAGAAGTTGAAGAATTTAATGTATTTCAGATTTTGACAAATCTAATGAAAATATAAACAAGATAGTATTTAAAGTTCTAACTTTAAAAAATGTTAAAGTTAGATGAGATAGATTTCCAGCAACTACTGAAAGGTAACAGAAAAGAGTGTACGTATTTCCAAGATCTTTTGGGGAATTCAATGAAAATTGTGTATGGGGGTATGAAATCTCACAAACAAATGCAGGAAAACAAAAATATTACACACATTCTATTCTCTTGTGACTGAACAGCAAGAAAATATCATGAAACTTCTGATTGAGTCCACTACAGATTTGTTAAATAATTCCAACTGGGCATTTACTGTGTCTTTCTGTATCTCTATTATTGAATTGCTCTTCCAGTTATCACAATTTTTATGACAATACTTTTCATCTTTCCTCAAACCTTCTATATCAATCCCTCTCAGTACCCTTTCAGATGAGGACCCCACCTCATACTTTACTGGTTAAATAGAGGTCATTTGCTTTGAGCTCTTTTTTTTTCTTTTCCTCCTAATCTCATATCACTCAGGAATCTTCCTCCATGTTCTCTTCTTTCATTCCTGTCTCTCACAAAGAGGCGGCCCTTCTTGCAAAGCCAAACCCCTCAATACACACATTTGATCACATCTCCTCTAGTCTTCTTCACTTCTTCATTAGATTGCTGACTCTACCTCTTCCATTAACTTTCTAATATTTGTTCCCTCACTACTGAATCCTTCCCTGATGCCTACAAATATTGCCATGTCTTCTCCATTCTTAAAAATCCCTCACTTGATCCAACCAACCCAATAAACAATTTTCCTATACCTCCCCTCCTCTTTTTGACTAAGTCCTTTAAGAAAGCTGTCTCCATTATGTGTCTCCACTTCCTCTCCTCTCACTCTATTTACTCTTTATAATATAGAACTCTTCTGAACTCACCATTCAACTCAAATTTTTCTCCATAAAGATACCAATTATCTTTTATTTACTAAATATAATGGACTTTTTGTCAGTCTTCATCCTTCTTGACCTGTCTACAACCTTCAAAATTTCTAGTCACCCACTCCTTCTAGGTACTCTATCTTCTCTAGGTTTTTGTGTCACTACTCTCTCATGGTTCTCCTCCTACATCTAACCTCCTATATCTAACCACCATCCACTACATGATCCCAACATTCTATCCTGGAGCCTCTTCTCTTTTCCCATTACATACTCTCCCTGATGAATTCATCAGCCAAGATGTGTTAAATCATCTCTATATAGATGATTCCTAGATATAGAACTAGTCTCTTTCCTGACCTCAAATACAGCATCATGAACTGCCTTTCTTATTTCAAACTGGTTGCCCCAAAGTCATCTCAAACTTGACATATGCAAAACTGGAATTTTTATTTCACTTCCCTCCAAATCCACCCCTCATCTGAGATTTGCTATCAACATAGAGGGTACTCCATGATTCCTCCATTCACAAAAGTTGGCAGCCTCAGTGTCATCCTTGACTCCTCATTCTTACTCACTGATATATCCACTTGCGTCTTGTCATTTCTGTTTAGTTGTGGCTTTTTAAATTTTATTTTCTAGTTGTTGTTTTTTTTAAGTTAGATGTCCAATTCACTAATCTGGTCTTTCACTTTTTGTTGATAAATTTTTAAGAGATATAAACTTCAGGACTCTTTTGGGTGCATCTCAAAGGCTTGGGTATATTGTTATATTCTTGCCACTGTCTTTGATGAAATTTTCTCTTCTTGCTGTGATTTGTTTTATGACCCATGAATTCTTTAAGATTAAGACATTTTTTTCTGCAATTGATTTTAATCCCCTATTCAATCCTTTCATTTAACATAATTTTAATATGATGTGGTCAGTGAGAGATGTCAGTTAAGGACACTGATTAAGCTCTTGCTGTGGGCCAGGCACTTTGCTAATCACTGTGGATACAAAGGAAGGCAAAAACATAATCCTTAACCTCAAGGAGCTCATATTCTAATGAGGAGAGACAACATGAAAATAATTGTGCATACTGAGTACAATAATCAAACCAAGACAAGCACTGTTTCAGGAATGGGTATGTCCATTGACTGTAGTATTGACCATCCCACTGTTGCTGTGACTCATAACAAAATTGTCTTTTCCTGGCTATCGTTCACCTTCATTTGCTATCTTCCCTTATTAAACTGTATCCTTGAAGTATAAAAGAATCATAAATCTAGAGCTAGAAGAAACCACAGAGGCCATCTAGTCTAACTCCCTCCTTTAAAATATAAGGAAACTGAGGCTCAGAGTAGGTAAGTAAGCTGTTGAAGTCACACAAGTAGGAAATTTCAGAGATAAAATTTGAAACCAGATCCTTTGACTCCAGAAACAGTGCTCTTTATGCTGTAGTAGTATCTCCGTGCATTTGGATCTCTAGCTCTTAACACATTGCCTGTCACATGCTGAGTGCCTAATAAATGCTTTTTCATCAATTTTTTGGTTCACAATATACACTGCCTTTAAACACAAATTAACAACTTTGAAGTTATAATTTTACTTGTTAGCCATCTTCTCTCCAACTGCCTTGAAGCCTTGACCAAATACTATGGTCTAGAGCACGTGGTCTCCAATCTTTTTTTTTCCAGGAACCCCTTTCAACAACTACAACAAAATGCGTTATGAACCCATAGGATAATTTAACATCCTATTCATATTATTTTTAGACTTATTCATTGATTTCTTATATAATAACCACAATAACTTTTGTCTGAAAAGCTTTGAATTATTAGATATTATAAATCATTATATATTATACTATATGTTGTATTATGCTACACACATATATTATTGTTTGATTATGCTATGTGTTATACCATATAATGTAAATATAAATTATTATAATTATCAGATAGTATAAAATATAAAATTTTGTTCAATTTATCATTGTCAAAACTCTAAATATATGGTATCATAAAACCTCTAGTTATAAAATAATTAGCGGTATTTTATGTGGGACATTCTAGAAAAATTAAAAGAAGTAATCCATCAAGACCTCAAATTATTACTATTAGCTGAAAGAATTAATATTAAATGTCTCAATTCTATAAATTTTGTTAAATGTAAATAACATTTTAATGAAATAAGTTTTAACTTAGAAGATGTTTAACATAATATGATAATCACATGTAAATTTAATTTTGGTGTTGGACTTTTGATGTTTGAACAAAGATTTGCAACATTTGGCTCAACACCAGACAGTCTTAATCTGGTTCCACACTGAGTTTGTTTCTGTATTTTTATTTAAAGCAGGAATAAAATGAGAATACTTGCTCACGCAAATATGTAGTGGGAAATGATAGGAGAACTTTACAAGCTCTTTTGCTGAGAGATGGAAATTTATAATTTTTTAGCCACCTAACCAATCACTAAAAATGGATACAGGTATTGGTTCCAGACCACCACAATAAAGCGAGTCACACAATTTTTTTTTTGGTTTCCCAGTTCACATAAAAGGTATGTTTACACTATATTGTAATCTAGTAAGTGTATAATACTATTATGTCTAAAAACAACAATTTACATACCTTAACTAAAGATACTTTATTGCTAAAAAAAAATGTTAACCATCATCTGAGCCTTCAGCAAGTTATAATCTTTTTGCTGGTAGAAGGTTTTGCCTCAATGTTAATGGCTCCTGGCTGATCAGATTGGTGGTTGGCTAAAGGTTTGGGTGACTGTGGCAATTTCTAAAATAAGACAACAATGAAGTTTTCCATATCAATTCACTCTTCCTTTCATTTGAACACTTAGAGACCATTGTAGGACTATTAATAAGTTTAATTTCCATATTGCTGTGTCTGAGGGAGCAGAAAGGCTTAAGGAGAGGGAAAGAGATGAGAAATGGCTGGTTGGTGGAGCAGTCAGAACAACCAAAACATTTATCAATTAAGTTTGTTGCACCCCAAAACAATTATAATAGCGACATTAAAGATCACTGATCACAGATCAGGATAACAGATATAATAATAAAGAAAAAGTTTGAAATATTGCAAGAATTAGCAAAATATGACACAGAAACACAATTTGAACTTTTGGGGAAATGGTGCCAATAGACTTGCTCACAACAGAGTTGCCACAAACCTTCAGTTTGTAAAATACTGTATATCTGTGAAGCTCAATAAAATGAGACATGCTGTGGTGAGTTACAATATAAAATATACATTTTTCTGTTACCTAATGGCAAGTGTTATTTAAATGATAAATATTAAAATTTCAATTGCATAGATTGCTTTGTTTTTTTAAAACAATTTTTATATACAAACTGCCCTTTGTAAGGAAAGACATGATTCTTTAGACATGTCTTTCTTCTTTTCTCCCTTGGGCACACACACACACACACACACACACACACACACACACACACACTGGCTACACTCTCCAGAAACTACATCGAGTAACTAACAAGTGTTGCCAACCAGTTCATTTGAAAATCTGTCAGATAGAAGGGTAGTAATATAATAAAGGATAAATTTTTAAATTGCAAAACAGCCTTAATGCAGCACTGAGCAGTAAGATAAGGTCTATTTCTGCAGAAAATTTGTGATAATTTCAAGATGGCTTATAATGTGTATGCCAAGCATTCATGATTTTTCAAGAAGCTTGATATTTGCCCTGTAAGAATGCAAATATTTGTTAATGTTTTGATCACATGATCTAACAGATGATGATACTTCATTACAAAAAGGGATGAGGGAGCTACTCTGATGCAGAGTACAGAACACAAATAAATGTGTGTGTCTGTGTGTGTGTGTGTACGTGTGTGATGTATATATGTATCTAACTACTCACTGAGAATCAGTTTGTGCTTGACTGTTTAACTAGTGTGGCAGTTTGGAAACAATTTGATGACAAGTTGAGAAACTACAAAGAACACATTGCACTAGGTCAAAAGCAATCAGAATCAGATGTAATTGGTGCAGAAATTGTTGTATGCATGGTCATGACAGTTTTGAATTACAGAAATAAACATTAAGCTTCAAACATGCACAAGCTTGTTGTCATAGTGGAGAAATATATTTATAACAAAATTGGGTAATTATTTACTGTTTTAGACATCATTAAAGAACTTTTAGCTCAAATCCCTTGGATCATGATCATGAGCCATGGATTCACAAATGATTAAATGGAAAGACAAAACAGGTTTTGCTCCAAATTGCTACTTTGGGTCCCCCACTATTCTGATTGATGAATGTCTCATATCTAGGTCAGCTCTAGTCATGCTTCACTTTACTCCCTCTAACCACTTTCCAGTTCTGGAACCATAATCAAATGAATACTGTCATTACTACTAGAAAACGTGTGTCAATCTACTCTTTTATAGCTTCACTCAACATCTTGGTAACTTTCCCAACCAAAATACCCTTCCTTGACCACCATTCCCCTTTGTATGTTGTCTTCCTCATAGGGACTATCCTTTTTTGCATTTGTGTCCCCAGTACGTAGCACAATGCTTCAGCCATAGGAAGTGATAAATAAATTTTTTTTCACTCATCTTATTCATTCTAAGAAGTTGGTATCTTCTATAAATTCTTAGACTATACCATCTTTAAAATATTTGGGACTTTGGGGAATACGGTGCTATGAATATGAACCTTCTAATTTAGTATCAGACTTTATAAAGGGACAATATAGTAAGTTCACTTGGTTCATATTGTCATGAGGACTACTTGCTAGAATTCTCTTATGCATCTTGTTGAGGACAGGTCTAACTCAGACTGTTATTTCAAGTTTGAGGTTGGAATGAAATAAGACACTTGAAAGTTATTCAACAATTAAAAAGATGTTTTCTTAGCCATATCATGGATAGCATATTCAACAAGGATACCCTAGCACTTGTCTCCATATAGAAAAGTGTCCCAACATGTGGTGACTTGAACATTCCTTGGATATCCACTGTTCGAAGAGCCCTGACTCCATGTGGGTAGGCCTTTTTATGTCCTTAAGTAACAAGGAAGGCAAATCAGTACTGCTACAGGCTTTCAAAAAGCTTTGTCAAGAGAGGAGCAGCTTGAACCTGAGCCCCCTAGGCCAATAAAATATTAGGAATAGTTTCATTACCTTTCAGAGAAAAAAATAGCCTAACTCATTTATGGAATAAGGAGGAACCTGATAGACAGTGGTCCTATCGCATATGATAGTTCAGTTGTTTCAATCATGTACAACTCTTCATGAACTTACTTTGTATTTTCTTAACAAAGATACTGGAGTAGTTTGCCATTTCTTTCTCCAGCTCATTTTACAGATGAGGAAACTGAGGTAAACTGGGTTAAGTGGCTTGCCCAGTGTCTGATGCCAGATCTGAACTCAGGAAGATGAGTCTTCCTAGCTCCAGGCCCAGTACTCTTCTCACTGCATCATTTAGCTGCCCCATCACACATGATAGAATTTATTTTATTGTAACAGTGAAAATAGAACTTCTTGATACCTCAACATTCCAGTGAGACAGAGAAAATTTGAACCCACTTTCTTGATGAGAAAGCCAAGGTATGAGAAAGTTAATGAGTCCAACCAAGCCCTGCAGCTGGCCTGATACAAAGCCAGACACTGATTTCAGATCTCCTGTCAGCTAGTGTCTATCTACTGATCTATCTATAAACTAACTGACTGGAAATGGCTTCCTGAGTAATGCAGTTTCTGATGACAAGTTGTGTTTGTTCTAATAAGACTGTCTGAAGACTGATCAAAGAACCTTTGGCTGCTGGACTTGCATGAGCCCATAGTTGACCTATATGACTCAGCCATTTGACAGTCACTCCTTACTTGTTCTGTTGACTTCCCAGAAGCATGTTGCCATTATGTGTCCCAGAAAAGAGGGGGGAAGTAATGTTTCCATTCTGGGGACATATCCAATTTTTTTCATCTAATTCTTTGGATCCTAAATTTAAACTTTTGAAGTTTAATTTTAAAAAATCCTGAATTCCCTGCTATTTTTGCATAGGAATGGGGAGTGAGGAGTAATTTCACCTAAAGCTCCAACCTTTGAAAGCCTGCCATTTTCCTAGTCTGGCTGGCACCATTAGTGCATTGTATTTAGGAAAACTATAGTTATTCCCATCCTCCTGATTATTTCTTCATCAGGAAAATGGATTTAAAAGATGCCGTCCCTCATTGAGATACTTAGTTATTTTAGTTTATTTTTTTTCTTTTTCCAATTAAAAAAGCAACTGATCCCCGGTGTTGTTGTAAGAATCATATGAAATAATATTTCTAAAATACCAAGCACAGTGCCTGGCACAGGATAGGTGTTTGTTAAATGTTTGTTTCCTTCCTTTAATTTGGCTATACCAATTCATGGCTCAAAACAATAGTGTATTAATTTGCCTGTTTTCTCATGAGTCTTCCAATATTTGGTATTTTCTCTTTTGTCATCTTTGCTAATCCTACGGCTGAGTGATGTTAAACCTCCAAGTTGCTTTAATTTGTATTTCTCTATTGTTTGGGGCAGCTAGATGGCACAGTGGATAGGGTGCCAGGCCTGAAGTCAAGAGGACCTGAGTTCAAATCCAGTCTCAGATACCTACCTACTAGTGTGATCCTGGGCAAGTCATTTGACTCTGCTTACTTTGGTTTCCTCATCTATAAAATGAGCTGGAGAAGGAAATGGCAAACCACTCCAGTATCTTTGCCAAGAAAACTCCAAAATGGGGTCACAAAGAGTAAGATGTGACTGAAAAATGACTAAACAACAAATTAGCATTTTGGAATATTTTTTTCATGTGGATGTTGATAGCTCAGAGTTCTTCCTTAGAAAACTCCCTCTTCCTATACTTTGGCCATTTGTCTGTTGGGGAACAGCAGTCTTATAAATTAAATCAGCTCCTTATATATCTTGGATATAAGACCTTTATTAGAGAAACTTGTTGTAAGCATTTTTTCCAGTTACCTGTTTCCCATGTAGCACTAACAGAATTGCTTTTGTTTGGGTAACACCTTTAAATTTTTATATTATAAAAATCATTCATTGTCTCTCCTGCCTCACTGGAATATTAAGAGAATTAATGGCAAATCAGATTTTATATACACATACATACAAATACATACATACATATATACATATATATACATACATATATATTATATATATACCCCCTTCAACAAAAGCATGGCATCACCTATCTGTTTAGTGTTAGGTTTTCATTGTGTCCTGATATAATACAATCTTCTGAATAACAGAATCTGCTGTAATGAGGAATTACATGGGGGTGGATGGGATTTCTATCCTGTTTTATGCTTATTCCAAAGAAACAGTGTAAAATTGTAGACAGATCAATGGACTGGGAAGCAAGAGACCAGGGTTTGAATTCCTGTTCTGCTGCCAGATAGCTGAAATGGACTGGTGAGTGCATTTAGTTCAATGTTCTCAATTTATGAATGAAGCTCATAGACTGCAGGGGTGGCGTTCCTGCAACCTTGAGGCCACATGTGGCCCTCTAAGTCCTCAAGTGTGGCCTTGAGGTGGTAGATTCCCCACCTTTGCTAGAGGGTGAAGTGACTTGCACAATGTTGGCTAGTTTGCTGTAGGACAAGGACTAGAATCCAGATGGATTGACTATAATGCTTTTTTCTACTGATCTCTGTATCCTTGACTCTCTTATCTTAAAGATGAAGAAATTGAGACCCAGAAAGAATCAAGATGCAACCTTGAACAGCATAGCTAGCTATAATTTCTCTCCAGACTGCACTTTGTACTCTCCTGAATTTTCTCTGCAATTTCCCAGAAACCTCTTCATTCTGCATGTTCACTCCACACCTGGACTTCATATTGAAGGGAATACCTATCTCTGCAGCCTCTCCCTTTGATTGGCTGGTTCCTCCCCATATTTCTATCTTAAGGAGTCTGCCCTGTGTGTCATTCCTTACCAGGCTGCACTCCTGACTTTTCCTACTTTCTCTGCACTGCCCCTTCTCAATCAATACCTTCACCTCTTCTCTCACTCTTCAACTTCCTTGCATGTATTATCTTCCCCCATTAGAATGGAAGCTCCTTGAGGACAGAGATGATCTTTCTGCTTGTATTTGTATTCTCAAGGTTTAGTACAATGACTGATTGTTAGTAAGCATTTAAAAAATGCTTCTTGATTTGACTTGATGCTAATGCATGACCTCAGTATGATACTTTCTTTCCATTGATAGCTTTAAAACTCTATATTATACCTTGCTTAACTCCAAGGATTGAAAAACAATTTCAGGACAGTGTGAACACCTTTGATCTAATTCCTATGGATTTTCTCAAGGAGTTTGGAAGGTCTGCAGGACTGTGTAACATAAACATGATAGTAATCAAGGCAGGGACAGTCCCATTTTGCAGATTCTCAATATCATCCAGCCTTACTATAAGTATAAATATAAAAAATTATATAAATATAAGTATCAAGGTGTGATACCCTTGTTTTAGCTATAGTTGTGAAAATGAGAACTGGTTTTAAGTTTTTAGCAGCAATAGCCTAAAAGGCCACGTGGTAATAATTTACTTCAGCAAAGTATCCCTTTAGATCTGTGCGCATCCCCCTAGCTCAGTCTGGATCTTTGTCTTTCTTTACACCATCTTTGTCTCTTAAATGAAAAAAATGTAGAACTAAGGTATATTTTTATTATTTACTATATTTATGAGAGTAATATGACATAATTGACGGATAGCTGGCCTCCAAAAGACTTGGGTTCAAGTATCACCTCTGACACATATTGGCCGTTTGACCTTGGGAAAGTTTTTCAATTGCCAGGTAATCCTCTCTCTAGGATACTTTCCTTCTCCAAGAAGTAGTAGTTAAGAGGATGTTCTCTCCACAAGAGTCTAGTGTCTGACTCTCTATTTAAGAACTCTTAATCCCTCGGGAACTCTTAGGCTTGGGAAATGGAGAATGGAGAATTACCCACGAGAAAATCCCCAAGACATAGAAATGTCCATTCTTGGGAACTCTAATCTCTGACCTGTGCTCAGAAAAGGAAGTAGACAGAAGGCAACCAGGAACTTGAGGTCTATAAATGTAAAAGAATAGGTATCCCATCATGTACTTCTCCTGTCAATGGCCATATTCTGTTTCTGGAACTGGAAAAAAGGGAAACATCTCCCACCCTCTCACATCCTTATTCTAGTCTAGAAGTCCAAAGCAGAAGAAACACACCAAATAAAGGGACAGGCCATTTTATAACTTACTTTTATAGACCATGGAGAGGAGACTTCTAAAAAGAGTTCCATTGCCAATCATATTCACGATGGAAGCAAGGGTAGGCAATAAAGGATGCACATGAGGGCATAGTGTAGAAAAATCGTGCCAGGAGTACTACAGCTCAGAATGATTTGAGTCTTGTAAGGTAAGCTAAGAACAACCAAAAAACTGTTGTTTTTTAAAGTTATATATTTTTTAAAACACAGAAAAGGAGGATCAAAGAAAGAATAGGCAGGGCTACTTACTTAGAGTGGATGAGAAAATGCTAAATGACAAGAGACAGATGAGCTATTCAATTGCTGTTTTGCTTTGCTTCTGTGTTCTGCCAAGAAGAATGACCATTACAATAGAAATGACAGTTTAAAAATGATTGACAGGGAGTTAACAGGAGACAGCAAGATGACTCAGTGGATAGAGAACTGGGCCTGGAGTCAGGAAGACCTGAGTTCAAATCCAGCCTCAGATACTTACTAGCAGGGTGGCTCTGGGCAAGTTGCTTAACCTCCGTTTGTCTTAAACCTCTGGAGAAGGAAATGGCAAGCCACTACAGTATCTTTGCCAAGAAAACCCCATGGATAGCATTGGTGTGCTATGGTTTACAGGATCATGAAGAGGTGACCATGAGTAAATGACTGAATAACAAACAGGGAGATGGTACTCAAATTGTATAAGTATAGGATAAGGAAAACCTTTGATAAATTCAAGCAACCTAGAAAATACCATTATAGAGCCACCACTGGCAGTATTTAGAAGATCATGGAGAATGGGAGAGATATTGCAAGATAGAAAGACAAGCAATTGTCTTTTTAAATGTATTTATTTTTAGTTTACAACATTCAGTTCCACAACCTTTTGAGTTCCAAATTTTCAAACAGGGTTCTGAGTGAACAGCCTGAAAACTGTCTATCAGTGTGTTTAACTTCAATTTCTATAATTCTAGAATGAATCATTGAAGGGGTGATTAATAAATATCAGAAAAAGGAAGCGGTGATTACAAAAAAGCTTCAGTCATGGCTAAATCGAGAAAAAATATGCCATTTTTGATGGGATTATTAAATTAATAGATCAGGATGTACTATAAAGTCTTCCTATACTTTAAAAGCATTTAATAAAATGTCTCAAATTATTTTTGTGAAAAAGACAGAAATAGACTAGACAAAATACAGTTAGATCAATGTAGAACTGGTTGAATGGTAACACTCTAAAAGCAGAAGCAGAGAGGTAGCTCAGTGAGTAGAGTGCTAGACCTGGAGTCAGGAACACTTTAGTTCAAAAGCCAGTCTCAGACCCTTACTGTGTGACCCTGGACAAGTCACTTAACCTCTGTCTGCCTCAGTTTCCTCAATTGTGAAATAGGGATAAAAATAGTACCTACTTCCCAGAGTTGTGAAAATAAATGAGATAATATTTTAAAGTGATTAGCACCATGCCTGGCATACAGTAAGTTCTTAATAAATGCTTGTTTCCTTCCTTCCTTAATAGTCTAAAGTCAACTTGACATCTACTGAGATGTCCTAGGGATCTATGCCTTGCCTTGTGCTTTGTTTAACTCTCTTATTAATGACTTGGATAAAGGTTTTTAAGCTGGGAAGGGTATGATCAGAAGCCAAAACAATCTTGATAGACCAGATCATCTGGTAGAATCTAATATACTGTAATTCAGTAGAGATAAAAGTAAAGTCTAATACTAGGGTTAAAAAATCATAAGTGGAAGATGGGGAAATATGATAGTTTCTCTGAAGAAGGTCTTGGTGTTTTAGTGGAATGTAAGATCAATATGATTAAATCATTTGATGTAACATCCAAGAAAGCAAATATAATCTCAAGGTTCCAGCAATATAGTACGGCTTTTAGGGATAAAGAGATGATGATCCCATAGCAGTTCACTCTGATCAGACCAAATATAGAATATTGTGTCCTTTTTGGAGTATTACAATTTAAGAAGGACATTGGAAAGATTTTGTTGTTGTCTTGTTGTTGTTGTTTTTTTTTTTTTTCAGTAGCATTGACTGACCCCTTTTGAGGTTTTCTTAGCAAAGATATTGGAGTGGTTTGCCATTTCCTTTTCCAGCTCTTTCACAGTTGAGGAAACTGAGGCAAATAGGTGTGACTTGTCCAGGGTCACATAGCTAGTAAATGTCTAAGGCCAGATTTTAACTCAGGAAGATGAGTCTTCCTGACTTTAAGCCCAGCATTCTTTCCACTGAGGCACTTAACTTCCCCTGTTGGGAAGATAAATGGCATTAAATTAGTGAAGGGCTTTGAATCTATGTCGTATTAAAATCCATTGAAAGAATTGGGAAGGTTTTACTTAGAGAAAAGGAATATCAAAGGGGAAATTATAGCTATCTTCACATATTTGACAGATTTATAGAAGAGGGATTAGACTCATTCTGTTTTTCTCTAGAGGACAGAACCAGGAACAATTAGTGAAAGTTCAAAAGAAGCAAATTTAGACTTGATGCCAAGAAGAGTTTTGTAACATGTAGAGCTGCTCAAAAGTGGAATGGATGACCTTCAAGATCATGGCTTTCTCCTTGTTGGAAATTTCCAAAGAAGAACTGGATGACGACATATCAGGTGACTTATAATGGGGGTTTCTTTTTGAGGAGCTATTGAAGCTAGCTATTGAAGTTCTTTCAAATGATAAAATTCTGTGATTTCATTATTTTGCGATCTCAGTAGTTTCTATGATTTTTAGGTACCAATCAAACAAGTTTTTTTTTTCCTTATAGGAAGGTTTGTTGTTGTTCAGTCATTTCAGTTATGTCCAACTCTTCATGACCCCATTTGGGGTTTTCTTGGCAAAGATACTGGAGTGGTTTGCCATTTCCTTCTCCAGCTCATTGTACAGATGAGAAAACTGAGGTGAACAAGGTTAAGTGACTTGCCTAGGGTCACACAGTTAGTAAGTGCCTGAAGGCATATCTGAATTCAGGAAATGAATCTTCCTGACTTCAGACCTGGCACTTTATCCACTACACCACTTAGCTGCCTTTACAGGAAAGTGCTAGAGGGCATGTCTACCTGTGTGTGAGGTGATCTTCAAACTAAAATTAATTCTCTGAAATTTTATCTAGTTGGGAGACCTTTGAAACCAATCAAGCCAAGTAAGTAAAAGTACTGGGAACAGAAATGCAAGCAAGACAGTTCCTGCACACAAGGAATTTACATTCTAATCAGGGAAGGCAACACACATGAAAAAGGAACAGAAAAGTGGGGGAGAGAGGAAGAAGGTGCCCACAGAAGGATATGATAGCAAAGTCCAGAGAGTCAGAACAGAGCTGTGAAGGAAACAGAGGAAGAACAGCCTGGGTCCCTCCCCAAAACAGAGACCCTGGGAGGCACTCACCAATAGGAGAAAGGGAGTTGTGGGAGCAGAGTGAGAAGGCCACAGGTGTTGAGGGAAGTTCCAAGAAAAGAAGGCAACTGAGTGATGGTGTTGAAGTATGAAGCATCGGAAGCAGAACCAGGAGGACAATGAAGGAAAACCAGCCAGGGCTCCTCCCCAAAATGGAAGCCCCAAGAAGAACTTGACAATTGGAGAAAGGACCTGCAGAGGCAGAGGTAAATAAAGTCTGGAGAGTCAGAAGCAGAACCAGGAAGGGTTAAAACTTGATTATTTTCTTTGTTTCCCCAAGACATGAATTCAACTTGTTCATTTTTAAAATTTTAATAATTTGGTTTTCTTCTCTATTTTGTAAGTGAAGTTGGCTCATTTTTATCACTTTATCTTTTAAAAAATACTAGCTTTAAATTTTGTCATTTCTATGACTTTTATTTTTCCATTTTATCTTTCTCCTCTAATTTTTCAAGATTTAACCATTTGTGTTTATTTTGTTAATTTATTGGCTTTTTAGTTCTTAAAATTGCACACTCAATTCATTAAGCCTCCTTTCTATCTTGTTAATGCATTTTCAAAGATTTTTTTTTACTCTGAGGTAAATTTTTCATAAATTTATTTTGTTGTCTCGTTATTATCTTCTCTTTCTCATAGTTGTTAATTATTTTTATGTATTATTGTTTTACTAATTCATTATTTAGCATTTCATTATTGTCTTTATTAAGATTTATCTTTTGTTTGTGTTCTTTACATTAATTACTGGTTTCATTGATTTATGGTTTGCAAAGAATATGTTTGATATTTTTGCCTTTTTACATTTAATCATAATTTGTGTTCTAGAACATGGTCTTTAAAAAAAACTTCCATGTAACACAGAAATATGTGTTTTTTTAACATGGCCTTTCAGAAAATTCCATACATTTTCCCCAGTTGTGCTTCTCCAATGGTTTATTAAATCCTGCATTTTTCTTTGTGTTATTTTCCTTTTAGATTTATCTATATCTGAGGGAAGTATATGAGTCTCCTACATATTATTGTTATCTAAGATTATGATTATAATCTTGTTATCATAAGATTATGATGACTAGTTTTTTTTTCCTCCATTTATGTCTTTTGGCTCTTATTCCTTTTCCCCTGATAATCACCACTTTGTCCTTGAGATTAATTTTACTTATGCTAAGTTAGTTAGTGGGCTAGTCCCAAAGGTTCTGCCTCCCACCATTCCTAATTATTTAATCTAACCCAAATTCCTTGAATTTCCTTAAGTTGTTGCTTTCTCTTTTCATTTATTTAATTATTTTCTTCCCCATTTTTGGCTTTTCCCTTTCCCTGCCAAGTTAAGTGTATGGTTCAGAATTCTTCCTTTGTGCCTATCTCCTTCCATCCTCCTGAAGAGGCACCATGGTTTAAAAAAGACATTGATAAGCTGAAAACTGTCCAAAGGAGGGAAGCCAGGATGATAAAGGGCCTTGAGTCCTTGTTATTTGAGAATCAGTTGAAGGAACTGGGCATGTTTAGCCTAGAGAATAAAAGACTTGGGAGAGGGAAGAAGAATGATACCGTTCTTCAAGTATTTGAAACACTGCCATAAGGAGAACAGATTAGACTCATTTGGCTCCAGAGGGTAGAACCAACGGCAATGAGTGGGATAGGCAAAGAGTCAAATTTACGCTTGATTTTAGGGTAAAATTTTCCTAACATTTAGAGCTATTCAAAACTGGGATTGACTAGCATTGATGAGTTACCTTTCCTTGGAGGTCTTGGATGACCACTTGTCAGGTATGTTATAGAAGGGATTCCTTTTGAATATAAGTTGGATTAGATGGTCTCTGGAATCCCTGTGATTCTGTGGCTGTTATTTTTAAGTAACATTGTTTAGTGAAACCCCTCCCCTAGAAATTTTCATTCACTTTATCTTTCTTGTTACTCCTATCCTATGTCTATTCTGAATCTTAGCCTTCCATTCATCTTATATATTACTTCTTCTTTCTATGTATATCACTCATGAAAGGCACAGTTGATGGAGCACTCTTTTTTCCCTTTTTTAAATTTAATATAGTTAGTTTTCAGCATTGATTTTCACAAGAGTTTGAATTACAAATTTTCTCCCCATTTCCACCCTCCCCCCCACTCCAAGATGGCGTATATTCTGATTGCCCCATTCCCCAGTCAGCCCTCCCTTCTGTCACTCCACTCCCCCCCATCCCCTTTTGCCTTACTTTCTTGTAGGGCAAGATAGATTTCTATGCCCCATTGCCTGTATATCTTATTTCATAGTTGCATGTAAAAACTTTTTTTTTGAACATCTGCTTTTAGAACTTTTGAGTTTCAAATTCTCTCCCCTCTTCCCTCCCCACCCAGCCCCCCTGAGAAGGCAAGCAATTCAACATAGGCCACATGTGTATCATTATGCAAAAGCCTTCCACAATACTCATCTTGTGAAAGACTATGTTTTGCTCCTTCCTATCCTATCCCCCTTTATTCAATTTTCTCCCTTGACCCTGTCCATTTTTGAAAGTGTTTGCTTTTGATTACCCCCTCCCCCTATCCATCCTCCCTTCTATCATTCCCTCTTTTTACCCCCTTCCTCCTTATTTCCTGTGGGGTAAGATGCCCAATTGAGTGTGTATGTTATTCCCCACCTCAATTCAAATTGGAAGAGAGCAAGATTCACTCACTCATTCCCCCTCACCTGCCCCCTCTTCTCTTCCTACAGAACTGCTTTTTCTTGCCACATTTATGTGAGATAATTTACTACATTCTATCTCTCCCTTTCTCCCTCTCTCAATATATTCCTCTCTCATCCCTTAACTTGATTTTATTTTTTTTAGATATCATCCCTTCATATTCAACTCACCCTCTGCCCTCTGTCTATATATACACATCATCTTTCCATGTAGAAATGTAAACAACACAGTTCAACTTTAGTAAGTCCCTTATGGATTCTCTTTCTTGTTTACCTTTTCATTCTTCTCTTGATTCTTCTGTTTGAAAGCTAAATTTTCTATTCAGCTTTGGTCTTTTCATTGAGAAAGCTTGAAAGTCCTTTATTTTATTGAAAATCTATTTTTTGCCTTGGAGCATGATTCTCAGTTTTGCTGGGTAGGTGATTCTTGGTTTTAATCCTAGCTCCTTTGACCTTCAGAATATCATATTTCAGGCCCTTTGATCCCTTAATGTAGAAGCTGCTAGATCTTGTGTTATCCTGATTGTGTTTCCACAATATTAAAATTGTTTCTTTCTGGCTGCTTGCAGTATTTTCTCCTTGACCTGGAACTCTGGAATTTGGTGACAATAAATTTGAGGCATTTGTGCCTTTCCAACCTGGGGTTTAGCAGAACATTTGAAAATTCAAATACTTCAAAGAAGAGAAACAGGAGAAAGAGAAATAACTGAAATTTATAACAAATGACCAAGGAATGAAATCAATTCTCTCATATAGGAAGGGTATGGTTAACAACAAAACAAACACTTGAGCAAAAGAAACAGCAGAGGTATCATCATGAAATAAAAAGTATGTAGGAGCTAATGATTTAAAAGAGTCTTTTAAAGAATCAAGAGAAAGGAAAGAGGGGGTGGAGCCAAGACGGCAGCTGGAAAGCAGGGACTTGCTTAAGCTCTCCCCCAGGTTCCTCCAAACACCTATAAAAATGGCTCTGAACAAATTATAGAGCTGCAGAACCCATGAAATAGCTGAGAGAAGCAGGGCTCCAGTCCAGGACAGCCTGTATGGTTGCTGAGAAGGGTCTATCACATGGAGCTGGGAGCAGAGCAGACCAGAGCCCAAGATGGGCCATGCCAGGACCAACCAGACTGGGAGCTGGGCAGAACAGGCATAGCACCCTGAATCAGTGAGCAGTGGCAGTTACCAGACTTCTCAACCCACAAACACTAAAGACAACAGAGCAGGTTAGTGGGAAAAACTGCTGGGAGAGAATGAAAAGAGTTTGCTGTTGGCCACCACCCGGAGGTGGTACAGCTCTAAAGCTGCTTCCAGCACTACAGCTGCAGTTGCTTCTGGCCCCAGGACCACATGGTGGGAGGAATTAAGTGGAGGATTAGAGAGGGAGTGCAAAGCCTGCTTTGCCCTGCCTTGATCTAGGCCACAATGCTGGTTGGCAGTTCTTGGGGGAGAAGGAGCTCTGGTGTGGCAGAACTTGCTGTGTAGAAGTAGCTCTGAAAACAACAGCACATCCGCTCAAGCTTGGGACAAAGTACTCTCTACTCTACAAGCAGTCATACCCCAATGAAAAACTCCAGGATCGAGTAGTTGACTAGGAACATGGTCAGGCAGCAAAAACACTCAGATTCAGACTCAGACTTTGGAATCTTTCTTTGGTGACAAAGAAGACCAAAACATACAGCCAGAAGAAGTCAACAAAGTGAAAGAGCCTACATCAAAAGCCTCCAAGAAAAACATGAACTGGTCTCAGGCTGTGGAAGAGCTCAAAAAGGATTTGGAAAACCAAGTTAGAGAAGTAGAGGAAAAATTGGGAAGAAAAATGAGAGTGATGTGAAAAAACCATGAAAAACAAGTCAATGACTTACTAAAGGAGAACCCCAAAATACTGAAGAAAATAACACCTTAAAAATAGACTAACGCAAATGGCAAAAGAGCTCTAAAAAGCCAACGAGGAGAAGAATGCCTTGAAAGGCAGAATTAGCCAAATGGAAAAGGAGGTCCAAAAGACCACTGAAGAAAATACTACCTTAAAAATTAGATTGGAGCAAGTGGAAGCTAGTGACTTTATGAGAAATCAAGATGTTATAAAACAGAAACAAAGGAATGAAAAAAAATGGAAGACAATCTGTAATATCTCATTGGAAAAAACCACTGACCTCGAAAATAGAGCCAGGAGAGATAATTTAAAAATTACTGGACTACCTGAAAGCCATGATCAAAAAAAGAGTCTAGATATCATCTTTCAAGAAATTATCAAGGAGAACTGCCCTGATATTCTAGAGCCACAGGGCAAAATAGAAATTGAAAGAATACACCAAACACCTCCTAAAAAAGATCCCAAAAAGAAAACTCCTAGGAATATTGTTGGCAAATTCCAGAGTTTCCAGGTCAAGGAGAAAATACTACAAGCAGCCAGAAAGAAACAATTTGAGTATTGTGGAAACACTATCAGGATAACACAAGATGTAGCAGCTTCCACATTAAGGGATCGAAGGGCTTGGAATATGATATTCTGGAGGTCAATGGAGTTAGGATTAAAACCAAGAATCACCTACCCAACAAAACTGAGTTATAATGCTCCAAGGCAAAATGTGGATTTTCAATAGAATAGAGGACTTTCAAGCTTTCTCAGTGAAAATACCGGAGCTGAATAGAAAAATTGACTTTCAAACACAAGAATCAAAAGAAGCATGAAAAGGTAAACAAGAAAGAGAAATCATAAGGGACTTACTAAAGTTGAAATGTTTTGTTTACATTCTTACATGGAAAGATGATGTCTATAATTCATGAGACCTCGGTATTAGGGTAGCTGAAGGGAATATATGTGTATATATATATATATATATATATGTATGTATATATATATATGTGTGTGTATATATATATATGTGTGTGTGTGTGTGTGTGTGTGTGTGTGTGTGTGTGTGTGTAGACAGAGGGCAAAGGGCGAGTTGCAAATGAAGGGATGATATCTAAAAAAATAAAATCAAATTAAGGGATGAAAGAGGAATATATTGAGAGAGGGAGAAAGGGAGAAATAGAATGGGGTAAATTATCTCACATAAAAGTGGCAAGAAAAAGCAGTTCTGTAGGAAGAGAAGAGGGGGCAGGTGAGGGGGAATGAGTGAATCTTGCTCTCATCGGATTTGACCTGAGAAGGGAATAGCATGCACACTCAATTGGGAAATAAGGAGGAAGGAGATAAAAAAGGGAGTACAATAGAAGGGAGGACGGATAGGGGGAGGAGGTAATCAAAAGCAAACACTTTCGAAAAGGGACAGAGTCAAGGGAGAAAATTGAATAAAGGGGGATAGGATAGGAAGGAGCAAAATATAATTAGTCTTTCACAAGATGAGTATTGTGGAAGGCTTTTGCATAATGATACACATGTGGCCTATGTTGAATTGCTTGCTTTCTTGGGGGGCGGAGGGAAGAGGGGAGAGAATTTGAAACTCAAAAGTTCTAAAAGCAGATGTTCAAAAAAAAAGTTTTTACATGCAACTGGGAAAGAAGATATACAGGCAATGGGGCATAGAAATCTATCTTGCCCTACAAGAAAGTAAGGCAAAAGGGCATGGGGGGGAGTGGAGTGACAGAAGGGAGGGCTAACTGGGGAACAGGGCAATCAGAGTATATGCCATCTTGGAGTGGGAGGGAAGGTAGAAATGGGAGGAAATTTGTAATTCAAACTCTTGTGAAAATCAATGCTGAAAACTAAAAATATTAATTAAATTTTAAAAAAAGAAATCACAGTTCAAGACCAAAAAAACCCACAAACAATAGGTCACATTTCTATAGTTTTCTATGATTTACAAAGTACCTACTTTATCTCATTTGTTTTTCTAAACAACCCTGTGAGGTAAAATATTTTCATCATGCCCATTTTACAGATGAGGAAACTCTGGTTCAGAAAAGGCAAATGACTTGCCCAGAGCCAGTGTCTGAAGCAGAATTTGAGCCTTTTCATGGCAGGTCCAGAGGGCCTATACACTACTTCCATGCTGCCTCCTTTGTCCTTATTCACATAACAATAACTTCCCTTCAGTCAGGTCGTGTGTGAATCTAGGGACAGGGCAGAATCTGGCAAGCATAGTATTGACAATATGACGTAGTGGTTAAGAGGATGATAAATTAATACATTCTCCAAGAGCTGCTGTAAGCAGTAGCTTAGTACAGAAAGAACTAACTCATGAATACTGACACTTACAAATGTAACTCATGCCTTTTATACTATGTATTCTCCTCCCCTTGGGATACCTTCAAATTGCTTCCATGATGACTCCCCATTCATAGACACACACGCACTGTTGCTTTAGCCCTGTTACACAGTAATCTGTCCTGTGATTTCTCAACCCACCACTTCTTCTGAGGTCTGCTTTGAATTTTCAAATCGTTTCCGCAATATCTGTTCATCTCACCATAAAGATTCAAATATTGCGGAGGTCATCATTTGCCCCAAATACCGCTCATGGAATTTGTATTTTTAAAATCCATCTCCTCTTAATGCCCTCCCTTTGTTCCGTTACCAGAAAATGCAGTTGCCCTAATCCATCCCCTAATATACCAACCACTCTTTTGGAATCCTACTGACTTCAGTCTGCAGAGTATATTCAGAAAACCACAAAATTTGGAGTGAGAGGGTATGGGTTAGGATCATAACTGTTTGACTTATTGCATGTGTGACCTTAAGCAAGTTACTTCCCCCTTTTGGGCCTCAGGCTTCTTATCTATAAAATGAGGGAATTAGACAAGATTATCTCTAAAGTCATTTCTAGTTTTGAAGCCAATTATGACAGGGTAAAACCAAAGTCAAACAAGTTATTAGTATAAATTTTAAACTAAAAGTTGTAATGGACCTCAGAGTCATCTAGTTCAATTTCCTCATTTGAAAAATGAGGAAACAGAGGGCCAGAGTGATTTGTTCAAAGTCATACAGAGTGACAGAGAGTATTAAAATTCATCCTTCCTGCTCAGATATAAATATTCTCCACATGGTACTTTTTCTTTGAAAATGAACTTCAGTGTCATCCTTGAAGTACTGTCTAATGCAGCATACTTCTGTATTCATAGTTGGTACAATGTCCCCTAGTTGGTTAAGCGCAGTCAGCACCACTTTTTATTCTTGTTGTTGACACCTCTTTATACTCATCAGAAACATCATGTGTCCATAGACCTCCACAGAGTGACCAAGAGGCAGAGCCCTTTAGGCAAGTCTGAGACTCTCTCCCGCAAAGGCCCAACCCTAGACCCTGACCACCGAGATCCCATAAGGACCTCTTCTTCACAGCAGTGTGCACAGAAAACATTTAATAAATGTTTTTCTATTCCATCACTTCCCTCTTTCTCAAATTAGCTTGAAGATAAATAGAATAATAGATCAAGAATGTCGGTAACCATGGGCTTGTCTGGCGATTCATGCACAGTACATAGCCTAGCTGGAAACCACAGTTTATCAAAGTCAAGGAACTCTCCAGAGCAGTGAGGAAATGTCATGAGCAGTGTTGCCCACTCCCAGTCCACCTCCCAGCAACCCAGAGGTGGGCAATTGGATAGAACACTAGACATGGTACCACAAAGTTTTGGGCTTGATTCCTACCTCAGATATTTACTAGCCATGGGACAGCAAGTAACTTACTTAACCTCTCTGAACCTGGGTTTCTGAATCTGTAAGGGTGAATGGTAATAAACAATATTGGTATTTACCTCAAAGGTTGTTGAGAGAGTCAAATGAAATAATGTAAAGTATTTTACAAACCTTCCAATACTATGTAAATATTAGCTACTGTTTTAAAGTAGAAGCAAGAATTCTAACCCATTTCGCTTCATTCCTAACTCTGGAGTGTAAACAATGTTTCTCAAATGCTTTAATTGTTCCTATTATGTCTTGATGTATTCTGAAATAACATTATGGAATCTTAGAGTTGGAAGTAACCTTAGTAGCTATGTATTAAAAACTATATACAGGGGTATGCTGATAAATGTTTAACAACTAATCTTGGAGGGGGCTGGGTATGCAGAATATGGTTTTCAGTTTAATCTGAATTATTAACATTTTCTCCATCACTTTTTAAAATATAGAAATAAAAAAAACAATAAATCAAGCCCAGATTTGTGGCATTTCTGGTTTCTGAGTTGTAAATGCTCACACTGAAATTTTAACAATCAACTCTCATGAGCCAGTTTGAACTGGCTCCAGTACACCCTTGATTATACCTTAATAGCTATTGCAATGTTTCCTTTTAAGTTTTCTCTTCTCAGGAGTAAGCACAATGAGTTCCTTCCATTGATCCTTGTAAGGCCTGAGATATCTCCTCAGTATCCTAGCTATTTGCTCTATACGAGGTAATATTTGTATTGTGATTAGCATGTAGATGGGCAGCTAGGTAGCACAGTGGATAGAGTGCTAGGTCTAAAGTCAGGAAGACTCCTCTTCCTAAGTTCAAATCTGGCCTCAGGCACTTACTAGCTGTGTGATGAGGCAAGTTACTTAACCCTGTTTGCCCTCAGTTTCCTCATTTGTAAAATGAGCTAGAGAAGGAAATGGCAAACCACTCCAATATCTTTGCCAGTATCTTTGATGGACGACAAATAACCCATGGTAGGCACTTAATAAATGCCTTTTCCCTTCCTCCTTCCCTATATGGTCTCCAGTACTGAAATATACCACCTTTTCCAGAACTGAACATAAGATTTCGCAAACAACTAACAGAAGTTATTGGTTTGTTGTTGTTTTACCACAATCATTGTGACTTATCTCTAAAGTTAATATCTAAACTAAAAGATTCTGTATGGAAACATTCTCAAATCCCTTTGCTGACACAAATGATAGATTAAGTGTCTCTTCAAACACCTAGTTTCCTCAGACTGATCTCTTTAAGATACCATTTTGTCTTCACTGAGAGTATATTTGCTTGAATGATCACACCAGATGTCCATTTCTTACGTTTCTCTAAAAATGCTTCATGGCACCTAAAAGTCCAAAAAATGAGATAACATCATCAGACACTGCCCGTATAGCTACTTTGGCCAGATTTAAAATACGAAAGCAATATCACATGACAAAACTTAGAAACGGATGAATTTTTAAAGGAATAAAATACCAACACCAACCAGGTTGGAAATCTTAAGGATCCTTTCATGTTGAGCACTCATGTTGGACCTCTCTTACTACATAATTTTGTCAAGAACTATTATTTAACCAGAGAACTTCTGTAATATTCTATTAGCATCTTTTTCCCATCACTTGCCATCTGTTATAGGTACCAGACATTGCCTCACAAATGCGATAGCCTTAGTATCACTGAATAAACATAAGCTATATCTGTAACTTAAGTAGGAATAATCAGTATTGAAAACTGGCCAGCTTTCTCATCACCACTAAGAGAATTTTGTTTATGTATTTAAGCTTAAATTACTAGTGCCTCTCCCCCTAGCCCATCCCACTCCCATGCAATTTCTAAAATATTCCTTTTCTTAATCACAAAAATGAGAGGCAAGCTGATGCATAAATAGTGAATGATATTAGTCAGGCAAACCTGAGTTTCAAGTCCTGTCTCTAACACATAATGACTATGTGACTCTTAGTAAGTCACTTGACTCCTCTATTCCCCAGGCAACCTTTTTAAGACTATGAATTGCTGAAGAACTGTTGATCTCCATTGGCAGGAATAGTTCCTTACTAGGAGCTCCTTTTTATCGAAGCGATCATAGGTGTGGTTTATATATATATATATATATGTGTGTGTGTGTGTGTGTGTGTGTGTGTGTGTGTGTATACATACACATATATACATATATATATACATATATACATATATATACATACATACACATGTGTGCGTGCGTGTGTGTGTGTGTGTGTGTATAAATATCTGCATCTGAAAGAGCCCTTATCCTTTGAGGAGTTCCCTGTAATACTGCATCAAAGTGATTTTTAATTATGATTCCACTTTTTTTTCTTTCTAACTTTTCTTTTTCTGAGGCAATCTGCATTAAGTGACTTTTGCCCAGGGTAACACAGCTATTAAGTGTCTGAGGTCACATTTGAACTCAGGTCTTCATGACTCCAGAGCTGGTGCTCTATCCCCTATGCCACTTAACTGCCCCTCTAGTTATTTTCAATGACAAATCTCACTTTTAATATAAAAATTAATTAAATGTTCCTTTTTCCCCTCCTATTTGCTTGGCTCCAGGTCTTTTGAGCAGGGCCTTGCTTTTCATCAATGTGAGCAAACTCAGGGGAAAGCCTCCATGACACAACAGTGACTGAAAGGGTTAGCAAGATTGGTGGTCTAGAGTGTAATATACTTTTAAATATTATTTTTTAAAATAAATACATGAATTGGTAATGAATAAAAATTCTACCCTCCATGAGAGATAGATATTTAAGAGCAGGAAATATCTTTTACCTTTCTTTGTATTCCCAGTACATACCACAGTGCCTGGCACACAGTAGGCACTTAATAAATGCTTATTGAATGACTGATAACACAAGTAGCATACGTTACAGTGAAGGCTCAAAATCCCAAGTGTGCAGTAACTTAGACAGTGAACAATATTCAAACCTTGGGAATACAAATGCCTTCTTGCTCTAGTTTGTGGTGCTCTCCTAGTGGCCTCTCAGTAACTACCCTTTCTCACATGTGCTTTTTCCCCCCTTTTTCTACCTCAGTGCTTAGTATATAGCAGTGCTTGTTGATTAATTTCATGATTAGCTCCCCAAAATCTAGAATACTAATAATAGGCTCAACTCCCACTTCTCTTCTATGTGCTAAACATTCTCAACTAAGTACCTCTTTTGGCACGCTTTCCAGGCAACTCACCATCCTTGTCATCTTTTTGATGCACTACAATTTTCTTATTTCCTTCCTCAAAAGTGATACCCAGATCTGAATCCAATAAACTGGATATGATTTTGAACAAGGCAGAGTACAGCAGAGCTGTCATCTCCTTCATTATGGGCACTTTTGCCAAACACTATTGACTTTTATGAGCTCTTAGTCCACTAACACCTCCAGATCTTTTTTTACAAGCCCTGTTCTCTCCAGGGGTGGGGAACCTGCAGCCTCAAGACCACATATGGCCTTCTAGGTCCTTGGGTGGGGCCTTTTGACTGAGTCTAAGTTTTACAGAACAAATCCTTTTATTAAGGAGATTTTTTTCTGTGGTATGGATTCAGTCAAAGTGCCATATTTGAGGACCTAGAAGGCCACAGGTTCCCCACCCTTGCTCTAGACATACCTCCTCCATCTCGTACTTATAAAATTGATTTTTTAGAGCCCATGTGTAGAACTTTACATGTTTTCCTACTAAAGGAAATGCGATTGTTATTGTTTGTCCTTTATTCTCGAGAGGGCCAATGACATTACCATAGTGATGTCTTGACTTGTTCATGATTTGGATTTAAGTGAGCCAGAGCTGCACAAAGTCATCAGCCTCACTCTCTCCTCTGGAGTCCAGTGGCAAGACAAAAGGCAAAGGCAAAGGGCTAGGATGCAGTGAGCGACCTTGGAGACTTGGACAGATGACATGGTCAGTGAGAGGTCAGAGTAGCTGATTTCATCAAATCTCCCAAAATCAAAAATCTCAGAAAATGAATAGATATCAGGTAAATAAAGCTGAACCCAGAAAATGACAAGAAAACACTACATGTGGGTAAAAACTTGGGAAATAACATAGGAGAACTTAAATATTTAGAGCTCATACTCATCATTCCCTTCCCTCCCCACCCCATTTCACATTTTAGGAATAGGCAGCACAAGCAATGGTATTCTCTTTCAGGGTCCATTTGGAGAACTATGTCCCTGTACTGGCACTTTCATCTCCGATCTCCACATATATACTTTTAAGTTCCTTTTTGGGTGTTGTTTTTCCCCATTGGAGTGTATGCTTCTCGTGAGCAAGTCTATTTTTGGTTATATTTTCATGTTGTTGTTGTTTGTTGTTCAGTAGTTTCAGTTATGTCTGACTCTTTGTGAACTCGTTTGGAATTTTCTTGGCAAAGATACTGGAATGGTTTGTCATTTCCTTCTCCAGTTCATTTTACAGATGAGGAAAACTGAGGCAAGCAGGGTTAAGTGACTTGCCCAGGGTCACCCAGTTAGTAAGTGTCTGAGGCCAGATTTGAACTCAAGAAGATGAATTCTACCTATTCCAGGTCTGATACTCTTTCCACTGTGCTGCCTGGCTATCCCCTTGCATCCATATCCATAGTGCTTAACACAGAGCCTGGCACATAGTGAGTGCTTAAGACTGTTTCTTTTCTCAATTTCTTTTATTCAAAGCATACCTCCTGTAGGAGGCCTTTCTCAGTCACCAGCTGCAAATTCCTTCCCCCTTTAGAGCACCTTCTAGCTAATATGTACATATGTGATATGTACCTCGTTATTTACATGTTCTCTCTTACATTAGAATGAAAGCTCCATCAGAATGGGGTCTGTTTTTGCCTGTCGTATCCCTAGAGTATAGCATATAGTAAACATTTGTCAACTGTCAAAAAACTAGAAAACCAACAAATAAACAAACCTAAAATGAGCACAAAAGAGAAAATATAGAAAATCAGAAAAGAAATAAATAAAATGAAAAACAAAAGACTATATAAATGATAAACAAAACAAAAAGCTGGTTCTTTGAAGATACTATCAAAATTGATAGACATTTAGCCAGCATGATCAAAAGGAAAAGCTACAGAAGTCAAATTAACCGATATTAAAATTGAATAAGATGAAGTTAACAATAGAAGAAAAATAAGAGGAATTATCAGAATATCCTCTGCACAACAATATGCAATCCAAACTAAGCATAGTAAAAATGAACTATTAGTTATGGAAATATGAAAGAAATTCATATTACATGAAAAAGTATTTTAGCTGGGAGTGGAGGAGATTGTTGTCTTCAAGTGTTTGAAGGGTCATCAAGTGGAAAAGGAATTACATAATTCTATGTTTTGTTTAGCCACAAAAGGCAAAAACAAGGATCACTGTTTGGAAGGTAAAGGGAGGAAGATTTCAGGTCAAGTGTAGCATAGAGGAAGGAACACTACATTTGGAGTTAAGGGACTTGAGTCTGCACCCTGGCTCTGGCACTACTGTGACCCTGGGCAAACCTCTTAATTCCATCCCCTCACCCTGAACCTCAGTTTACTCAACTACAAAACAAGGGGATTGGGCTAGATATCCTCTAAGGTCTCTTCCAACTCTAAATCAATGATCCAAAAAAGGACTTCTTTCAAATTAAAGCCGTCCAAAAGATACATGGGCAATTTGACAAGTAATGATTTTCCCATCCTTGAGGCTTCCAGGTGTAAGATTGATGCTCAGGCATAAGTTGAACTGGATAACCTCTTAAGACCCTTTCAATTTTGAAATTCTAAACATCACTCATTCCAATTAAGAAATCTCTTCTATAATTTACAATCCAGGAACTACTTTTGATGATTACCTGAAGATAGCAGCTCAAGAAGTGGCATAGGCTGAAAGTAAGTTTAAAAGGTTTAAAACTTAGTAATGGATTATTAAAAAGGCATTGTGTATGTTTGAGGCATATTCCTCATCTTCCAAAGCTAACTTCATATAAGATAATGACTTCTTCCTTCAAAATGTACCTTGCAACATTATCAGAGAGAGTATTCTGGGTCCTAGAGACACATGAATGGACTTACTAAGAATATATTTCGTATGTTTTTGTCCAAAGGGCTTATCAGGTGTGTTTGACACAAGGAAAGATTCTTAAATATAGAGTCATAGCATTTAGATCTGGACAGAACCTTAGCCTCACCCACCACATTTTACATATGGGAAAACTAAGTCCTAGAGAGGTTAAGGTCACATACTAGGTTTTAGAATTCCAAATCCAGTACTATTTCCACTACACAGGAAGAGAAGCTCAAAGTCACTGTCTTATTTTGCTACTTTCTAGGGTAATCTTTGGTTTCATGTTCACATATTCAAGAGTTATCTGAAATTAATAGTTGAATGATATTTTCAAAGGAAAAGAAAAAATATCCAGCATATAGATCATGAACAGAGAAAGGGTTTCTCTGAGTTACCACTGGGGATGAGAGGTAGGGGATGGAGGGAGATATGTTTTCCTAGTAGGTGAAATGGAACCTAAACATAAATGCAATGAAATAGCACATTAGATAAAGTACTGGTCAAAAATCTGAATTAAAATCATATCTCAAACGTTTATTAGTTGTAACCTCTATCAGCTTTAGCTTCCTTTTGTGAAAAATGATGAGGTTGAACTCAAAGGCCTCTAAGATCCTTTTCAGCTCTAAACCTATATGATTCTATGATTCTGGGGATGCATAGAACATGGGTTGGGTGTGTCAGCATACATTGGAACAATTTGGCTCCTCCCCTGAGATCCAATGGTCATGGCTTGGCTATGCTGGAAAATAGAAACAGACCCAGTCCATGTTCCATGTATGCTTTCCAGTCTGAGCAACACAGAGAGACAACAGTCACATAAGCCTATTTAAGTCATAAAGGGTTATCATTATATTTTTCAGTGTATTCTATTTTATAGAATCTCAGAGTTGCAAGAGAACTCAGAGGCTACATTTGATAACAAGAGCCAAGAACTCACAAATTCTTTTCCATGTAAACATCAGTAAGAGAAAACACAGGTTGGGACTTTCCCCCCCTCCAAACTCAGACTATTAGCTATGTTCTGTCAGACAAAAATTATAGTCTCTGAAATACCAGATAGTTCATAGGAGGTTATAAAAAATGACTTTATAATCCCCTCTCCATCATGTAAGCAGACATGTTTCAGCTTTCCAACATTTCCCCATGTGGCCCAGTGCAGGACTTAATATTACAGAGAAACTCCCCATATGTGGCTCTGGGCGGAACTGTTTTATTCAACTGCAGCAGAGCCCAGATGCTTTACCGGCCCTGTGCTTGGGTGGGTGGTGTGGGTAACGATGGAGCCATGAAACCAAGGAGAAAAAAGAAAGACCTTTGCCTTCTCATTGAATTGGGAATGTGAGAGAGAAAAGCTATGGGAATTGGAGAGAGAGAGAGAGAGAGAGAGAGAGAGAGAGAGAGAGAGAGAGAGAGAGAGAGAAGCAGCAGCTGCATCCCATAGCCACAGTGTTTAATGACTCCTTATCCCACAGGCCAAATCACCTCCCCCAACTTCTCCAATCTCCCCTACCCCCATGTCCTACCAAAAAGAAACCTTTCTGGAGACTTGGAGCATACAGATGCCTTGTGTCCATGTCAGTGTTTAGAAGCTGATATACATACATGATTATATATAATATATATCATATATATGTATACATATGTGTGAAGTCATGATAAGTTGCTGAATGTGTCAAAGCAAAGGGAAATTTGCTTTTCTAAGAAGTTAAAATTATTCATCTTTAGTTCCTACCATTGCTTCCTTTCTTCTCAATATTCAGTGGCAAGCCAAAACAGATTACTTATTCTCAGCTAAAAGAATGAATGAATGAATAAAAAAAGAGGAAAGAGACAGCTCTCTCAGAAAGAATTTCCAGGTCTATGGCCCCAGACTCAGGAACAACCTAAGATCACAAATTTAAAGCTGGAAGAGACCTTAGATTTCATAGAGTCCAAAATCTCACATTTTTCAGATGAGGAATCTGGAGAAAGGTTTGGTGAGTTACTGTGAGTTACACAATTAGTAAGCACTTGAGACAAGATTTGAACCCAGATGTTCCAAATTCCAAGTCCAGTAATTTATCCACTACACCATGCTGCCTTCCACAATGCCATGCAACAGAAAGAATTATTGAGTGTCCTTGTGTGCTGGAGAATATTCAAGAAAAGATTTAATTAATAGTCTCTATCCACTAAAACAAGGATTCTTAACTCTGTGTGTGTGTGTGTGTGTGTGTGTGTGTGCGCGCGTGCGTGCGTGCGTGTGTGTGTGTGTGAGAGAGAGAGAGAGAGAGAGACTTTTGACAGTCATCATGGTGAAGCCTATAGGACCTTTCTCAGAACAATGTTTTTAAAATGCACAAAATATAATAATAGATTACAAAGGAAACCAGTTGTACTGGGATATGTTTATAAAAACATATATATTTTAAAAGATGATGGACCGTAGGTTAAAAAGCCCTTGTGTAGACTGTGACTTAAAATATAGGAATGATAGATTCCTGGCCAACAATGGAGTGTACCTAACAAAGGTTAGTAAAGATGTATTTGCCTAGTATCTTACAAATTTGCCAAAGGGGCTTTAAAATATAAAAGATGCAGGAAGGAAGAAGCTGCCTATGTGTGTCCATCAAACATCTACGAGAGGGAGCAGCTACACTGAAGGAAGAAGAATAACTGTTGACACCCTGAAGTTCATGGAAACATAGAACAAAAGAACCTGTAGGGAAACCTTTCATCTATGTTTACACTAATTAATCAATTTACATAAAAGTTTAAGTAACAAGCAAGAGGAACAAGAGGTTCTAACATCAGGAGGCAAATTTCACTTGGTAGAATGAAATTAGTGTTTCCATCCAATAATTCCTTCCTGGCATTTCTCACAAATTTTATGTTTTTCTGAATTTCAAATCCTGAAAAAATCAGTCAAGAAATCAGGAAAAAGTATCATAATTCTCCTGCAAGAATGAAACTTTAGCAACTAACATGACAATGTCACTGACTCAAAGGAATCCACTGACGTCAAGTCGAAAGGCGTAACAGGAAACACTAAAATGCAGAGTCAAAGGTTAAAAGTGACATTTCTGGGAGCCAGGACAGGAGTACATAAGAGTTTAATGATCATGATCAAATCAGTCAGTGTTGCTTTTAACTGTTGCCATGTTATAAGTATGTGTTCATGGTTCTGTTGCTAACAGGAATCATTCTTAAAAATAAAATAAATGTTAACAAGTTTTATGTATAGTATACTTCATACAAATCTTGGGGTACCATTCCAATACATAACAAGTTTTGGAAGCAAAGTAAGTTCTCAAATTGGTCATTTCAACATGATTCTACCATTAACCTTGATAGGAGATCTGAATGCTATGTTATTTGAATACTTCCCAATAGTATACTCTGGTGTTTTCCAGGTGTTTGAGTATTCACTGTAAGCTGCAGTTACTTGTAAATACTATTAAACTTAATATTTCATGTTTCTTAAACTAATGATTTTTAGATATCCATAATAATAAGTAATGATAATGAAAAATGTTGAAAGTATTTTAAGAGAGATAAGTCAGTTAACTTATTATCAGATATGTTTTAAATCAGTCATAATATATTTGTGCAAAATAATAACAAACTATGCATTTATTATCTTTTTCATAGAAAATCTCTGAAATTTTTAACATAACCTCATCAAAGAAAAGTGATTAATTGTTTATAATATGATCATTCATTATTATTTAAAATATGTAAATAAGGTGTTATGAAAACTACAGAATAATACAATTTCAGGAATTCCCAATAAGTCCAGGAAATTCTAATTTCTCATTCCTGAATATTAAAGATTAGAATGCAGAAACAGTAAATGAAACTATGGCTAGAAAATTAATCTGGTTAAGCATACCTAAAATAAATAGGCTAGGTAAAGCAAGGGATCTAGGGGGCTAGAACTATATATTATGAAGTCATTCTCATGTAAGAAAAATCTAGGCTATGCAGAGGACGGAGATGTGATGGAGAGGATTTAGGTAAGCCTCCTTGGTGAGGAAAACAGAAGTCTTTTATCATTGGAGTACACTAAAGAAGAAACACCCAAAGGAGACTACAGAACACCCAAAGGAGTTCAGAAAACTGATCACAGATCTGTCACAGTGTCAAGACAGTAATGACGGGGACTTCGTTATACTGATACCTGCTGTAGTGTTCTCTCTGTCACAAACAGCACAGCCAATAACATTTTGGCTTCCTATAATATAATGTCCTCCTTTAGTCTGTAAGTTTTTAACCATTTATTAAGCATCTATTATGGACCAAGTGCTGTTCAAAGCACTTGGGATACAAAGAATAAACAGAAAACCAGTTCCTATCCTTGAGGAGTTTAGAATCTAATGAGGGAAGGAAGAGAAGACACAAAAAGCTGATGGGGATGGAGAAATGTACCCAGAAGAGGAGCTCGATGGAGTCTAGTCTAGGGAATGCAGCTGTTGGAAAAGAGGAGTTGGCTGGTCTGTGAGGCTTCTTGAAATGGAGGTTTTTGGAGGAGTTCAGTGCTCACTCTCCACCTCTTCAATTCTAGGGCCAGAGGGTACTAAGAACACTGAAGAGTGTGAGTATCAAAGATGATATAATCTCAAAGGATGGTGAATTGAGTGGAGAAGAGAGCATAAGGGATGATGCAGTGTAAGTCCAAAGAGTGTAGCTGGTGGGAAAATAGGAAAAAACTGAGAAGAAGAAATTCTACTCCAGATTTAATTCTCATTAACAAGGAGGCACTGGATGCCAGGATGGAAAAGTTTGGTACCTTGGGTGGAAATGACCGTGTCTTCTTAGAATCTACGATGAGAAATAAAGGAAAGCTGGGCATAGTCTGACCTGCGCTCAAGATTTGGGGAGAGCAGTTTTCAAAGATTCAGAGGAGGAATAGGGAAGATACTATGAACAAGAGAAGTCATCCCAGCATGGACAGAAAACTTTTAAGAGTAAATTTCTGAATACAGAAAGAGAAATGATTCCAGTGAGGAATAAAATTGCATGCAGGATAAAGAGACTGTTGATGCAGAGAGAACTCACCAATAAAGTTACATTTTTAAAAATATGCATATAGGTGATGGGAGCTAGGGCGTATAACAAAAGATGAATGAAATGTTAAACATGTTCACTCTCAGAGTGAACTGAAGAAAGATAGTGATGACAAAAAATGTTGCTGCTTTCGCTACTGATGGCAGTTGTGTTTTAAACTATATAGGGGGAAAGAGGATCAAAGAAAGATAGTTTGGACAGATGTTTCTATCTGACAAGAGAAAAAGGGCAGTTATTTAATTCTTACTTTGCTTTTGTATTCTTTGTCAAGGAGAACAACCTTCAAAATGGAAACAACAAAATGAAATTGGACACGCGTGTGTGTGGAGGTAGGGGAAGGGGTGTTAGTAACCAAAGGGAGTAAAGAGTTATTAAAATAGTACCTAGTTGCCTTCGATGAATTAAACCTATCTGGCTGATACAAACTACATCATTCCTAACTAAAAGAACTGATGGGTTTGATTGCTGAGCAAAGGTCAAGGAAATTTGAAAAACAGCAGAAAGTGGGCAAGGACTCCCAAAAAAAATTGGACAAGAATGTGTGTTATCCCGATTTTCGGAGACAGGAAGAGAATAGAGTATGGAAATTATAGACGGGTGAACTTGACTTCAAATCCTGGGAAATTCTTGAATGAATGTTTAAAATCATAGTGAATATCTAGAAAAAGAAGTAGTGATTACTGAGAGTCAGCATGGCCTCATAAAGAGTAATCTTAACCTGGTGGATTAAGAAACTGCTATTGATAGTTTACCTAGATTTTAGTGAAACATTTCATAAAGTATCTTATGTCCTTCTTATGGAAGAGATGGAGAAATGTGGACTAGATCATAATATGACTATATATATATATATACATATATATAAATATATATGAAAATTGTTGAACTGCTAGATCTACCTGTGTAATCTTGGCCTAATCATTCATTTCAACTCTCTATGGCTTATTTTTGGAATTTGGAAAATGTGAGGGTGAGATACGATCCCTGAGGTTCTTCCAACTCTATGTTGAATGAACTTCTGGAATATTAGACTAACCTTCATATGCAGAAAAAAAAATGATTTTTGCTTTCTTTGTAAAGAGAAAAGAAAAAGAAATCTTAGAGCAAGAAAACAGAGAAAGCCATATTGGAAATGAATAGGAGTCCTGGAGAGGCAAACTAATGACTTTATTTTGATAGCATGGAATTAGTTAATCAGAGATTTTATTATATATACACATAAATTAATAACGTAAATGTAACTGAGTCATGTTTACATATGTATGGAAATGGAGATGACATAAAAACAAAAGGTAGCAATGAAATTCAAATTTTAAAAGACATATTTTTATATATAATCCTAAAAATTGATGACTAAATCTGGGTGGAGTTTAAGGAAGAGCCACCATGTTGAATCTTTGGAAAAACTGAAGCCTTAAAGCTAGTCCCATGACCATGGCACACTACTGCCACCTGGTGATATCATACCTTAATACTCAGGGGACACTACAAAGAGATGGGGAGGGATCCAATAAAGATTAAAAGCAAAGACAAAAAGAAATTATAAAGTGATGATGATGTGACTGATGGTATTCTTGTCTACAGTTTTAGTCACATCCATGAACTGAAGGCAAGGTAGGTTCTGAGGTATTTATATTTCATATCATGAGACTACTGGGCTGTCTCTTGAAAAACGTTTCATTACATGAACGAATTCAAATAATCCTCTGCTAAAACAGTTTAGAGGACTTGAAAATATCTACCAAATGAAAGATAATGACTATGAACTAGGAAATTTTGCCCACTAACTAGCATATGACAGCTGAAAAAAAATCTTAGTCAATTGTTAATTTCATACATCTTCCACTGAAACTTTCCCAGGATCAACTAAGGAAAAAAATTTGATTTGACTCTTCACATATTTTGTATCATGTTTTAAATTGCCCAAATAGTTATTGTAAGTCTCTTCCCAGCAATGAATTCTCTGCTGTCCAAGTACCAGAGAAGCTAAATCAAGAAATCCATTACCAGTAGTCTGGCCACTAGTCGATGAATTCTTTGGCCATTACCACACATGAAACAAAGAAAAGCAGCCTAATTTAGCCCTCTCCTTCTCTACTTGTACTATTATGGTGTCAGAATGGTGGGAGATTGAAAGTTATAATAAACGCAATTTTAAGACTTTCTACAAGCATTGTTTTGTGTGTAGATGTCTTGTCTCATGAAGAAGTAGGTTCTCTCCAACCTTGGAGATTTTCAAGAAGAGTCTTGACAACCACTTGTGTGTGTTATAATGAAGATCTCTTCCATGTATACGTTGGACTAAATATCTGCTAAGCTCTCTTCCAAATCTCAAATTCTGTAATTCTGCATTGTTGGTATTATAAATGCCAAATACCAGGACAATGCTTATTAGACAGTAAGTGCTTAACAAATGTTTATTGACTGAATTGTCCAACAACCAGAAAGTTGATATACTGCTGAAGGAACTAAACCATATTAATACTGACACTCTGGTTATAAATAAAGTCAGAAGGAAAAAAAAAGAAGTCATACAGTTAAATGGAAGAATGGTGTATTGATTCTTCTTAGAGAAGCAAATGAAGTTGTTTGTGAAATTGGTTTCATCACAAGAATATAAACTCCTTTATATGGGCTAAATGATCATATAGTTGGGTAGATTTAAAACTGATTTAATGACTTGTTGCAAAGAGTAGTCATTACTGTTTTTATGTAAGCGTGGAAGGAAGTCTCCAATGGTGTGCCTTAGTTGTGTATATATTTGGTCCTATGCTATTGAACTGGTTTTTTTCCCAATGACTTGAATAGTCATAATTGCATGCTTACCAAGTTTACATGTGACAATCATACCAGATGACAGAAGCAATATTTAGAAAGATCCTAGTAGAATCTGGGCTCAAATTGATTGAGATGAAACTTAAGAGAGACAAATGTCCAGTTACAAGTTCAAAAAATAAGATTCAAAAGTGTAAGATATGGGAAGATATGATAAGAAAACAGTTCATCAGAAAAAGGACTAAGGGTTTTAGTAGACTGCTTGTTTATTACAAATCAACAATATGATGTAGCTGCCCAAAAAACTTAATTAAATCTCTAAGCTATGTTAAAAGATAGATAGTATCCAGAAATAAAGAGATGACAGTTTGGCTAAACTCTGCCCTGGCCAGGATATAGCAATGAAATTCATTTATGAAGTAGCTACTATGAGCCAGGTACTATACTAGATGCTTCATCTCCCATCTCTTCTTCCTCCACTACCCCAGCTTCCAGCTCCTCTTGTTATTTTGTCTTACCCTTTTAGAATGTAAGCTTCTTAAGTATCAAGACTGTTTTGTTTTCTTTTTTTTGTATTCTCATAATTATTTAAACTGCCCCCTCCTTTCATGTCCATGAGCTCTGAAATTCCTTTATCTGATCATAGTCTCTTATTTTTATAGCTTTCCCTTTGCCTTACAGATTTTAACCTCAGTCTTTATCCTTCCTATGACCCCCAATATCTTAACCCTTTAGTTCTTTCCCAGGCAATCATTCCTGCAGTGGCTATAATCCCTTTCCTTTCCTATTTCAACCCCTTAGTGAATTACTTCAAATCTATCCTATCCTTGACATTCAAGTTTCATACCCCTTATTATATACCAAACATGCCTTCACAAGACAAAACTTTTTTAATATTAGTCATGTTGTAAAACAAGAAACACACCAAAACACGAAAAGAATAAAGAAGGTGAAAAATAGTGTGGTTTGATCTGCATCCAGACTCCATCAGTTCTTTATCTATATGTGGGTAGCCTTTTTCATCATAAGCCCTTTTGAATTGTGTTAGATCGTTGTATTGCTGAGAATAGTTAAGTCTTTCACAGCTGATCATCATATAATATTGCTATTACTGTATACAGTGTTCTTATTCAGCTCATTTCACTTTGCTTCAGTTCGTGTAAGTCTTTTCTAGGTTTTTCTGAAATCACCCTGTTTGTTATTTCTTATAGCACAATAGTATTCCATTATATTCATTTACCACAACTTGTTCAGCCATTTTCAATTGATGGGCATCCATCCCCTCAATTTCCAATTCTTTGCCACCACAAAAAGAGCTGCTACAAATATTTTTTGTACAAATAGGTTTTTTTCCCTCTTTTTGATCTCATTGAGTTACTGGTAATGTTGAATCAAAGGGTATGCACAGTTTGATTGCCCTTTGGGCCAAATCCCAGCTTTCATCTGTTTCCCTGCCTGCTCTACAGATGCTATTGAATGGAGCTGAAGAAAATCATAAGCTAGTGTTAACTGGGTCCACTAGAAATTTATATGGCATAATCTCAATTGGGTCCTCCCTGCAGAAAGGCAATCTATTTTCACAACTCTCTAATTGATTCACTATTCTACTCACCACAAAGCCTATTCCAAATCTTTTCATGCCTCCTATGTAATCCCCTTTAAATACCCTTGCAAATGAGTACTTTGCCTCAAACTTCACTGAAAAAACTGAGGGCATTCAATGAGAGCTCCTTATTCATTCTTCCTCTTTATCTCACATAGCTCAAATATGTTCCCCAATTATTTCCTTCTTCCCCTTCTGTATCACACAAAGAAGTGGTCCTTCTCTTTCCTAAGGCAAACCCTTCTACATGTATTCTTGATTCCATTTTGTCCTGCCCTGTCCAATAGAATGTCTCCTTCATAATCCTCACTCTTTCACTAATATTCAGTCTCTCACTATCTCCTTGTGCTTTCTTGCTATCCATTCTTAAAAAACCCTGTCAGTGCAATTGTCCTTGCTAGCTTTTACAATATTTCTCCTCCTGTTCATGGAAAAACTTGAAAAAAGCCATTTTTAATCAGTAACTTCATTTCCTCTCCCTTCTAAACCTTCTGTAGCTTGGCTTCTGACCTCTTCATTCTTCTCTCCAAAGTGGCCAATGATCTCTTAATTGCCCAATCATGTGGTTTTTTTTTTTCTCAATCCTCATCCTTCTTGACCTCTCTGTAGCCTTTGGCACTGTTGATCTGCATCTTGCTAATCCTTCTCCTGGAAAATCTTTCTGTTCTAGTATTTCATTACACTGCTGCCTCCTGATGCTCTTCCTATCTGCCAATTCCTTCTCAGTCATGTTTACTGGTTCTTCATCCAGGTCACATTCACTAAAAGTTTGTGTTCGCCAAGGTTTTCTCCTTGACCCTCTTCCATTCTGCATCCATATTATCTCACTTGGAGGTCTCATCAGGTCCCATAGATTCAATTACCAGCTTTATGCACGTGACTCTCAGCTCTATTTATCCAGCTTTAATCACTCCCTTGACCTAAATCTCACATTACCAACTGCTTCTTGGATATCTCAAAGTGGATGTCTCATAGTCATCTCCAACTCAACACATCCAAAATAACACTTGTTATCTTCCTCTATCCAAATGTTCCCATTTTCCAAACTTCTCTATTATTGTTGAGGGCACTACTATCCTCCCACTCACCCAGGCTCACTACCACATTGTCATCCTCTACTCTTCTCCTTCATAAACTTCACATATCTAATTTCTTGCCGAGTTTTGATATTTCTACCTTCACAGCATCTCTCACATAGGTCCCTCTTTCTCCTCTCAAACAGCTACCACCTTGTACAGGCCCTCATTACCTCAAACCTAGTCCATTAAAATAGCTTGCTGGTTGGTCTCTCTAACTCAATTCTCTTCCCATTCTAGTCCATCCTTCACTTAGCTAACAAAGTGATCTTTCTAAAGCACAGGTCTGACTATGTCAGCCTCCTATTCAATATACACCAGTGGCTCCCTATCACTTACAGGATCAAATCTAAAATCCTCTATTTGGCTTTTAAAGCCTTTTAGAACCTTGCTTCTTCCTACCTTTTCAGTCTTCTTATACCTTACTCCTCTCCCCATATTCTACCATCAAGAGACACTATCCTACTTGTTCTTCCTTGTCAAGACACTACACCTCCCAACTCTGTACCTTTTCACTGGCTGTCCCCCATGCCTGCACTCCCTTCTCACCTCTGCCTCCTGAATTCACTGGCTTCTTTTAATATTCAGTTCAAATCCCACCTTCTATAACATGCTCCTTCTCCATCAGCTAATGACTTCCCTCTGAGATTATCTGCCATTTACACTGCAAATGTATATAGTTTTGCATAGTGTGTCCTCAATCAGAATGTGAGCTTCTTAGGGGCAGGGACCATATTTTTTATTACCTTTGTAGTAAAGAAACAAACAAAACCAAGTTTGTTTGTGATGAGCATGATACAGGTGAAAAAATGTAGACAGATTGGAGCATACGACTCTAAGTGACTTGCATTTGGCACATAACATGAAAGCTATTATTAAGGAACTGTAAGATTGGAAAAGATGGTGAGTCAGTCATGAAGCTAGGTCAATAGAAGAGAGGTAAATAGCTTGAGGGCCACACCAAAAACCATAAGAATTTTTTTATCAAACTCATTTTCTTTTTTTAATTTTATCTTTAATTCATGGAATAAAACAAGCATTTCCATAACATGGCACAATAAAAAAGATGATTGCACATGAAACTGCGAATCTACTATGCATAACTTGCTATTCCTTCAAATACACAACAAAATTATCATGTAAATTTTTCCTCCCCCCACTCCCTACCCTAGAGACGGCTACTGTTAGACACAAATAGGTATATATGTATGTATGTATGTATGTATGTATGTATACATATATATGTATACGTGTGTATACATATATGCATATGTCCATAATTATCTTTGGAAATACACTAAGTTGTGGTATTTCTGAGTCAAAGGGTATAGGTAGTTTAATAATTCTTTGGGAATCATTCCAGATTGCTCTCCAAAATGGTTGGATCACTTTACAATTCCACCAACAGTGGATTAGTGTCCCAATTTTTCCATATCTTCTCCAACATTTGTCACTTTTATGTCAATAGCCAAAACATATTAAAAGACCTATGAGGAGGCTTTCAGAGTGTTGAGTAAAACTCCTATGAAATATTTATTGGAGGACATAGGTAAGAATTGCATAACATCAGAAAATTTGAGTGGACTTCAATCTACATAATTGGAATGATAATGTTCATTGATAATGAAATCATCAATTCCTTGAAGCTTTGAAGGAATGTTAAATTAATAATAAGAGTAAATGTCAGAGGACAAAATTCAATCCTACCAATAAGATCCTTTCCAGATTTGGCACAACCCAGGAAGTATTTAACTGATTGCCACTTGGTCATGATGACTCAGCTCTAACAGAGGAAAGGGGCCCCTATATACCATAAATCACTGAAACCCACAATTAGATGGAACCTCGGAGGTTTTGTGAATCATAATTGAACAGGAATTCCCTCTATGATACCCCTGATAAGTCATCATCAAAGCTTTGCTTAAAGACCTCAAGTAATGGGCATCTCAAGAACTCCCAAGGAAGCCTTTTACAATCCCTATTACAAATTGGGATAACTCTAATTATAAGGATATTCTTCATTGTATTCCTGCCTCTATGTAACTTCCACCTAGTTCTTCCCTCTAGGCCTGAGCAATAGAAGTCTAATTCTTTCTCTATGTAACAGCCCACAAAATTGTTAGAAGACAATATTTATGGCTCCTCTATGTTTTCTTTTACTCGAGGCTAAACATTCCCAATAACTTTAGCCAATCTTTATAAAAAATGGCTTCCCCTGACTCACATTTTGGTTTCCTTTCTTTGGACACACTCCCGTTTATCGACATTCTTCCTAAACTGTAGCACAGAAAGCAAAAAAAGAATATTCCAGATGTGATGTGACCAGAGCACTTCCCTACACTGAAAGGAAGGAAGGAAGGAAAGAAGGAAGGAAGGAAGGAAAGAAAGAAGGAAGGAAGGAAGGAAGCAAGGAAGAAGAACAGGAAAGTGAAAAAAGGGGGCATGGAGAAAGGAAGAAAGGAAGGAAGAGAGGAATGAAAGAAGGAAGAAAGAGAAAGAAAAAAGAAAGGAAGGAGGGGAAGAAAAAAGGAAGGAAGAAAAAGGGGGTATGGAGGAAGGAAGAGTGGAAGGGAGGAAAGAGAAAGGAAGGAAGGAAGGAACGAAGGAAGAGAGGGGTGAAAGAGGAAAAGGAGGGATAAAGAAAGAGAAAGAAACAAAGAATGAATTAATGAATGAATTTAGTTGAGTATTTCTTATTCTAGATGAATTCAGGATGGTTCATATTACCACTTTCCATTTCAAATGCTCATATACCATTATCTCATTAATAATATACTCTAAAATTGTATCAGGAATTAAAGTCTTATAGTTTAAAGAATCTACTTTCTTCCTTGTAAGAAACGGGACATTTGCCCATTTTCAATCCTGTGCAATCTTTCCCATTGTTTGGTTTTTCAGAGATCATCAATATCAGCCCAGCAATTTCATTCACAATTTCTTTCCTCAGATATAGTTCTTTTCAGTCCAGTGATGAGCTCATTTAGAATAATTAGTTGATCTCTAACCATCTCCTCTTTTATTCACTGCTTCAGTTCCATGTTAATCCTTTTATTTCTTTCTTTCCTAATCTAAAAACGTATGCTGCCCATACCTGTTCCATACCTTTGAACTTTAAGTCAGTTAGACCAAAGAAAGCACTTAACATTCCTCAGTCAAATATGAATTAGAAAGTTAGTCAAATGGTTCCCTTGAGCTTATTTCTCTTCTTTATAGAGTGTCCTCTGAATTTTAAAGGTCAACTGCCATGCTAGGTCAGTGACACTCTAGCATTGTAGATAACTTATTTCCCTACTGACCAATACTATTGTCATTAGTTTGAATGTAAAGTGATTCATGACCTCTGAAAAATCTCTAAGTGATTTATAAATGGCTTGCTTTAGTCTGAATGTAGAAGTCAAGGTACAGAATGTGTTAGAGACAGATTTGCACAAGAACAAACCATCAGTGATATGATTTCATAGAGAAGCCTCAGCTCCCAAGTTCTCTACCCCATTCACACATCGCACTAATCTTGTTAAGACACTGGCTAAAGAAAAAACTACTGTTTCTTAGGTGACTACATGACTAGGTAACGAGATAGTAAATGGATAACTGAGTAAGGTGAATGATGATCTCTAGAAATTGTCTTTTCTTTCTCTTTCCTCCTTGTTTTAATTAACAACAGCTTTCTTTTCTCTCTATTTGTGATGGGGAAAGTTAGGAATGGGTATTTATGTGCACCTTCACTAATCTTCCCCCTCCATTCTAGATGTCCTTATATTGGTAATATAGACAGGACCAGCCTCTTATAAACCCAAATTTGATTTGAGGAGCCACTGAAGAATCTTTCCCAACATATAGATGATAGATACATATACATATATGTGTATACATGTATATGGGTATCCCTGTGTATACATGTGTATGTGTACATATATAAACCCACCAGCTTGCCACAGAATTCTAAAATTCACTATTAGGGATTAATTTCTTTGGTTTAACAAGTATTCCCAGTTGGAATGCAAATACCAGTGGGAGGGGTAATAAACACAAATATCATCAGCCTTTAATACCCAAGTATGAACTACTTTATAAAAAATAACAAGCTAGTCATCTAGGAAGCTCCAGAAGAAATAAAGCACTCAGAAGGGACATTTTGGTGAGGCGAACAGAGATCGACCTTTATTGTACTACTGAAAAAGTGGGGAGAGTAACTGGGAACAGAGGAAATAGGAAAGAGGTATGTAGTAGTGTGGGAAATTGACTATAAGCTGCTTAAGGTACCAAAAGGAAAGGAGAAAAGAAGCTAAAAATTACTGGAAGCTGCTAAATGGAAAGCTTAGTTTCAGAATCACTTGATTTAGAGTCAAAAGACCTGAATTCATATCCTAACTCTGCCACTTTTTTTTCTAAGAGTCACTTAACTTCTGAATCTCAGTTTTCTCCTTTGTAAAATTAGAGATTTGGAATCTCAGAGGTCCATTTCGTCTCTAATATTCCAATATCAAGGCAACTGGACTCTCCTCTTGAAAGAAAGGCATTGGGTTCAGAAGTTCAGGTGATGAGTAAGAAAGGAAGGCTATACCAGCTACTCTCTTTGATCCTTTAAAAACTCTCACTACCCCAGTTTGAGAAAGACTATTTGGACCTTTGGGGAAAGTATTCTTGGGAAAAAAAGAAGGAACAAAGTATGTTAAATAATAAATTAAAACAAAAACAAAAAATTTATAAAAATTTTTAAAAGTATTCATGGAAACTATACATCTTTTCTCAAGTTCATCTTTTTGTGTAATGCAAATAACACCTCAGTCTCTCTTTTAAAATTGAGTGGAATTTCAGACCTGCCCATTCTTTAAAGTAATTGAAAGAAGTTAGGGAAGGGGGGGTGGGGAGGTGGATATAGACTTTTACAAGGTTGATGTGGGAACTCGTGTTGTTTTAAAAGAACAAATAAAAATTAACCTTGTGAAAATCCTAAACAAAAGACATCCCATATGATCTATATGATTTGGGCACTTCTTGCTGCTCTGAAATGATAACGAATTGTCATTGGCCGCCACATATTTGGAATACGTGTGTATAAAGACTGAAAACAACCTCATCCAATGTGGGCTACATCTCTATGAGAGTCATTTCATATTCATTTCCATGAGGAATTGAAGGATGTAACTGTCACTGAAGGATCTAACTTTTTTCATCAAGTATCATAGAAGTAGGTACTTTGTTCAAAGAATCACAGAATCTCCAAACTTCTGAGTTGCAGTGAATGTTACCTGCCACTAGTCTAACCCATATCCAAGTAGGAATCCTTCTACATCCCAGCAGAGAAGTGGTCATACAACTTGAAAACTTCTTTTTTTGTTTGTTTTGTTTTTTGGAGGGGGGAGGGCAGGGCAATTGGGGTTAAGTGACTTGCCCAAGGTCACACAGCTAAGTATGTCAAGTGTCTCAGGCCAGAATTGAACTCAGATCCTCCTGACTCCAGGGCTGGTGCTCCACTCACTGTGCCACCTAGCTGCCCTTTGAAGACTTCTAATGAAAGAGAACATACTACCTCCTGAGGCAGCTCATTCCCCTTTGGGACTGCTCTAATGGTCAACAAATTTTTTCCTTGACAAAGCCTAAATTTGCCTCTCTGTGACCTGCATCTATTGCTCCTAATTCTACCCTCTGGGACGAAGCAGAACACACCTAATCCCTCTTATCTATAATGGTCCTTCACATATTCGAATATAGCCATTATGTCCCCCTACCTAAGTCTTGTCTTCTTCAAGGGTAAACATCCCCAGTTAGTCCAAGTGATCTTTCTATGGCTGCCCTCTGCTGGCCATTCTTCAGATTATCAACTGTGATGTCAAGTCCAGAGATGACGGAGATGATGGCAGAGTTGGAAGAACAGTTGCTTCCAAGTCAAAATACCTAGATTTCACTCTTTGTTCTGTTACTTACTACTTAGATTCTGGAGTTACTCTAAACGTCTTCTGAGTTTCCTTCTAATTCTGTTTTTCAAAAAAAAATAGACATTAAGAATGATGAACCTGAAACCCCCCCTCAAAATTGTGATCATCATATAAAGATTTAGTTATTGTTTTTGTATCCATCTCCCAGAAATGTCACTTAATTGTGACATAAAGATGTCCCAAGGTTTTTGAAACTTATCTCTGCACAATCCAAGTTCTAGCAGGGGCTCCCAAGGTGGTAAGGCTTTCATGTACAATTCCAACAACAGACTGAGTCTGCTATCTAGGCCCTAGGTAATTAAGTAAGGCAACATGACACAGTATTCTGGACTTTTGAGTCAGATTGACTTGGGCCCTAATTCAGCTTAAGCTATTTACAAATTATCTGGCTCTGAACAAGTCACAAACTCTCTGAGCCAAATTCTTTGAGCCTCAATTTACTTATCTGTAAAGTATGGATAATATTAGCATTTACTCTAACTCCTAGTTTGAGTGTAAGCTGAAGACATTGTATGTAAAACTATAAACCTATAGAAATGTTATATGTAATAATATATATACAGTATATATAAGAGAGAAGGAAAGGAGAGAGAGAGGGAGAGAGAGAGGGAGAGAGAAAGGGAGAGAGTAATTACTATTACTAAGAAGTACACTATGAGCAAATTGATCAATAAGTGATAACATTTTTGGCAATGGTAACCCATGAAACAAAGAAAAATGTAAAACAGACTTTAAACTTGAACAACCTCCTTCTGTGTCCATAGTGATAGTGGCAGAATGTGCTAAGTCTCATAGCTTTTAGACTTCCTGATCTCAATGTGACTATGCGAACACCAAATGAATTAAAAGACAACTGAAGTGGGGGTGAGATAAGCTGATGGCAGAGAACATGCTCTTGAACCCCTTAGGGAACTGGAGAATCTAGTAAAATGTAAGACACTCAATACTCAGAAAGTAGTGTCAGAGAACTTTGTAATCCTATGTATTTTTATTTATGCATTTATAAGCATTATTTTGAGAAAGAGTTTGTAGTCTTCACCCTTGGTCAAAGGGGTCCAAGGCACCAAAAAAAAGGTTAAGAATTCATGATCTAATCAAGTTCTCTTATTTTATAGATGAAGAAACTGAGACCTAGAGTGGTAAAATAATTAAGAATTAGAGCTATGTCAGCAAAAATCTATAGACAGGATCCTTAACTCCAATATTCTTTCCACTGCACCACATCGACTGGGATATGAGTGTCATCTTGCTAAATTCTATTTCTCTAGTATCCATGAATGCTTACAAATGAAAAATGGTATTATCAGATTACCATCATATGCTCTGTATATGTATTGTATGTTCCTATGTATTTATAAGCTGTCTCCTACATTGGAAAGTGTGGTCTTTGAGATCAGGAACTATCATTTTGGTCTATCTTTGTCTTTCCAGTGCTTGGCACATAGTAAGTCATTAATATATGCTTTCTAACTGCCTGGAATCAGGAGATAGGGGATCCTGCCTCTGTCACTTTGCTAGATATATGACCACCGAGCCAATCATTTAATCTCCCTAGACATCAGTTTCCTCATATGTAAAATGAAGGGGTTCGACTAGATAGATGATACCTAAGGTCTTTTCTCACTCTAAAGCTGTGATCTTATGAATTAAACAATAAATAATGTCAACACTTTATAAATGACACAGAAAGTTGGAACTGAGAGTCCTGGACTTTCCCCAGAATATGTGCCATCTGGAGAAGAAGCAGTACTGAAACCTCACCTTCTTGCCCCACCTTCTGCCAACTTCAGATTGTCCTTGATGGTGGGTTCAGTTGTAGGATATGTGTCTGTAAGAAGCAATATGGGCCAATAAAAAGGGGTGTGATTCTCAGGGTGTCACAGTGAATACCTTGTCATTGAAACAATAGCAGAAGTTGGAACCATGCAATTGAACATTGCATTATACTTGAACAAACCTAATTATAATTGAACAATTCTACACAAACTAGAAGGAGGCATTTGCTATTATCCGACTAGTAAGTAGTAAGTATGAGACTTGACTTCAATGTTGAACGCATTGCTTTGTGTTTTCCCTTGGACACAGAAGGGAGCTGCATGGGCTATTTGGAGATAGACAAAGTGTTGAACATGTTGGAGTCAGGGCTCACACTTCTTAAATACAACTGCTGACATCTAAGACCAATAAAACCCTCTCCAAGCCACATCTAGAGTTCTCTCTTAACCCAAGTTCTTAAATCATCAAGGAACGTTGTCATTGCTGTGGATAGATAGACCTCAGGCAGCACCAACTGCCTCCTTGTACCTTATGGAGAAGTGGTGGGAGTCTGATTCAATTCTCTATTGCATGGTTCTAAGTTCTATCAGGACGCTTACCTTAAGAGCTACCTCTTACATGAAGCCTTTTCTGATTGGTCCCCATCCCTCTCCCTCATCATTCCTACTACCTTGTTTATATTCTGTATTTACCTAAATTCCTACATGTTGTTTTCCCCAATATACCATAGTTCCTTAGGGGCAAGAATTATCTTATTTTTGTCTTTGTATCCCACACAGCTACCAAAATGGCTATTTCTGAGACACATATTTGACTGCTACTCCTCTATCTACCTAGAAATCTACAGTGGCAACCTATTGCCTCTGGGAAAAAAATAGTAAATCTTCACTGTGGCATTTAAAATCCTCCATAATCTGGTTCCCACTTATTCTTCCTGCCTCATTTTGTGGAAACTGTAGCATTTACCCATGAATGATTTCATCTCCTACCACTGTACCTTTATATAAATGGTTCCTTCCCTATCCTTCTCTGGAACGTATTCCTTCCTCAGTTCCACCTCTTAGAATCTCTAGCTTCCTTCAATGCATAGCTCAGGTGGTACCTCCCACAAGAAGGTTTTCTAATTCTCTCGTTATTAGAGTTCTCTGTTTTTCAAAAAACATTTTGCTTAAATATATATATATATATATATATATATATATATATATATATATGTGTGTGTGTGTGTGTGTGTGTGTGTGTATATATATATGTGTGTGTGTGTGTGTGTGTGTATATATATATATATATATATATCATATTTACTTATCTTTTTATGTGTTGTAGCCTCTTAATCAAATATAGATTTGCCATACCTAACTAGGAGGTATCATGGATAGAGTTCTTGGCTTAGAGTTAGGAAGACCTGAGATCAAATCCTGCCCTAGATACTTCCTAGTCATGTGACCATGGATAACTCACTTAACTTCTCTCAGCCTTAGCTTCTTTAACTGTAAAATGAGAGAGTTGGACTCAATGGTCTCTAAAAACCCTTCTAGCCCCAAATCTATGACTTTTTTTATCTTACACATATTAAGAGCTTAGTAAGTATTTGTTAAGTTGAATTTGTGCACAAACCATGAGTGCATGTTCATCTGTGCTTTGAAGTTTTAGAAAATGGAGATGTAGAAACACAATCAAGATATTATTGAGCAGAGAGATCAATCAATTGAGGGAGACCTATCCCTAAGCTACAATATTAGGTATTCCTGCAAATTATATTAGCTATACATATATAGGTTGTAGCCAGAATGGACTTTGTTTTCTTTGAATGACTCAGCTCGCCTCGTTGAGCTTCCCTGGACGCTGGGGCTTGCTCTTCCAGGGCAGGACCAGAGCTTCCTGTGTGATGAGTCGTGGGGCTGGCTGAGGGGAGGTGTGTTAACGTGGTCTACGCTAGGCGGAAGGGCCAAGTCAAGAACCAATCGGCCCTGGTCGTTCAGGCAGCGCTTGATGATGTCAAAAACTCTATAAGAGGGGAGAGGACAGCTTGAAGATCCTCCTTTCCTTTTCCGGTTGGAGCCAGAGACACCTACAGCCGAAGCTGAGCTGCCGGTAGCAGAGCTGACTAGAGGCTAGTAGGTAATCTTCTTACCGTAGAGGGGAAGCATGTATACGATTTTGCCTTATACCATCTCGCTTCTCTGTGGCCTTCTGATTACCCTTGTAAGGTGGACTTATTGGTCCTGGAAGCTTTTGATGAAAATATCAAAATGGGGACGCTGGTTTGTGGGCTTGTTATTGTGGAGTGTAAATACATGCTTTAGTTCTCCTGCCTTCTGCCTAGAGAATTCCTTATATCCTGCGGTTCCGGACCTTTTAGGCACATATGAGATTCTCTTTGAAATCATAAATTCTGCCTTCCTAATATATAGGTCTATTGTAGTCCAGACACAGAAGTCACATACAGATAAACAGTATATAGTATCATATATCAGAATAGCATAAAATAAGTAGTTCAAATTTATGTCTCATGAAAACGCATACTGCATTCAGGTTTAACAACAAGTGTGTACTTGGGAGTATATACATATAACACATACACTTATATATAGATACATGTGTGTATGTGTTTATATACATATATATGTGTGTGTATATAATATATGTGTGTATGATGAGGGAACACATATTTATTAATACATACTATGTGCTAGTCATTTTGCTAAGCACAAATATTACCTAATTTGATCTTTGCAACAACCTGGTGAGGCATGTATCATTATTCCCATTTTACAGTTGATAAAATTGAGGCAGATAGAGGTTATAAGACTTGCCCAGGGTCACACAGCTAGTGAGTGTCTGAGACTGGATTCGAACTCAGGCCTTCGTGACTCCAGGCTGAGCACTCTAGCCACTATGCAACCTACCTGCCTCTAAGAAAAGGAGATAAGCCCATTATTTAGCTAGAGTAAGGGATAACGGATACAACTATTGAAACAAAATGTTTTCTATTTCATCTCTGGTAAACAGAGGTTCAAGTAATCCAAAGATCCCACAAGATCATATAATCTCAAAAGTGATTTAGAAGTCTTCTCGCCAATTTAACACCCAATGTAGGAATCTCTTCTGTAACATTTTTGACAGATGAGCACCCATTCTCTGTTTGGACATGTCCAGCGTTGGGCCAACTCATTTCTTTGCAGGAAAACCTGTCCTAAATTATAGATAACTTTGGAAATTGTGGGTGGAAAATCCTCTTTATCTTCAGTAGTAGTCTGTCTCTCTATAACTTCCTCCTATCACTCCTAATTCTGCCCTCTAGGGCCAACAAAAACAAGTTTAATCCCTTTGTTATATTACAGCCCTCCAAATATTTGAAACCAGTCATATTGTCCCACCCTCCTTAATCTACTTTTCTTCAGACTAAACATCCCTAGTTATTTAAGCAGTTCCTCATTTGATGTGGTTACCAGACCTCCCTAACATCTTGGTCCATCTCATCTAAATACTGAATTTTCACAGCCCACAGCAGAGGGATCCTGGTGATCCTTCTATTTGCCAAACCCTAGAAATGATTATCACAGTAAAACTGGGCTCAACTCTTTGCATACGCATGGTACAATTTGAGAGGTACAAGAAGACCTAAGAGGCTGGACATTCTGGTACATGACTAGAATCTATACCACTGGGAGAGGCAGAAGTTGATCGATCACTTGAGCTCAGCAGTTCTGAGTTGCTGTAGGGCTAAACTCAATCAGATGTTTGTACTAAAACTTGAACCAGAGTGAATGGCCACTAGACTGCCTAAGGAAGGGTGAATTGGCCTTATCTTGATCAGAACCATATCTTATGCTTCTTTCCAGTCATTTCTAAGCCTTGTTACTACATCCTTATACCCCCCTCTAATTCCCTCATTCTCTCTTTCCAACCCTGCTTAATATTATATCTTCCTCCATTAGAATGTAAGATGCCTGAAGGCAGGAAATGTCAAGTTTGCTTGTATTTGTATTCTAAACACTTATCATAGTTCATGGCACATAATAAATGTTCAATAAATGCTTTAGTGGGCAGCTAGGTGGCACAGTGGAAGGAACACAGGATCCTTATTTCCTTCTAGATGCCATAGATAAATAGATACATAGATGCATAGATAGATACAGAGATGCATAGATGCATAGATGCATAGATACATAGATAGATAGATAGATAGATAGATAGATAGATAGATAGATAGATAGATAGATGTTACAGCATTTGTTATTGTTATTGTGTCATTTCAGTTGTGTCTGATTCTCCAATACCCCATTTGGGGTTTTCTTGGCAAAGATACTGAAGTGGTTTGCCATTTTCTTCTCCAGCTCATTTTATAGGTGAAGAACTGAGACAAACAAGGTTAAGTGACTTGCCAAGGGTCACACAACAAGTAGGTGTCTGAAGACAAATTTGAATTCATGAAGATGTCTTCCTGTCTCCAGGCCCTGCAATCTATCCACTGAGCCACTTAGCTGCCCCAAAAAATATACTGGAGTGTTTTGCCATTTCCTTCTCTAATGGATTACAGCAAACAAAGGTTAAGTGACTTACCAAAGGTCCCACAACTAGTAAGTATCTGAGGTGGGATGCGAACTCAGGTTTTCCTGACTCCAAACCCAACATCTTAACCACTGAGCCACCTAGCTGCTTCCTCCTAACTATTATAATAATGTAACAACAATATTGCTCGCAGCTGTTGTGGGGGTGAAAGACCGATAACACCAGCCCACAGAAGGGCTGCTAGCACAGGTCCTTTGATGGGCTTTTCTAAAGAAAGCAACTTAAAGGGGTTTACAATCTTACTTTAATTAAACCCATACACACACACACATATACATATATATATATATATATATATATATATATATATATATATATACACACACATATATATGTATGCATAAATATATGTATATATGTGATCTTCAGGGAGAATACAAACAGAAATTACAAACATACATTATATAAACAGAGCAAATAGCACACAGAGATCAACAGACAGGCCTCTATCTGTCTGACCAAAGAATTACATAGTTACGAGAGAGAGAGAGAGAGAGAGAGAGAGAGAGAGAGAGAGAGAGAGGCACCAGCATCTGGATTTTCAAAGCTAGGGGGCTCCAGAGGCTACCCAGGGTCTCATTTGGTCAAATCACACAACACTCTACCAACGAGAGCCCCAAAACAAAACGCCAACCTCGGATCTTATGTACCCTGTTCAGGGCCCTGAGGACTCAGAATCTACTTAGCAAAAAAGGTATGGAGCCTGGGGCCTCACACCCAGTTAGTGAAAAAGTGTGAGCCTGCCTCTAATCAGGCCTCCCTTTCTTGGCCCCACCTGAGGCCTATTCAATGGGCTGGAAAGATCTTTCACTTACAGATTGGCCTTATAAACAGTCCAAAAATAGCATATCTTGTGTGATAAATGAGTTCCTTCTATGTGGAGGTCTTCAAACAAAGGCTACATGACCATTTTTTAAGGATATTATACATTGGATCTATGTTTTTGGTTGGAGTAAGACTAGATGATTTCTGAGCTCTCTTCTATAGCTATGGATTCTGTGATTCAACTCAGAGTAGAGGGCCACTATAATGAATTAAGTAGGGAAGTAATGAGAGGAAAATGGACATAAAGGGAAAGTATTCCAACAGTTGTAAGTAGCTTATGAACAAGCAGAGAACATGTGCCAGAAGAACAGCTAGAAGGCTTGGGCATTCCATTCACATCTTCTCCTTCAGCCATAGCCCATCAAGTTAAGTCCCAAGGGATCAAAAAACAGACTCTCTATTTCAATTTCTTCTATATACCTGGAGGCTTCTTCCACAGAAACAGATACTCACAAAGTCTTTAACAACTAGAGTTGTATTCTAAAGGTCCACAGAGTCCTTGGGAAAAGATTTCACTTGGAAATATTTGGCTTCCTGCCATGAGGGATAAGAAAGACCAAAGCGGAGTTGGCTCTACTTATTGCCAGCCAGGATCCAGCTCCTAGGTGGAAGAAGGGGAAGCAGTGGATAGAGGAGGTGGAGGGTAGAAATCAGGTTCCAGAGAATACTGAGTAAAACTGCCAAGGCAGAGAGCCAGGTATACCACTTAGAGTTGTTGATGGCTGGCACTAGGGCAGTTACGCTGGATGCAGTACACACTAATGGCCATAGTCCTGTGCCAACACCAGCTCCTGACCTGAAGAGGAGATCTGGATCTGGGAACTGATTCAAGGCTCTTATGAACAGAAGAGGGGAAAGGCTGGACAAATAGGATTGCTTGAGACTCTTAGCTAGGGGATAGGGGAAAGGAAAATAGAGGATGAAAATGAACATTACTCTACATGTCTTTTCATAGTCATCTACTTTTCTCAACTTCTTTTTATGTTTCATGTTAAATGTAACTCCAAAATGAATCTCTTAAAACCAATCATCAGACATCACGAAGTTTCAAAGGGCAGATTGTTGAATAGAAAATAAATAGGAGAGGTTCAGGGAAAGGTGTCAAATATAATGGATGAGAAGAGACCTGGAGACTATTTTAAAATCAACCAGATAAAAAGACAAACAACATAAAATCAAGGAAATTGAGGAGATGGGACAACCAGCCAAAATCTTATATTAGAAAGAAATGATATGATATGTACAGTATGTGCCCAATTCTGTAAACCATATTTCAGGAAAGATATTCAGAAAAGATGTCAGGAAAAATGAAATGTGTCTGGGGAATTGTGTGAGAACCAGAAATCATATTTGGTGACATTTATGTTAGTGAAGAGAAGAAATTTAGCAGGAAAACCATATTTGTTATTAAATATTTGAAAACCTGTTGTTTACAAAATAGAATAAACTTGTTTGGGATGGATTTAGAGAGCAGAAGTAGGAACAATGGGTGAAAGGTACAATATGACAGGTTTTGCCTAGAACTTTCCCAACAATTAGAGCTGGTTAAAAATGATATGGGTTGCCCTGAAGAGGCAGAGATAGATAAAGACTAGAGGCCTTTTAATAGGGCAGCTAGATGACATAGTAGAGAGAATACCAGGCCTGGAGTCAGGAAGACTCATCTTCCTGAGTTCAAATCTGGTCTCAGATCCTTCTAGTTGTCTGACCCTGGGCAAGTAATTTAACACTATTTACCTCAGTTTCCTCATCTGGAAAATGAGTTGAAGAAGGAAATGGCAAACCAATCTACTATCTTTGCCAAGAAAACCCCTAGTGGAGTCACAAAGAGGCATACATAACTGAACAACAAGAGGCCTTTAATAACCGGAACCTGAATGATGATTTTAGAAATGATATAGAAAGGATTCTCTCTCAGGTCTGGTTTGGACTTATTGTATAATAGAAGGAGCCAATGCCCTTATTAACTTGCAACTGTAGCATCTGAATTCCAATCATGACCCCAGATGAATCATTTAACTTCTCTGGTCTTCATTTTCCTAATATATAAAATTTAAAAAGAGGATTAGAAGACCTTTAGGGTCCCTTCCATCCCTAGATCATGATCCTATGATCCTATAACAAGATGGCCCCTTCCACCTCTGCGAATCTCTGTTTCTATGATCAATCACTCCCTCTCAGCTGAGCCCCAATCAGAATGGCTGTCCTGATGAACTATTCACATATGACTCAAAGATGCACACACTATAGAGCATACATTGGGCATTTTAGGACCAACTTGTCTACTCTAGCCTTTCTAGTAAAGTCTCAAAGATGGTCCACATCAACGTTTATTGAAAAACTTATTACTCTGTTTATTCAACTCAGAAGGGAATAGCAGCCTCACAGCCACTCTGCCTCCTCAAAGTTCCCTCTTATTCTTTCAACAAGTCACTAAGCATTTATTAAATGAGTAATATGTGCAAGAGATTTCCCTGGGGACCGAGGGCACCAAGGCACAAAGGAAAAGAGCTTATTATGTTCATTCATCCCCCCCTCAAAAAAATGTATTAAGTACCAACGATATATAAATAGCTCAAAAGAGATAATATATTTAAAGCCCTTTGTAAACATTAAAGCAGTTAGGTGGTATAGTGGAGAGATCACTGGACTTGATAAATAAAGTATTATGATGCCTTTCTGTAGCATCTGTATTGGTTTCTCAGTTATTCTTTGTTGGGACAGTACAAAATGGAATTGGCTTAATCTGTACTAAGAAGCATTCAGGTTAGATATAAATTCATTTATTCTTCCTTCCTCCCTCCCTCCCTTCCTTCCTTCTTTCCTTCCTTCCTTCCCCCCACCTCTCTCTCTCTGTCTCTCTGTCTCTCTCTGTCTCTCTCTTCTGTCTTCCAATTCACTCTGAAGCTCATAGATGGGACCACAATAGGTCCCTGCACAAGCTCCACTTAATGGGTGTATTTTGGGCCCTCCTAGCTAAGAGTGAATGTCAATGGTAACTTTCTCTTTGGAACAGCAACCCTGAGGGTCTTCCCCTCCCAGCTTGATTTTTTTTTCTTTTTTTCTAATTATAGGGGCCATCCCTTGATTCACTTCTTAAAGAGGCCTATTCACTGAATGGGCATAACCTCACTCTAAGTGAGTATGTGAAAAGGCCTTAGCCTAAAAAGGCCAGGGTCACCCATTGCATCCTGGGCCATCTCCAGTCATCTTTATGAATATCAGGCCACTGGACCCAGATGACTCTGGAGGAGAAAGTGAGGCTGATGACCTTGCACAGCCCTCCCTTACTCAAATCAAAGTCAACTGCAAGTCACATCATCATTTACCTGATACCATGGTCCTCTTTGAGAATGAAGGACAAACACATTCATACATACATCCATTCCTGGTGGTGCAGTGGATAAAGCAATGGTCCTATAGTTAGTTAGGAAGACCTGAGCTCGAATGCTGCCTCAGATATTTACTTGTGATAGGACCCTAGAAAATTGATTTCACCTGTATCAGTCTCCTGATCTGTGAAATGAGAATGATAATTGCACCTACTTCATAGGGTTGTTTTACAAACTTGAACATGCCATATGGATATTATTACTACATAAATTATTATTATTGTACATATATTGCTGTTCTTGCTGTTTTCCTACAAGGCCCTTTAGTAAAAGTGCTGGAGGAAGGCATATTAGAGTGCTCTTCTATTCTGAAGGCCCCCACCCCCATTCGTTCCCAGTACCCATTACCTCTTTTCTATCTAGCCTTGTTTTCATCTTTCTTCCTCCATGTTCATATACTTTCCTTGGGATAACCTAGTCATCAGATAGGACCAAGGAGGAGGGGGAGGGCTTGAGGGGCAGTAGCATTCAATCACAGAAATACAACAATAAAAACAGAATCCCCAGAAGAAAGGGAGCACCGTTCACACTGCGGCAGAGTGAGGCATCCGGCATCCAATTGTCTATGACTCGGAACATGAAGGATCTCAGCTTCAATATTTGAATCAAGTTTTATAAAGTGTGGGGGAGGGGGGCACTAAAATCTATCAAGCCCTAATCAGAGTGCTCCCAAACAGCTTTAAAAGTTCAGCACTTCTTTTGGTAAATAGCATGAAAAAAAATGCTGGTAAACCAAGAGGGAGGCAAAAAGATACTGTCTGCATCCAACAATACCTTGGGATTAGCAGGCCTGGCAATGGGGATGTCGGAGGAAAATTCCATTTTGGCAGCCTGGTCAGGATCCACATGGAGCCTGAAATGTTGTTTCCAAATATCAAATTAACAGTAAACCCCCGTCTCCAGTTTCTCCTGAGCTTCATTCCTCAGACATTCAGATCACCGACTGTTTCAGTCCCACCAAGGCGTTTGGGAAACAAAATAGTCTTGGTGGCATTTCCAGTCTAACATCTTACTCAAATGGGCATTGTACAATCCGTCTGATTGTTTAACAGAAATCAGGTGCAAGGGTCAACAAACCTGACTCAGCTATGAAGTTACTGAAAGAGTCCAAGTTGATAGATTAAGGGGGGAAAAAACCCTAGAACTAAAACAAACTCCGATTGGATTTCAAGACTGTAAATGAGCTGTCCTGATAAAACTGCATTGAGATCGAAAGGTAGCAAAGGGAACCCAACCCCCCAGCGATAACTAAAGTCATTATGTGCCTGTGAGACCGAGCTGGGAAACTGTTAGAATCTAATCAGGAAGCACATTTGCATGTTAAAGGGCTCGAAATCTACAGATCCCTCCTGGAAAATTAGCATTCCCCCTTTCCTTTAGGGGAGAGAAGGGAGGCTTGGCTACTCTGGACAATAGCCAATGGGTACAATCTCCACTGGTCTAGGCCATCACAGAGGACTGTTTTCATGAATGGGGTGTCCCAGGGAATCAGGAAGAAAAAAGGGTGGGGTGGGGGGAGGCTTGTGAAAAACAAACACTCTATGTGAGAAGGAGAAATTTGCCTGGATCTGATCTCTTAATTTTTTGGCTTCTCTCTCACCTACCACAATTGTGTGGTCTGTTTTTAGAGAAGGGAAAAGCCAAAAAGCCCTCCCTGCAGCCAGGGTCTCAGGACTGGAGTCAGGTTTCCATTAAACAACTGAAGGCAACATTGTTGTCATATATGTGTTATTATCAAATCTTTGGTGGATAAAGACCATACCCAGCAGTAGAGAGAACTGTGCCAAATCCGGAGAAATGTGTCTGTTTGAAGGGGGAGGTGGGGAGGAGGCGGGGAGGAGTCTTTCTTATACTACTGAGAAAACATCTGTTGCTAATACAATTTGGTTTAGAAGATTGACTAGTAGCTGGGTCCCTTAGGAGACAGATTGATCTCACAAGCAATATATTCATTTTAAGAAGAAAATGTTTACTAATGTTTCAGTGCACTGCCTCTTTGCAAGGCACACCAGGCTGAGGGGAGATCAGAGAAGATAAAACAGACACAAAGAGGAAAATATATAACTTCAAACAGAAAAACAGGCAGGTATCCAAAAGGACAAGGTGTAGTCCTGGCTTGGCTGCAGCTTTCAAATTCTCTATGTCACTGTCTCGGTTTCTCTGTCTCTGTCTCTCTCTCTTTGTCTCTCTGTCTCTATCTCTCTCTCTCTCTCTATCTATCTCTGTCTCTGTCTGTCTCTCTGTGTCTCTCTGGTCTTTCTCTGTCTCTCTCTCCCCCCTTTCTCTCACCCCTTTGTGTCCTCCCTCTGTCTCTCCTTTGCCCCTTCTCTCTCCCTCTCTCTCTGTCTCCGCTTTCCCAATTTCTCTATTTCTCTCTTCCCTCTCCCTCCCTTTCTCTCTGTCTCTCTATTCTCTCTCTTTCTCTCTATCTCATCTCTGTCTGTCTCCTCCCTCTCTCTCTCTCTCCTCCCTCTCCCTCCCTCCCTCTCTCTCTCTCTCTCTCTCTCTCTCTCTGTCTGAGTCTCTCTCTCTCTCTCCCTCTCTCTCTCTCGGTCTCCTCTCTCTATCTGTCTCACTCTTTCTCTCCCAACCTCCTCCTTCCATTCACACACAACTTGGTGCTAAGCCACTGAAGTGGGTGACATAGTTTCTTTATTGGGGGTGGGGGGGAGTGAGAGAAGAGAGGGGCAAAGACTGAAAAACATGCCTGAATATTGTACTTGCTCTGATCAGTTCAATTATTCAAGGGACCCATTATTCCATTTTTGAGTAATCCCAGATCCTGTTTTCTTGGAGAGTTATGGATTTAAAACTGGAAGAGACCTTAGAGAAAATCTAGTACAACTATCCCTCCCTCCTTCAGTTTATAGAGGTGGAACCCAGGGACATTCAGTGACTTAGCCAAAGTCACACAGGCAAATTGATAAAGCTGGTATCTCTTTTCTTCTGCTGCCTACCTGTTGGTTATATCACTACTTGTAACTACCTCCACTCAAATAAAATGGTAGTGAAAGTAGCAGGTCACTGCTACAACTGAAAATGATTTACAACTAAAAGTGCCCCCCTAATATTATCTCATTCAACCCCCAAACCAGATAATTCATTTTAGTAGTGACCAGTCCATGGCTTTAAGGCTACATGTGGTTCACCAAACAAACATGAAGAAATATTACTTAAGTGTAGCGATGTCATCATTAATAGAAATATTATTGTTTGAGTGTGAAAATAGGCTTCCTCTCAATATAGGCTACAAGACTAAAGTGAGATCTTTAGAGAAAGAAAAAGAATATACAAATGAAATTGAAAACATCACTAATTATAGAGCATATCTTTTTGAAGACCTAAAATATTACAATATAGAGATGTAAGAGAGTAACCTACCATCAACAGAAAAAATGTTTTCATAGAAACATTAAAATACTGATAGATTCACAATTGCAGCCTTCTGTTGATGACAATGCTAAGTCCTGATTTCTATTTTTAGTCAACTTGGTCACTTTCCATCACCCTCCTCAAGTTGTTACGAATTTCATGAAAAAGTTGGTTGGTAGATATTGTTGCTTTAGAAGTGTTTCTGAATTAAAACTATTAGCTGCAGTAACAATTTGAGATTATTTATTGATGCTAATTTTTGAAGCTGTATCTTTTCACTGAAAACCTTCTTTGTCCTCTCATCAAAGTGTCTATGTCTTGATGCCATGAAACAAATTATATTTTTCTTCTTAATTCTTTTTTTCCCCCTTCTGGGACCTTTGTAGATCTTTAATCTCCCTGATATCGCCTGCAACAGTGTAGGTGGCAACTCATTGAATACTTCCTCTTCCCGTGTGAGTGTGGATCTTATCCATAGCCTACTGTAAATTGTCCTTCAGGGATCCACCCAACATGCTGGGGGAGATTTCTTCTAGAATTCTTAACATTTTGTGAATACTAATAGAGCCCAAGGACTATCTATCATTTATCTTTTGCTCTCACTACATGTCCAGTCTACCTTATTTCCTTGGTACATGTGCCTATTAAAAATGCCTTTTCTAGAAAAAAGACAAATGCTGGAGGGTACGTGGAAAAATAAGTATATTGATGCACTGTTGGTGGATTTGTCAACTGGTACAACCAGTTCCGGAGGACAAATTGGAACTATGCCCAAAGGGCTATAAATCTATGCATAACCTTTGACCCAGAAATACTACCACTAGTTCTGTAACCCAAAGAGATTTTTTTTTAAATGGGGGAAAGGCCTATATGTACAAAAATATTTATAGCAGCTCTTTTTGTGGTGGCAAAGAATTAGAAATTGAAGGGGTGTCCATCATATGGGAATGGGTGAATGAGTTGTAGCATATGATTGTGATGGAATACTATTGTGCTATAGGAAATGATGAGTAGGGTAGTTTCAGAAAAAACCTGGGAAGACATATGAACTGTTACAAAATGAAGTGAGAAGAACCAGGAGATAACTGTATACAGTAACAGCAATGCTGTAATGATGGTCAATTGTGAAAGAAAAATATTCTGATGAAGACAATGATCCAAGATAATTCCAAAGGACAATGATCAAAATTGCTCTCCACCTCCAGGGAGAGAGAACTGATGAAGTCTGAATGTAGATTGAAGCACACTTTTTTCACTTTCTTTATGTTTCTTGCTTTTTATTGTTTTGTAACATGGCTAACATGCAAATATGTATTGCATGACTTCACATGTATAATTTATATCATATTGCTTGCCTTCTTGATAGGCAGGGGAGAGATGGGAGGGAGAGAATTTGGAACTAATTTTTTTAATGAATATTTAAAATAAATAAATTTTAAATTTTTTTTTCTGTCATTTCTCTGCAGAATTCTTCATTGTAAACATGCTGTAGCCCACTCATGCCCAATATATGACTTTCCATTGCCATTTGGTTGAATTGAAATTTTAATTAAATATTATGGTATTCCACGTTTCATAGACATGAAATACAATTGAAAGGATATTGGCGTTTAAAAAAAAAAAGATAGGCTTTTATTTCAGGGAGAAGCTTGAATCATTAAAAATACTCCAGATCACCAAAGCTGATCCAATCTGTTCTCTTATTCAGTTCTGGCCCTATCTCATTTTCCATCTGTAGTGCCTTACCAAGTCTTATGCAGTAATGGGCTACCTCTATGGGATGGCTGCCCACCCAAACACATGTTATAGTCCGCACAGACATGATGCTAGATCAGGCCCTCATCACCTCTTGCCTGAACTATTGTCATCA